>NC_054406.1:14082007-14398007 GCF_017976425.1 Toxotes jaculatrix
AGACGCCACAGTGCCAATGGCTCTCAGGCTGTAAACCTAAATCAGGGTGTTTTTTCACCCAGTTTACCGCAGGGGCTATTCACTTCTTTTGCCTCTGCAGATAACAGCCTGTCTGGCGGATCTAAATATCGCCATAAAGCCCTTCCCCTCCTTTTGTCTGAGCCACTATTGCGCAGCGGAAGCATCCGGTCTCATTGCCCACGGAGGTCGCTGTTGCCCCATTCACCTTCCCCTTCCCCTCCACTGCAGTGGTCGTAACCGAGGCCTTGTCTGGCGTGTCTGCGTCACTACTACTCACGGAAAACACTCACGGCTTTACCCTTAATCCCAAGTCCACGACGCATACTGCAGCTCGGCTTTGATCACGTTTAAATTCAGCACACATGCCCGCACGGGCTCAAACGCCAAAACAAGAGAAGAATTCTAAAGAAAACATTACAAGAGACATGGTTAAGAATATACACAGCAGCCAGCCACCCATGCCCGATTCATAAGCCAGGCAGGTTTACAACATGCTTCCAAATCACTCCTCTACAACTTCCAACAAATCCCATCATCCCTCATGTCCCTGATCTGCTTTCCGTTTGGTTTCGATGTATGTAACTGGGGCAATTAAGACAGTTTCATGTTGCAGAGTTAGAAATGGACCCCAACAACATGAAACTACCTAAACCACTCGACAGTCGATCCGGGCCTCAAGTGAAACACAATCAGCCAATTCATAAAGCACCGTGGTCGTCGGTTCCGTCATCGAGTGTCCACAAATTCGTCTGCACCGAGAAAAGTACAAGTGTATAGTACACACTACAGTGAAGCCGCTGCAACAGGGCGCAAAAATGGACAAATTCCCAATGATGAATGGACTTACCCGATCCCCGAAATGTTAATCCTAGTATTCCAAACTAAAGCCGAAGATAATGTTTGATCCACAATGTATCTGTACAGTTCAGATTTCTAGCTGAGAGCCGGGCCTCCTCTCCGTCTGAAAGGCTCTCCCACGACTGAAGCTGCTCTTAGAGGAGAGGGAGAAACCTCATATACCAGCCAGTCATAAAACTCTACAATAGCCGGCTGGGCATGCAGCTAGACGGCTTATAGCCTAGCCTAATATCTTAATTATTTCCGATGGCCATTACAGTAGCCCCACAGAAACATTTCTGAGCTGGTTCACAAAAAAAGAAAGAAAACTCACAAGTCAACCTCCAGTGGAGGAGCACGTACTATTTTGGACTGTGAATTTGAAACAAAGCCTTTTCTGTTTTTGTTTTTTTTCCACAACAGTAAAATACACTGACTAAAAAAAAAAATACATAAATACATATAGAAAGCCACAGTACAAAAATACAAACAGCTACTCCTTAATGCGAGCTGATAATTTATTAAGCATTACACAAAAACACAATGTCATATATACACAGAAATGTACAATAAAAACAATCCTCCTTCACTTTGCGCACCGTTTTCGAGTAAACGTCCTCAACGTGAATGAAGATTCAATTTACACATTTAGCTCATACATAGAATAGATCTATATCATGGTGGACTACATCTAATGATCATAGATGAATTATTCTACCCTTGGTGATACGTGGGTGTTTTATTCCAGAGTGGGTTAAATTTGCTTATAAAAATGTAGGAAAACTTTAAACCATGCAAATCCAATTTAAACGAAATAAAGTCAAATTTCTTTTGACTAAATTTAGAGAAAGATTATTTTCCTGCAGTGGGGGAAAAAGGGGGGGTAAGTGGACAATTTAAACCACCATCCAGGGCACAGAGTGTGTGTGTGTGTGTGTGTATGTGTGTGTGTGTGTGTGTGTGTGTGTGTGTGTGTGTGTGTGTGTGTGTGTGTGTGTGTGTGTGTGTGTGTGTGTGTGTGTTTAACTGCATTGATTTAACTCCACTGACGACACTATCGAACCATACGACAGAACTGACAGAAACGTGTCGACGATACAAAAACACAACATCAGGAATCAATCAAAGAGAACTTCCAACATTCATATTTTTTCTACGTTTTTCTTTTCTCAGCAGCTCACAGAGGACGATGCGTTGACATTAAGCGTGTCTGGAAATAAAAGAAAGTTGTACCCCACAGTGAAATGGCTCATGTGGACAAAGTGGGGAGGGAGGGAGGGAGGGTGGTGGTGGTAGTAGTGGTGGAAGTGGTGGTGGTGGTGGTGGTGGTGCTCGAGGAGTGAAGGGGGTGTAATTGATTTCACCAATTTTCTTCTATTTCAGTGTGATCACCTCGTTCATCACGAAAATCCGTAGTTGGAGGTGAGCTCCCGGATCCTGTTTTCCCGCGTCATTTTCTTCAGTTTCATCCTGCGGTTCTGGAACCAGATTTTAACCTGTCTGTCCGTCAGGTGGACGCTTTTACTGATCTCTAGGCGGCGCTCTCGGGTCAGGTACATGTTGAAGAGGAACTCCTTCTCCAGCTCCAGTGTCTGGTGCTTGGTGTATGGACAGCGTTTCTTCCGGCCGCTTTTTGCTGTCAGCCAGTTGGCCGTGTTTTCACTTTTTGTGTCTCCTAAAGAAAATGGCAGATAGATGGGTTTACGCACTGCAACATGAGGCACCGCGGTGTGTGTTTGTTTGTCTGTGTGAGGGAGAAACTCAGAGAGAGCATCTGGACCTCTCAGAGTGTGTATCTGTCTTTGTATTGTGCACCTATTACAGTGTGTGTGTATTACGCGTAAAGTACAGCTTCTCTGTTAGACTCACGAAACTTGCTATTGACACGTGCTGACAATTGCAAAATATAACATAACATAAAACGTTTTGTACTAATAGTTCAGTGAAATAGAAACATTATTTTTAGTAAGTCACCACAAAAGGAGAAATAAAAAATATGTAGGCCTACACTGACATGCAGGCCTATGGGCTCCTATTTTACGCAGCGGGTTAAAAAGAAGCTTCTATATATATTTAAAATGTATAATAATTATTCAAAAAATAATTCTTTGGTGCTTCATCACCGCAGAACTGGATAACTAAAGCAGATCTAGCTTTGCCATATATAATCCTAAACTCATTTTAAAGATTTTGCACACTATATTTCCGGACGTATTCACGCACAAATGCACCTTTCTAATGCATTTATACCAAAGAAAGCTGTATTATTAGAGCGAAAAACAATAACGTGTATATGCAAAGTTTTTAGACTCGTGTTTTGACTTGTCAGTGTAATCCAACCAGTAAAACAACACTTGACAGGTGCCATTAAAAAAAAAAAAAAAAATCGTCACTCAGCCTGCATGCAAACAAAACGCCAGTGCAGGATCACACCTATGATGAGCTGTGGTTACCTTTACTGCTCTTTGCTGGTCTCTCTTTCTCGTGCTCCTCTGCCTCGTCAGCTGAGGACGCTTCTGCATCCGAGGACTCTCGTGTGTCCTCGGTCCCCGGTGCAGCGTGGGGCTGCACGTCTGCTTTTGCCGAGGACACGGGCTCCTCGGTGTTCCTCCCTTCCTGCGCCGTGGCTGGAGCAGAAGCCGAGTTTGGTGGCGTATGGAAGCGAGCGGGAGCAGTGGGGTGTAGGCCAAAATGAGAATGGGAAGAGTTCGGCTGGGGGCCGTTGGTGCTGTAAAGTTTATGAGAATGTGCGTGCGTCTGAGACAAGCGGAAGTAGCCCGGCACAGGCACTGAGCCCCCGCCGCCGCCGCCATCGGTAACTGTACAAGAACTCGACCCGAGGCCGGCTGTAGTTAACCTCGAATATGTAAGATCTTCGGCTGTGGAGGCTTTAGGGCACTTTGGCTGCTCATACAGACAGTAGCTGCTCTCTTCCTTAATGTTCTGCGGGAACGAACAGGGCGCGACCTGGGGACCTACCGGGTGCTCTTGGTCCATTCGACATGACCTCTGCGCGTCCATCCACATCTCCATGCTGGGCATGTACGCCCCTGAGGCGGAAACCATGTTCTGGGGACCCACCTCGCTCCGCTTACCCATACCTGGGAAGTACCCATAGTTGTGTAGTCCGTAAGGCACTTCTGTAGCGGTGCTATGTGGCACGCACACCGCGCTCCCTGTGTAGTGACCTCCGCCGCTCTCGGTGCGGCCACTGATCAGAGAATCCACTAAAAACGCATTTCCTGACGGGCTGTCCGAACATGACATTATTGTGGTGTATTTTGGCGAAGGGAGAAGATAGCCCTTTCTGGCTGACATTTCTTGTACAAAACATGTTGGATATGATTAGAGGCACCCCCCCTCTCTGCCGTGCGGACTGTAAAACCAATGGAAATGCTGGAAGATGGGCAGTCCCTCCCACTCGGAGGCTACGTAGCACCCGGAGCGATATCCATCATGGAGCTGAGGCAGAGAAAGGAGACAGCAGAGCAATCAGCGTGTTCCCTCACCTCGCCTCAATGCACCACCATTACCCCCGTACAAGGGGCGAGGTCTACCGCGAGACAAAGTTTTTAAAAATCCGTTTGAATGTAAAAATCTGCAATTCATGGAAGCATTCCTCAATCGAGCTCTCGGAGCACTTCTCTACTGTACAAACCGCCAAATGATGTCTGAAGCACTGATTGTCTCCTTCCTACGTGCAAATCAAATGTTACCACAAAGCCCCCAAATAGATGCAACCAAATCAGAAGCATATGAATGATAAAATCTGAAACACATGTGCGGATGTATGAGCGACTGTCATTTAGGTGCAAATATGAAGCTGGACAAAACAACTCTCTTCCATTACAAAAGAAAAATACTACTTTACATTAAGAAGACATGGCCTAAAGGTGGCAAATCAAGTTTAAAAGTATAGGGCTGCTGAAACACACCAACAAAGACATAAAATAACAAAGCCATGGGACTTAGTGGTAATAAAGTGTTTTGAACTGAGGGGAAAATTCGCCTTTGGCGAAAAGAAAAAAAAAAAAGACTTGAGAAAAAGCCGTTTTATATGGTGCATCCGTTAGCCTGAAGACAGTCTGACTTCTTCCGCACTAAAAGCAAATAAGTTAAGACTAATGTTGTCAGGAGGTAGCGTGAGTAATATCAACCATACTGCTTTTCTGCGTTCTTTTTCTTTCTTTTTTTCAGATTTTGTTTATTTTTATTCCCTCAGGGACGATCATCTCTAATATCAAGTTTAAACGTTTCTCTGTCTTTGTGTACAGCTAAAAATGACTGTATCACGTCAAACATAACCTCTTTTAACCTAATTTTGGACCTATATTGAATCATGTAAAACGCTGGATTAGTAAAGCTATGCCCGTGCGTAAACACAGGCAAAGCATTTCTCCGTCACAAGTCAAAAACACTTAAAGTTACAGCAACAGAAAAGACTTTATACAAAAAAGAATTCATTCAATATTTGAAGGATTATGGCACCCTTAAACCATCCCTGAAATACCTAATATAGTTAAGACTATATATAACAGCATATAAAGTAGATTCCTGAGAGCAAATTTAGATACTGTATTATGCACTGCTTTTCGTTTTATGATATATAAAATTCATGTGAATATAATTTTACATTTAACAGTAAAACATTGAAATTGTTTTTCATTTATCTACTTGAATTCATGTTTCGTATCAGTAGTGGTTGTATTTCTGTGTATTTTCTATAATTCACTATCTGTGAATTGATTAATCTCTACCCGAAGCCATTACGCACAACACAAAAAAAAAGGTTAAACCTTTACTTTCGTTCAACGGCTATTAGCGCAAAAAATGTTATTTTGTTTTGCTGCAGAATGAATCTGTATTTCAAAGAAACATCAGATATTAGTCACTGCGCTTTGTGTACAAATGTAAATTTGTGAAACTGCTAAAATATTGATCCCGGCGTTGTGAGGGAACAGTCACAGTGTGCCAGAGCAAAGCAGACATAAAGCTTGCACATACAAGTCACCCTGTCGGTCCAATTTGGGGCAATAAGGGCCACAATAAAACTCTCCTTCCATCTCGTAGTGTCCTTGGCCATGTGCACTCTATTGCTCTCTCCAGGTTGAAGTTAATCTCGGCCAGCTTTGCCATTACCAGGCCCAGGTGGCCGCTAGCCCCCCGGGTTTGTTTGCAGGCTGTTGTACTGAAATGAGCAAATTTGGGAGAAATTCATAAATTGAGCCCAGTTTTGGTTTTTCAAACGCTCTGTCACTGACAGCTCATTTATACACTCTGGCTTAGACTGTTGCGCGTCGACGATGGACATTTGTCAATCGCCGGCGCTCAAAACTCACATATTTCAAATGACTTAAATGACTGAGAAGTTGCTTTGGGTTATTTATGTGTATATGAATATAATACAATTACCCGTTTCAAAAGCAAAGTGATGTATTTTAGAAATGTATAAAATAAAGAGCTTTTTTTTTCTGCAGTGCGGGAGTTTTAAAGACAAACACCGCGCGCCGAGCATTTGCCATACCATAAAATAATTCACTGCAGTGTAAGCCCACTAAAAAACAGACAAACCAACAGCAATAGATCTAGAGTCTGTGCACTCTTCCCCACAGTGGCCTGTTCCTTGCGGGACATATGAGCCAGTAAGGAAACTAAATACATCAATTCATTATGTGCGCCCCAGTATTAAATTGTTTTGGCCTGCACACTTCATGGTGTTGTACTGGCATGGGGGCCTATCGATATCTTTCTGTTACAGTTATTAATTGTAGCTATTAAATCTTCATTTTCACAGCTGCCCGGCTATTATATCCTCAAAACAGTTTACTCTGACCACTGGCTTTGATCAGGCCCATATAATCGTGGCCGAAGAGGCCGTTTGAGTCGTATCATGTTCGTCCCGAGTGCAGTTATGAACAATAATGCGGCGTTTTATTACATCCAGCGGAAGTATTTATTTTTCACGAGAGACAAAGGAGAAAGAGACTCGGTTCCACACGCTTTAAGGTCCAGAATAGCCACTCGCCCCTCGGACTGACACCGAATAGCCTCACGTTGAATGGATCTGCGTCTATGACAGGAAGGAAAAAGGGGGGGAAGCGATTGCTGACCTATCACAATCAAATTGACTTTTCCTAATAACTGCTTTTATACACTTGGCACGTACAGAGAGTGATGTGTTTCGGGAGGGAAGTCAAATGTTGTTAGTGGATTCTTTGAAGAGGAGGAAGACGAAGAAGATTGAGCACACAAGCCAGCTGCTTGTACTTTAAGATGAGCTTCATTAGCATGAGAACAAGCTGAAAAATTAAAATTAAAATATAACTTAAAAAATCAAATCGTTTGTTTTGTATCCAACACCAACTGCTTACGGTTGTATCATTAAGATACCAAACTCTATCCATTTCTAACCATTAAGCCAGACTTCCCCAAATCCAAAACATTTGTGGCTGGACTGGACCGGGGTTTGCGGATCTCTCCAGGTAAAAGCGGGCCATGCTATATTCTTCACCCATTAAAAAGCTCAAGCTCAGCAAAATGAATAGCACATGCAGCATGAAGGCTTGGCACAGATGTGTTGCCTTATTAGGGCCCCCAGGAAGACTTTCTCTACCGCACGGCCCAGTGAGCACGAGAGAGAGAAATGTGGAAACTAAACACAAAACGATTCCAATCTCGAGCTACCAGGCCTCGCGTGCAAGACAAGAGACTAAGTGCTGAACATACAACAAGGTTTGTTCTTGCAGCAGAGCAAAAATATTCCAGCTCCGGGCTGTGTTGACAACAACTTTTAGGCCTACCTGCGCGCATTCGAGGTGAGCTTGGAGACCAAAAGATCCACGGCCGTGACATTGGTCCCAATAGCGCCGCCCGGTGGCAGAGGGGAGTCTAATCCTGAGTGCAGGCGTTGCAGCCACTACACTGATTCGAGGTAGATAAACCACACGAGGGGGAAAAGCCTCTCAAATGAAGTCGATGCAGCCAACAAGCAGAGGCTTTTCCTATCCGTCCTCTCCCTGTCGTGGCTCTCGCCTCCTTGGTAACACAGTTAATAACCTTGGGTCTCAGACGGTTTATTGCACTGCACTCCAATTGTACAAATGCTCCAGACTCTCAGACAGCTTTTATGGCCGCGTTGCTGCGGCAACGGGGAGGATGTCCCGTAATTAGGGACGGAATTCCAGCGCGCAGTAAAGGATGCGCAAGGCAAGGCCGGACTATGGCAGAGAGAGGCAACCATAAACTTCAGCCTCTCTCCCCGCGTTTATGGCCCTTTTGACTGTCATATATGAACGCCAATGCGCTGCGGCTAGCTCCCATAAACACAGTGATAACAACAGCAAATATGGCGACCCTCGCCAAAGGAGAAGGCTGTTGGGAGAGTGTTTCCAAAGCCAATCAGCGAAATGACAGCTTACACACACACACACAAAACAGACTACAGAGAGAGTGAGAGAGAGAGAGATGCGAGTAGAAAACAAAGTGTAGATGGTGCAATGCACAATGTTTGGCAACTATAAATGTTATGGAGATAGATAGGCTAAGTGTGGACCTGTAACTTATCCACATTGGCTCAATAACAAAGATTTCCTTCAGATGGAATGCAAGAGTTGTAAAGTACCTCATATGGCTCAAAATACAAAGTGTGATTAAAATAATTGCAAAACGCAGCAGTATACAGAATACAGCACGAGAATAAACAGAACGCATATTGATGTTTACGTTGATTTTATATGTCAGTAATAAGATATGTCAGATATAAGATCGGCAGTTAAGCCTTTAAGATTAGGTGACATTGTTTAAGAAGAAGTAACAGCTTTTTAAATTAATTTGAGGCGTTATTAACTTTTATCTTTGAAAAAAAAAAGCATATTTAACTTGCATGAGGTAACGAGTGAGTGTGTGTGTGTCTCTGTGAAGTCAGGCTACATGCAGAATTTGCATGCGAGCCCTCAGATGTGTTGCTGTTGACTGTTTTTTAGTTGTTTTCTACATGTGTGGGCACGTTAATGTGTCAGTTGTGTTGTAAGCATGAGCTTAATGTATTCGTGTTGCGTGTTTTTATTTACAAGACCTACATTTAAAAAAAAAATAAATAAATAAAAAATAAATGCCTGTTCAAAGAATGACCACGCAGAAATAGATTTTTTTTTCAATAATCTTTTGATTTGTTTTTTATTTGGAAATATAGTATAATACACAATAGTTTGGGCATACCAAGCAGTTGATTCAATGCGATGACCCTGACCAGCCTTGCCCTGACAAGCACACTTGAAAATGTAGTTGTTGTTGTTTTTTTTTGTTTTTTTTTTTAATCTTCTTTAGACCGCAAGTACCAAAGGATCACGAGTCATGAAAAAAATATTCTGTTACGCTCATCAATATTAGACCGAGGAGGCCCCGCTGCATATATACCTGTGTGAATATGTTGGGCGTGAACCTCAGTGCAACTCCACATGGATCCAGTGGACAAGCTTATCTCTCTGGTTTGGCCTGCATTGTCACTACTCCACTGATAGTCTCCAAAAAAAAAAATCCAAAAAAAAAAAAAAAAAATCAAAAGGACAACACGGGTTTGCGTATTGAAAGATACTCAATATATAAATACTCAGCCCTCATTCTGCAGGTTACAGGAAAGACGACAAAAGCTTGTTTTGAGGTCAGCCCGGGCGCAACACGAATCCCAAAAGCCTGTAGTCTGTAGTAATGGACTTTGACTTGGTTAGCCGTGGCATTAAAGGAGATAGGTAAACGAGTGGCTACAAAATAAATAAGCAGACAAAACAGAAACACATTACATTCTCATCCGTTTGGACTCAATATTTGGTCACACCAATATAGATTCAGCTATTAAAGTCACATGTTCGCCATGATCCTAAATCCACCACTTTTCTGATTTGATAAACAGAAAAAAGGTAAAATAAATCTTTTGATTACAAAATACACTGGGTCAGTCAATTAGCGACTGCTAGTTTTTTTTTGTGTGTGTTTTTTTCTTCTTTTTTGCCTGCGTGAAAAGAAAATAAACGAGGCGCCTTTGAGTCACAACAACATTAAAATGGGCCTTCGCACGCAAACTGTCTTGGCGAGGACAAATTTTTTAAAAAATCCGATTTTACTTTTTTTTCTCCAAAACAGAGTCTGAAGAGCGAAATCAAAGTCCACAGACTGTCTTAATTCATGCTCACTCTTTAGGTTTTTCAGATCACAGGATACTGTTGTCCTCGAACTTGAAATTAACCATTGAGCAGTGTTGCTGCTTGCTGTCGCGGCCATTGTGGTACACAATGTACACTGGGAGAGTCACAGCCGGAGAGTCAGTCTGTAAACGCGGTCAGTCCAACAGCAGAGGACTATCTGAGCTGTGGCCATACTGTTCTGACTCCTAAAGCAGAGGATTGGACGTATAATACTGTAATCGATCTCTGTTCAGTTTCTTCTCCTTCATGCGGCGATTCTGAAACCAGATCTTCACTTGTCGGTCGGTGAGGTTGAGCATCCGAGACAGTTGCAGGCGTTTCTCCTTGTTAATGTACACACTGAAAAAGAATTCTCTTTCAAGTTCTCTGATCTGATATTTGGAATAAGGGCACCTTTTCTTGCGGGTCCTCTGTCCGTCTGGAAGGCACAAAAAGATTATCGGTCATAGGAAATATAAGCATTTCAAATTAGCCGTGACTATGTAACAAAAAAGATTTATACGCCCTGGACGTTACCCAGATTACGCATGAGCGGATTTCCTCTACATAAAGCATTAATAACATATTTCCCATTTCAACATTTCAAGTGTCATACATACTGATATTATATTACACTGGAAAGATTACCAAACCATTCGCTGCTGGTTCACTAAGACAATACACTTGGGGCTTTGACCTTTTCCAGCAAATGAAAACAAGCTCACTTTCAAATATAAGCAACTAATAGCTACAGGGAAAGGAGAACGTGCTGCACTGGAGGGTTTACATGAAAATACTGGTTTTATAGATCATATAAATGGAGGAAATGCACAAGTGGGAACACAAACTCCATGATAGCTTTAACACAAGAGCTCATGTGTGCTAAACCTTAAACCAGAGGCACCACCCTCATTACATGCAAATGTTCTTTTAAGGCTAAGAAACCGTGAAACAAGCACGTTTATAATACATCGGAATTAACGCGGGTCTGTGTAGGAATTTACGTTCATAACCGGGTGCTTTTTTGGAAACGTCAGGGAGTGTTACAGAAAAAAAAAAATCACTGGCCTGTTGTCTTTCACGGCCAATTTCAATTCCAAACACGTGATCCTGCAGTTTATAACAAAGTTTTGTTAGGGGTGGGGGGTCTACAGGCCCTCTATAAACCTTATATGCTTATAAAACAGCATATAAAATTTTTAACAGCAGCGCGCAAGATTGCAAACTTTCTCTCATAACCAAGGCGCTGACTTTAATACGTACTGCTGCTGCTGGATTTCTCCTCATTGTTGCCGGAAGACAACTCCGGGCTGCTTGTCTCATCCCGGGGATCTTTTGCTTCGGTGTCCCGGCACGACAGTGCGTCCTCCGGCGCAGAGCTGGGCTGCTTGGTCGCTGTTTTGTCCCCTGAGTAGCCATTTGTGGAGGAGCTCTCCGACGCGTTCCCGTACGCCGTCTCGTAAAACTGATCGAAGGCTTGTGGCAGCACGCCATTTCTGCCCACGTTCCCGTAGAAATTAGAGGCAGCGGACCCGGCGCTTGTATGGTGGTGGTGGTGGTGGTGGTACGCGGCGGCGGCGGCGGCCGCAGGGCTGTTTTTACCGAACATGTCCCCTACGACGGCGGTTTGCGCCGACAGACAGTCCCGGTGCACCATGTCCTCCGCGCTGGGGTAGCACTGAGGCAAGTTCCCCCGGTGCGGCCATTTACCGGAGGCGTCAATGGCTGCATAGTCCCTGAACGTCACCTCTCTGACGGGTTGGACCTGCGGCAGGTTAGAGGAGTAGGAGTATGTCATGGGGCGGGTGGACGGGGTTTGGGATAAAAACGAGGGAAGACCGGAGAAATCAGCCCCCGCCGACACGTAATAAGTGCAACTGGGCAAATACATGTTCGATCCGACGGGGACCCGCTCGTCAAAATCCATCATCGTAGTTCACCCTCTACTATAACTCTATGTTGGGGTTTGATTCCTCTATAACCGCCCTGAACATGGCTCTGAAGCGCCGTGCCTCTTGCCTCTTTGAAGCAGGTTCGCTAAACAGAAATTTGGAGACGTAGGCTGACGTGGAGAGCCATCTCCATCCACTCCACGGAGGAGGAGGTCACGTGACCACGCGGCAGAAAATTGACAGATTTTCAGGCTGTGTATGTGTGTGTGTGTGTGTGTGTGTGTGTGTGTGTGTGTGTGTATGTGTGTGTATGTGTGTGTGAGTGTGTGTGTGTGTGTGTGCAGGAAAGAGTGTGTGTAGGAGTGTAAGAGACATGACTGCTATGTGTCCTAAAGTTTGACATTGGTGGTTTATCGCCACGTCGGTTTAAAAATGAATTCCTTAACATGCAGCGAAGTCAAAGTCAGAAGAAGAGAGAATTTATAACTGGATACCGGCAGCTGAGATAGAGAAGAGGGATTTCAATCGAAGCTTTAGCCAAAATATCAGTGACAATTTCCCAGATGCTCTTTGCGCCTACACACTCAGTCTGACCTGGAAAAGTATTTCTGCGTATTTTTGCGTATTTTAAGCTTTTCTACTTCTCCTTGTTTTTAAATCATGTATACAGTGCAGGAAAAAATAAAACGACTCCGCATACTAACGTGCCCGAATCCTTCCAATGTCAACAACATTAACTAAACAGACAACTAAGTGCACTGATACCACAGACCTAAATTGGAGGAAGGGAACGACCAGCTTATCTCTAAAGTCTCCTTTTAGAAATGTCTTAGTCATCATCATTTGGTGGTTTAACAACACAGCATTTGGCCCAGTGGGCATTTGGTTATCAGGGTCATGTTCAAAGTAGCGGCTAATGTGTCAACTGACTGCAGACTTGTGTTTAGTATCAATATAACAAAGACCAAGCTGGATTTTGGACAAAATAAATACAGGAGAAATTCTTAAAATTTATAGTAAACAGAACTGCAAGTTTAAGGTTAACAAAACAGCCAATGGAACTGTGGCTGTCTTTAAAACCTTGCATCAATAGACGAGTATCTTAAATGGTAATTTTGAGATATTTGAGAGATATATATATTTTACTGTTGTAGCACTTTGTGGTTAGTCAGAGCAACAGAGGAAACCGACAGATACTTCTCAGAAAGGACCACAGGTTTATTGAGGAAAAGGCGCATGAACTGAGGGTTAAAGTCTGACGCCTACAATCATGAAAACAGTCTGCTCAAAAGTCAAATGTTAGGAGCTCTTTAGCGAAATAAACTTATTCTACTTTCAAATTATCCTGGTCTTATTGCTTTGTTTTTTCCCCTAGTATTAACATTTAATAGCCCCACTAACATCTCCAAAAGCCACCAACGTTCAAGCCCGCTCCACTTTTACGCACGGCTATTTCCTTACGTTTTGGTGCAGATATTTATTCAAATGTGCGTCGTTTAAGTATGAAGACAGCTTCCAGAAATTTACAGCCACGTTTATGTTCTGATGGATAATAATTTCCATCAGTTCCCTGTTTTATGTTATTTTATTCTTTCTATGACGCACACGTGAAAGCATTTGTAAATTTCAACAACATACATACAAAATCAAAAGGAAATGTTTTAAAATGATAATGTGCAGTATTTTTTTTTAAGTGAAGTTGCATTTTGCAATCGTGATTCGAAATAAGTTAGTAACACGTGTTTACTTCCAGAAATCTTTTCTAAATCTTGAATGTGAAAATCCCCAATATCTTTAGGCCATAAATTGGTATATAGGAAAACGCAGATAATGGTGGACCAACAGTTCATTTTCCACAGAGGTTAAAATAAATTAAGAAAGCACATATGCTGAATCTTTTGAAATTCAGAGATTTCTTCTATTTGACTTGGTCAGCACGGTCATAGCGCACATTCTCTGGCTCTCTTCTCTGAGGCCACCGTGGAGCTTGTTTCAGAGAGGCTGCAACCTGACTCTAATGTGCTGTGAATGAGAGACCTGAGCTCGGATTAAGACCGCCGCGGCTGGCCTGGCCCCACAGCCCGATGTGCACATGGGGACCCAAGGGGGCTCCTGATGGCACATGTGAAACACAACCTCAAAATATCACACACACTAAGACGGTGCAAGTACCAACTAACGCCCCGTGAGTGTTTCAAAACAGGAAAAACCCTGCTGTCTGTGTGCTATCCACCGTCGCGCTTTCAGCCCATTTTATTTGAATAAATTGCAGGGAGACAAACAACTCCAGTGTCTTTGCAACCACACGCTCCGCCTCTCAGTCAATCCAGACAAATTCTACGAGTTGTGCTGAAGCTTTTAAGCTGTAATTGAGCACAGGATGCCCAGGAAAACCAAAGCCAGCTCTGCACAGACCTGCGTTTTTATAGCTGCTATAGTATTCTGCTGGGCTCTTTTTTTCTCCCCGGCCAGACAGACACCACAAAACTGGCCAAGCGTGATAGGAAGTCGCCACCTACACGGACTCAAAGTCAGCAGCTGAGGATTTTCAACAACACAAGAAACACATTATGTCTGTACACAACCAAGGTAAGATTTCTACTTCAAATACATAAGCTTATCTCTAACCGTTAGACTAAATTCATTTGCAAATTGGTTCATTTAAAAAAATGTCCTAAAAACAGAGGCAAGCATTTCAAAATGAAAAGTCTATTTTAGGTCAAATGTGGTTTGTGTTAAAGGAGGTCACTCTGCTAACCCGCTGACCATCCTCCGTGTGAGGGGTTTTCTTCATCAGAACTGCCGTCTGGCGCTGCGTAAACGCTCTCAAAGCCAAAGCTTTGTCTGTACGGTCGACTTCAAGTTCGGGGGAGGGAGCGAGTCCTTCACAAGAGAGCAAAGGGCCCACTGTGCCCCGGATGGAGTTCCTTTAATTGCTGTTGCATTTACGCAGGCTTTGGGTAACAAGATTGGTCGATAATGTGAGCCTGCGACCGTAGGCTAAGGAAAAGTCAAATGAACTTCACCTTCGCGTTAATAGTGTATCAGAAGAGACGCAGGCCCTCGTTATGCTCTCTGGTGTAGGTTAGGATCTAATTCCAAACAGTAAAATACTGATACTAACAACGCACTTGTGATGTTGCTTTGGAGAATTATCATCAAAACTCTCTGGATAACAACTGATTTTGCACAACAACCAGATTTTGCACAAAAAAAAAAAAAACCGAAACATATGACTGAAAAAATAAATATTAAGACACTGACCTTTGATGAGAAACAATCATGAGTGACTACAGAGAAGTTTTGACACGGAAATAGACAAAGCTGTGGATTTACTCAGAGGTTTCGTGTTCTTGCCATTTGCCAAGCTTAACGTTTTCTTACCTTGATGCACAACACGCAAACATTATTAGACACGTTAAAGATTTTGGGTTAAATTAAACACATGAATCAATGAATTCTATGAATCCGCAGACATTAACACAACATGCTTTTAGTTTAAATTAAGAGAAACTGCTAATCTAGGGTGATAGATTCTTCCTGACACAACAGGAAGAGAATGCGACAAACAGATTGCCCAGTCCTTGCGCCATAAAACCTTGTTAGACAACAAGTAAACAATCAAGCTTGGGGAGGATCTGAAAGTACAGTTTAACGCCACGTCAGGTAGGCCTATAGGCTGTAAAGGAGGCTAAATAGGCGTATTCACTGTCTTGCAAAGAAACCTCCTGTAGTTTAAGTCTTTAAGTGGAATAAAAAGACCAGAGTTTTAGTACAGGCAGTTTTGTTTTTCATTTTATGGTAGAAAAAAAATAGCAGCCACCACACCTGCGCCTCAAAGCGTCTATTGACTATATTCTTAATCTCAGAATGAAAACACTGTCTACAGTATAATGTGCTGAGCAGGAGGCCGAAAAGAGACACAGACAGTCTGAATACTCAATAAGAAGGCGAGTGCCAACTGTGACCTTTTTATGCGCAAATTCTTATACACGCACTCAAAGGTCACAAAATTTAACTTAATATGAGAGTGGAGTTTTGTAATGCGCTCATAGGCTATTGGCCGCACAACCACAGCAAAATGTGGACCAGGCTGAGATTATTTATTAATGTGGAACTTTCAGTCAAAACCGATTCAGTTAAAATATAATTTTTTACGTATTTAGTTGTGCATTGTTTTTTTTTTTCACTGCACATTTATAGACTATATGAGATGTTTTTTAAAAAGTGCTTTTGAACTTGAATTGGTACATGGTCTTGGCTCAGCTGTTATCATGTTGCTGGCTGCATTGATATGAGCCTGGAGTTGCGGGAGGATTATAAAACCATCAGAATGAAACATGAAACAATCAGAGCTCAAGTAGAGTTGAGCACAAGTAGAAGAGCAGAAATGTGTGAGTAAATTGGAACCTGATTCGACGAACATCTGTTGATTTATCCACAGGTGACAGAAATGTGGGCCGACAGCGATGGCGACGACAGAGGGGCCAGGAGGACCACACAGGGGCCAGGAAGGGAAGATGACCAACTCCACGGTCAACGGGAGCAGCTCTGACAAACCAGTGGAGACTCACAGTGCTGGATTAGCCTGCAGGGTATCCTGGGAAACGAGGCGTCAGGAAGAGCGGGCCTGGACAAAAAGGATATAAAATCGACTTTAGTGGGGGGGGAATAAATGAAAAATTTAAAAAACAAGGAAAAAAATGAAAAAGAACGACAGGAAGGGTTTCAGATTAATTTGAACAAAGGAGTTCGTAATGTACAAAAAAGACTAAGCGCCAGAAAATCGTCGTGAAGTGAACATAAGTGAACAAAAACACATTCAGAGCATTAGAAATTGAATTGTCACTTAAATCTCAGTCCTCGAATTGCGTGCGTAAGCTCAAATAAATAAATGCATTTCAAATCCTTTAACAAAGGAAAGAACTGAATTGAGCCCAGTAAATAATAGAGCTTGTATCATTTAAAGGGCGTTTTTTCCTCCATTGGATACGCTGAATAAGAAAATCCCACATACAAGTCAGTTTTAGATCTTGTCTCTTTTTAGATTTTAGGTCTGTTTGTTTTCAGCATCTCACGCTGCCTTTGGCTTTAGATGCGATTTTGATAAAACAGGATATTTAACAGTCTCAGATGTAAACATGACATTTGGAAAACGTTCAAGTCAAACCACGCAACAACAACGCAAAGGCTGTTTGGATAGAAACGTTTGAAACTTGAATCACATCGCGCTTTTGTTAAAATCTCTCGACACAGAATTTTCGGGTTTTTTTTTTTTCAGGATGTGATAATCTCAGTTTACTGCCACAGAAACACTAAACAGACCGCGTCAACCACAGCATTCAGATCAGATACGTTCCTAAAGTTTTTATTCGATTGAACGACGAAATTCAACGAAAACATCGCCACTGAATTTGATTTCTCGCTCTTGCCTTTCACGTACAACTTATGAAAACCGTATATTATTTTATAATCAAGCTTATCTCGCTTTTGTTTTGTCCAAGCTCAAATAAGGATGAGCAAAAACCTCACGATTAACTTTCCATTTACGAATCTTAATTGATTCAGAGTCTTATGGAGGGTGGCCACCAGATGACAACTGTTATCTGAAAAGACCCAAACGTCAATTTATAGGCATTGGCCTTTTTGATGAGTTTATTTTTGGATTAAAATAGTAACCCTGTAATATCAGGCTATTGTCTGGGCTGACCGCAAATACGAAGCATCTGCAGTGGTTTTTTAAAAACATTTTCAAAAGAGACACATATTTCTATATCTCCCATCTTGCTTTTGTTTATAATAATGATCATTTTTAAAACCTCCTTTTCATACGGAGCCAAATTTTCAAGAAAAAACATGCTTTAGCGTGTAGGCCAAGTGCAGCCTATTTAACAAATGTTCGCTGCACAAATTGGCCCAGTTACATGTTCTGCAAAGTTTATGTTCATTCTTTGACTTTAATCAACGTCAAATGTGTATTTTGTGTAAAGAGGATTAATCCAGTGTGTTCAGGCGACGAAAGAAAGGCCGCGCATTCGACGCAAACAAACGTCGCCGAGTATCTTTCTTTTAAAATAAATCTAGTTCAAACAGCCTTCATAAATGAATACAGTATATTATGTGGCATTTATCTTTGAAACCAAATGAGATGATCTACAGGGGGGTTATCAGGACAGGAAAAGTCCGTCTGTGGGGGAATAAGGCGCCGGCGAGGACATGGAGGAGGCTTTCAACATAATCTCGGTCAAGTGCTTCTATTTGACCGCTGTCACGGTCTTGGATAAGCTTATGTCTGCTCAGGTCTTTGCGGTGTATTACGAGATTATCTTCCCAAACCGGCCTTTTCAAGCTTGACCAGCGCTCTATTGCTGAGTGACTGAAGGTTGCAGGCCTCGCCACCATTACGCACGGAGACAGGCGAAGGTCAATGTAAAGAGCAATGCCTAGTGCTGGCCCTGTCTGTCCTCAACGACGTCTGACAGGCTAGGCCAGAGACAAACAAGTCCTGGGGAGGCTACGTGTTACATATGTGGTCTATATGACCCTTTTCTCTGATCCGAAAGCCGCCAAAAGTGTCCGTTAATTCAGTAATACGGAGTTTGTGCCATGGTTATACATAGACTATCTGAGGATGTAAAATGGACGCAAAATAGCCGAGTTCTTTCACGCATTTCGACGAAAAGAAACAATGACCACGACTTTGTTTTTAAAATACGCTGTTTTCAGCGATTTCATGATTGAATCGTACAATGGCTCAGACTGAAATATTTTGTTTAGAGGCGCATCTTAAAGAACAGTCACGTGCTTCCTTCATAATTGGGCATACCTACTTCAGCTATTTGTGATAAAAGTAAAGGTGAAAGACGCATAAAACTACAGGTACGGCTTTCTGCTTTAAAAAGAGAGCGTGGCTAATTTGTCCTTTTTGGGGGGCAGTAAAATTAATTGTAATTCACTGTTTGTCCTTAGTGTGGCAGCAGAACTCAATTCTTGAACAGTGATCCAGTCCTGCCTCCTGTGTTTTCCTGCCACAGTCGCGGGGCCGTCCCATCAAAGATTGTTCATGGTAGGGGAGAGAGGGATAGGCGGAGCACTGCGCTGTGAGCTTTGGACAGTCACGTAACGTCTCAGGCCGGAGGCGGGACTTGCAGCCTTGTTTTGGTCCTCAGCAAACCAATGAGACCCTGCTGTGCTCTCTCTAAGCCAACCAGCTGCCGCTCAGTTCACGTCACTAACGTAAACTTCCGCTCCAGAGCTTCACTTTCTTCCGCTCTGCTTTTTAGGACTCCAGGATCTGCTGAGCAGTCAGACATCTCACTTTTCTGCCATCTCTGAGTTTATTGTATAACGCGTGCGCGCTCCGCCGTGTCTACGTCAGAGGACGCGGGAGCGAGGAAACGCAGCATTCCGAGCTCGCGGACGTACTGTCTCACATTACTCCGAATCAACCAGCTGGCCACGTGCGTGTCATAAGCACAACACATCTGACTGCGCTCTATTTAGAAACACTCCACAATGAAGCCTTTAGCTGACCGTGTAAATAATCCTGTGGTTCCTCACGTTAACGGGCCAGTACTAAATATATGCTAATATGCTTTAAACGTTTAAAACAAAAGAAAACAAAATAAAACTCCCATTAAGATAAGATAGACTGTTAAATCTTAAAACACAAGTCCAATAAATAAAATCAATAGGTTAGTTGGAAAATAATAGACTATATATGACTACAACTGACTACCACAACAGCAGAATTAATTAATCACTACCACCACTACTAACACTAATCAGAACAATACGAATAATATTTTGAAGAAGAACAATAATAATCACAAGAAGAAGAATAGGAGCAAGAGGAAGAATATTAATAATAATGTTGCACCCGAGTTCCGGATCAGGATTTATAGAAATTAAGCATTTGTAAATTATTTAAACCTCTTAAAGTCGAAATAAACGCGCAAAATCACTCTTCCTAATTTTTTAAGTGAGCAAAAACATTCCCATCTACTTAGCGCATGCAAATAATGTTATAACCTATGAGCCCACGCGGTTTAACTTATTAGGAGAAGTTTTTAAAATGTAAATACGAGCCTTATGTGCGAGAGTGACCTACAGTGTGAGCGTATCTGCCTGAAATTATTGGGAGAAGACGTGCAATGCATGAACCTGGCACATTTAACAAAAAACAGACTAAAACAGTTATATCCCAATTAAATCAGCCTAACAGCTGGGAAAGCCAGCGACAGGAGCCGCAGCTCTGAATAAGGACGGATTTGGTTTCATGTCTGACATTTGACTGCCAGTAAGACTGAATCATTTTCATTAAACGCAGCCAAACTAAGCATGAGGGGCTGCTGGGTTTTGGGCTGCAGCTGCGTTACAGCTGCACTTAGTCACACACACACACACACACACACACACACAAGAAAATATTCTGAAAAAGAAAAGGTAAATATTCACACTCTGCTAACAAGTCATTATCGACTCTGAACAATGCGACAAACTGGGGACGGAGCAAATCATTGTACTCGCACACGCACTATGTGTTTAAACAAAACGGAACTTCAAGCGACAGTTGGAATAAATTCAAATTAAAATCTCTTAAACCAAAATTGCAATTCACCTTATTGTAATAAAGAATCAATTTACTAATATTTGTTTTTAAAATATGGTATTGCCATGCCAAACATTTCTATGCAGCCACCAGAAAACGCACCGAATAAAGCTTGAATTAATTCCGTGTCCTTTACAACCATTTTTTCTTCACAGAGGCAGAGAAACATTTTCGGCTGTTTAGGTGCTTTTCTTATTAATTATTAATTTTCACGGAAAGGACGCATGAACGACAGAACTATAATCAGAGAGATCAAGGGAATCTCGTAGGGTTCAAAATTTTGTGACACGTAACCATATTTAAAAAAAAAAAAAAAAAAACTAGAGAAACAATAGTAGCACCAAACAGAGTGATACTCGACAGCCTGCGCCGCTTGAAATCAGCCAACCTACATGTATAAATGTATTATTCAGGGACGTCGGAACCAATTCAATTTTTTTTTTCCATATCAAAGTTTTACGCGTAAAACGGTGACATCTCAGTAAAACGCAACATAATAAGGCAACACAAACATTAGAGCAATTTACTGAAAGGGTGAGTCGCATTTAAACGCATGCTCAGACTACATGGATTAAACCTTTAATAGGTGATTATGGAAACGATGAAACAAAAGCACTAAGAAATACATTTCAGAGAGAGGAGGAGGGGAAAAAACACAAGTTCATATCAGAGCCCTTCAAACTTAAATGTCCTTGTAAAATTTAAGCGATTGTTCTCATTGAACAGTCGCACTGAGACTGTGTAAAAGGTAGAATTTGAGTTTTATTTATGTTTATTGTTAAAATAAAAAAAAAGATTTTCTACACTTTGCACCTGTGTGTTTATTACGGCTGCTGCCTCAGTCAAAGATAAAGACAACATATTTAGGTAATTATTATAGAATAAAAATAATAATATTATCGTCACCATTATTAGAATTAGAATTATTATTATTATCAGTGTTATTTAAACTGTGTCCACAGGACCATGTCACAAAGTCGTCGCTAGATGGCGATGTCAGCCTGTGTATCAGCACACACCAGCTTCAACTGAGCTATTTCCTCTTTTCCCAGGGCCAAACAGGGGTCTAACGACACATTTTCAAACATTTGAATCTCAAAATAGAATTTGTATGAAGCATTTCTGGATAAAGATAACTACTTCAACTACTACCCAACAAAAGCCACTACAAGACACCTTCACTGTTTAAACCCAAGCTGCCAAATGCAGCGAGAGTATGGGCCTTGGAGAGGATTTTTAAAATGTAGGGGTCATTTCTTCCAAAGGATGAAGCGGCTGAATGTGAAAATTAAAGCCGTGCTACCATGAGAGAGGTCCAGTTGCAACAGAACTTCACCATAATTCAACCAAGTCCATATTTTATTGGAACGGACATATTGGACTCACACACACATAACCTGGGTATCATGCCGGAATTGACTTTATATACAACCACAAGAATACGCACACATTATAAAAGTTATGATTGATATGAACACATATCCCGGACGATTATCTAAGCATTATAATAAGAATTGCACCATTGGATTTGGATAATGAATGAGAGCACGGATTCATATGATAAGACTAAACTTCATACAAGCTAAGCATGTGAGTAGGTTTTAAAAGGAAGGCAGGAGAGATTAATATTTAACATTCCCAAGGTCCAAATCCGTAACACCGTCACTTCCTGTGAATCTTCGCCTTTATCGCTCTCGTTAAACTTAGATAAAGGCGTAGCTCGGTGGCGCGCACCTTTCTGAACTGGGGTCAGTTTTCCTGCGTTGAGAGTGAGCATGCCAGAAAAAAAAAAGAAGTCGTCACACATATTGCAGTTATATATTTTCTCTTTTCTTTCCACTTGACTCCTTAAACCAATATTTAACAACAAGTGGCAAGAAATGAAGGGTCCAGCATTCATGGGCCTCCGAAATTTGGTTCCAGACGCTCCGGGTAATCATTTGGCAACATACAAATAAATCATGTTCAGTCAGGAAGGAGTTTTGTTATTCCAATCCATGAGTCCAAGTGTGTGTGAGAGCGTGTTTGTGTCTGTGTACGTGTGTGTGCGCGCGCGCGCCTAGTAGTTTATCTCCCACAGATAATGTCCGTAATAAAAATAAAAAGAACAAAAATGAAAGAAAAAAAAAAGAAAATCAACTAGCTGATGGTTTTCAATTTGTTGACAATTTTCTTCTCCTTTACGCGTCTGTTTTGAAACCATATCGTGACCTGTCTCTCAGACAGGTTGGTCTGGGCAGATATCCTCCTCCTTTTGTCCTTCGTGATAAATTTATTGGCGGCGTACTCGCGCTCGAGTTCCTTCAGTTGCACCTTGGTGTATGGCACGCGTTTCTTTCTTCCACGTCGATAAGAGCCGGAGTCTCCTCCGGCGTGGGACACTGCGTCTGAGGGGGGAAAAAAAAGGAGTGAGAAAAGGAGCTGTCATAGGTTGCTTTTCAACAAGTGGCTCTGTCTCACAATCACTCCTCACAGTGATAGCGTTAAAATTCTGATAAATGAAACACACATATCCACTTGATTTCAAAGAAAAATAAAATACCTCAAGATCTGCTTGGTAGAATAAAGCGTTAATTCCATAAAACAAGTGAAAAAGTGCTCTCTATTGCTTGATAATGACCGCTGATAATATTTATCAGGACAGATGTTAAATATTTGACTGTAACGGGGAATCAGCTCAGCGGACAGTGAGGTTTTCCATTTTAAAGTAGGATTAACTAGATATTTTAAGACTGATTCTACACATTATTCTCGGTTGTTTTGTTGTAACCACATTAACATACTGTTGTGCTGTTTGCTTTGTACGTTGACACACTAACTGACATTTCATACACCCCATTCTGTACAATGTGTGTCCTGTTTGCTGTGTTGTAACGCACTAGCACGTCAAACAGCTCTGTCCTGTAAAAAGAAAATAAAAGGTTGGACTCTGAAGGATTTGTCCTACCTGGTATGGAGGACTTCCACATGTGTCCAGGCTGGGGCTGCTCCTTGGCGCAATAAACCTGGCCGTTCCAGCCGTTGGCGGCGAGAGTCCATGGTTGATAGCTCTCCATAGGCAGCAGGGAGTCGTGCCTGGCCTCTGACGGCGCACTGATAGTTGGCACCACAGGAACGTCCAGGTAACTGGGAACAGGTTGGTATGGGCCTGAGGGGTAGGTCGGATAAAAAGCGAATTCCTTTGCCCGTGAGGTGAAATCGTCGCCCGAGGCGGATGTGTCCATGTATTTCTCTCCGTACGCGGAGGGGGGCTGCGCTCCGCACGATTTTATGCTGCTGTGATGCGACATTCTGCACGGGTAATAACTGCTACCGAAGTACCCATACGGCAGGGACGCGCTGGATGAATTCTGAGCTGCAGAGCAAGGGCTGCACTGTTTGACTGGCTCGCCCATGCCGGAGGTAGGCACGTCGCTGGAGGAGTAAGCCGTGCTCGGTGCCAGAGACGCGGGGTGCGCCATCAGATTCCTGCACTGGTTCGCAGCAAAGTTGCCACCAGCAAAACCCTCCATGTTCTTGCTCACTTCATCGGAACCTCCGCCGTTGTCGTAGAGGAACATCACCGACGGGTCGACCCAGCGAGGACGGAGCAGCAGTGACGTTGTCATAGCACGGCATCCAACATTGAAGCTTCTGGCTCTTTTTTAAAAAGCCCAGAGACTGAAAAAAGGAGATACTGGTTCCCAGAGAGTAAAGCCACTCTGACGCGCACAAGAGCGCCGAGGTTGCGCCGTCATTGGCCCAGATGTTGTCACGTGACCGGGCTATGCAAAGAGGACGGTAAACATCACCCAGTACAGATAATTAAATGGAGAAAAATGCGGCGAAGTAAGGTGACCGTACCTATTCAGTGGGATTTAGATTTTTATCGTGTCTGCTTCATTTGAAATGGATGTTATGCTTTAATTTTTACATTAGCGGATCTTGTTTCTTTCTTTTTTAATCCATAACAGATTACATTTCAGAGTCCCATATGATTATAAATATCATATTATGATATTTATAACTATGAAATTTAAAAGAAAGCTGATTATTTATATCATGGTCAAGAATTTCTAAAGACAGCTATGATTCATTATGTCCACATGACTGATATGCATTGCCTGTGGCCTGTACGGACGCACACTGACCAGCCTTTGTCTGCGCCTCAGTAGGAACTGGGCATCATTACACAACCATTTAGCAAAGGAGATTACCAAATATTAAACTATAATGTTGAAGTATATTGTAGCCCAGTGCTACACATGAAAAACAAGGAATTGAACGCACTTCTGTTACGCGCTGATGCACTGATACACTGCGAAGTATGTTATACGTGTCCGTCCGTATTCTGCACAAACGGCGCATTCAGTATAGCATAATGAAGTGGTATAGAAAAGTATAGGGAGCCCTCATATTGCAGGTAAATCAACTCGTGCATGCAAATATGTCTAGACAACGCATTCATACAAAAGGGCCTTCTTAAAATAGCACATTAGCAGATTCAGGTTTAAAAAAAAAAAAAAAAAAGCTAAAAGGAAAATCGGATGTAACGTCATGTTAAAAAGGTGCCTACTCCAGGCACTCCACTTCCGACATGTTTACAATATGCAAAGACAGAAAACAGCTCTCCACTTGGCAGTGCTTGCGTGTTTTTACATAGGAGGTAGACGCGGCTGGAGGCCAAGGTCAAGTTGAAAGTTGCTGTCTAGCCATCCAGCCTGTCGGGCTATTCAGGCTTTGAAGGAACCGTCTGAGCTCTTGAAAAGAGCGGAAGAGGGGTGAGAATTCCTGTCCCAATGAAAGCTATTGGAGGACATTAACTTTTACTATCATTTTGTTTTCTCCACCGTTTAGTCTCACGAACTAGTCTGTACCCGCTTCACCTGGGTGGTGCGCACCCAGCGTTGGAGATATAAAAAGGAATGTTTGGTGTTGTTGCTGTTTTTTTTATTTGCAGATCTTTTGGGGGTGTTTTTGACAGATACGTGTGAAAATGATGTTGATCTCTGAAAAGAGGGGACGGGATAGACGTGTCGTGTGTGTGTGTGTGTGTGTGTGTGTGTGTGTGTGTGTGTGTGTGTGTGTGTGTGTGTGTGTGTGTGTGTGTGTGTGTGTGTCTAGTCTGCTGCTTTGTGTTTACGAGCAATGGCTCTTTCTCTATTCTGTGTTGGAGGAAATGGACTTGGTGGAGCTTTCACTAGATCTGTTACCAGAGTTTTAAAATGCAGTGTGAGCTTTGGCCTAATTGGGTGTGTTAGTGCTGGCAGCCTATGTTACCTACAATAAGATAATTTTTTTTTTTAAAAATCAATCAAAGAAGCTGTCACTCAAGTGCGTAAAACACACGGAAAACGTTTGATTTCCAGCCTATACACGTACAATGATCACGTAAAGTCTAAAAAGGACTCTTCTGCTTCCTTTGATATACGAAAAGCTAAAGTTCCACGCAAGAAATCCCAGCACAAAGTTCACTTAAATAACATATCTAAGCATTTGAAATTACACTGGGATCTTTGTAAAAATGCAAATAAACATTTCAAGGGCCCAGATTAGCCGTGACATTGATTGATAGTTATATAATGTTCTCAAATGTGTTTCTCTAATGTGTTTGAGGCCTACTGACGATGACAATTCAAAAAAAAAAAAAAGTGCCGAACAGAGCAAACAACGAGACAACAAGACTGCTTTAGTTTTCAAGAACCAGCGATGAAAGTGGGCTGTGGCAACAAATATCTATGGGGGAGGTGCATTATTTGTGTTGAATGAAAATACATGGTACTGTTTCGCTTTGGATTTTTCAGTTTGATTTGATTGACGGAATGTGTCGCCTTCGATTCAAATAAGAGTTTTAATCACATCGAAAGTCTTATTAAAACGGTGATTTAAAAAAGATTATGTTTTTAATAACATTTATCAAACGGAAGCTTATTCTGTTTATTAATGGTACTTATTGGAACAAATGAATGATGATCATGCGAAAGATTAGAAAATAAATGCCACTGTCATTCGTTTAAGGTTCAGATATCTTCCTTTCTGCATTTGAGTTGCACGTCGCCTCCACTCGTTCAAAATGCCTTTTTATTTGAGGCGTTAAAGGATTTTACATGCACAATTCCCTGGTTTGCACTCTATTAAATCAAGTGAAATTTTATGCAATATCCTCAATAAAAAAAAATCTCTGAGTTCCCGTATTGTTTGCCACAACTTCACGTGGCGAAATCGCAGGTTAAAAAAAAAAGGATTTCATTACAAATATGCAGAGAAGTCATTCATGCAAATGAAGTTAAGTCGCCTAATGAAATCACTCTGTGACAACATGAACCAACAACTATGAGTCATGGAGTGAGTGTACAAGGCCTAGACTGTTGCGCACTGCCCTGTGGGGTTTTCTTCAATGTAGGCAAATCAAGCTTCAAGATAAATACAGTGGTGTTGATCAGTAACCGTCCCATATATTGCAGCTGTCAAGTTATATTGTACATATGTTCGCATTACAACCAGCACTTTTTTTCCCCTTCATATCCTGTAGTGAGGTGTTTTTTTTTTTTTTTTTTTTGGTTTACTGAGGATCATTTTTCTGTTTACCTTCACTATTTGTAAAAGTTTTGTCAAACAACAACCCTGCGTCCTCGCCAAGGTGGCCTCCGGCGCGCACATGTGGTCATTCCAGACACGAGACATCCAAAAGTACAATGAACACACGCACACACACACACACACACACACACACACACACACACACACACACACACACACACACACACACACACACACACACACTACAGGATGGCCGTACAAATTGTCCCGCCAAATAGACGCACATTCCGCCATGGACTTCCACTTAAACATTGTGTGCCGAGCAACTGTCGTTGAAAACACGAATTCATTGTTAATGTAGCAATGAATTCTTAGTAAACCATCAGTGGAAAACCTATTGAAGATAGAGTGATCAGACTGAAGCATGATTTAAACACTGTTTCTTTAAGTAAGTTCCCATGATGATCACCAGGTAATCACGAAAGTATTCTGATTTTGACATGGATCCCCAACTCATGATCCATGTGAAGGATCCTTGGAGATTCCAGGACTCCACTTTGGGGACTTGGCAGCACAGCCTGGAGGCTTTTCTCTGAGGTCATTATCAAGGTTCAACCTCCCCCCTGTTTGTACTGGCATCCAAATTACGCAGCCAGAGAAAGAAAGAGCACATTTATTCCACGGCCTCAGCGCCTGGGTAAAGCAGAGAAAGCTCTATATAAAGTTATGCTCAGCTATAAATTTCTATCGTTAATAGCTTAAATTGTGTTATTTAACGGGCTGCTAAGACGAAGTACGTGCAGTCAAATTTCAGCCTTGTTGATGACACGTGTTTAAAGTAGACGGCTGTCAAAAAGCTGTCAAAACATAACAGCCAATATGTTTTTGTGGTCAGAGCAGTGAACCACAGGGCGGTCACACACTTGACTTTTCCATATTTTCTGGACGCGGTCGCCCGCGGTGTGATTATGAAGGATTGCATTTAAAAATAACAAGAAGAAAAAAAAACTGCACCACTTCGTTTTCGGATACACACACACACACACATACTCGAAGCCACCTAAAGGTCTACACTGAAGTGGAAACTCACACTCCCAAGGTGTTCCTGGTGTGTGCCTTTGACTGACACGTTGGCTGCAAAATTTCGGTCTGTTTCAATTTCTGCGGTAGAAGTCTTAAATGTTGCGTTAACAGCCTGCTAAAGCTACGGCCTGTAGGCTGCACGTGAAATCATTTATTGGCATACAGGAATCTCAGTAAATATAAAGGTCTGCAGTTTGTTTCATTGAATGTGTGGCCGGTGCGCAGTTCCACACATGCTGTATTTTTTTTGCCTGCAGAGAGGTGGCCCGGGGCATCCCCTCCAGCAAGAGAAGAATAGTAGCTACTTTTGAAATGTCATCATTCAATAGTCTGCATGAAAAGAAACAGGATGTCAAGAGACTTTTATATTCATATTAACACTAAAACACAATCCAAGCACTTTTGTTTCTTTTTATTCTCTGGAGAAAGTGGTACGGTTGGCCCAATTGGCACATTATTATTATTATTTTTGATCATTATCATTATCATTGCCGTTTCTTTTGTTTTTGGAAATTAATTTTAACGCCATCAAGATCCAAACTAGTGTTTTGGCTTCTGACTTTGTGCAGCCACCATTTTTAATACAAGGCCGAAATGAAGCAACATGTTTTGGAGCTTTAATAACTGCGCGCGCCACAAATATGAGCCACAAATAAACTAAATTAAGCTTCATCACTTTGTGCGTTAAATAACCCAGTGTACTGGGTTTAAACGGCTCGTTATATTTCTCATGTTTTGTCGTTTCCTTGTTGGAAAAAGAATCATGCGAATACAGTGAACGCTTGGCGCCGCTTGCATTTGTGTAAAAGACATTGTAATGAGTTTAATGTCGTTTTCTTTTAGCCCTGTGAGGGAATCAGTCAAAACTAAACGAAAATAGTCGGAAAAGTTCATTAGCAGCTGTAAAGCCTTTAAAGATCAACCAATTGCCAAAATATGGATATGAACGAAAACAGCTCTGATCAGGTTAAATAACTTCACATCTAATTGCAGACATTTGTACTGATTTTGAAACTGCCTGTCGAAGATTTCTTTATATATATGGCCTACATGGGGAAATGTTGTTAGATTTAGAAGTGTTTTGTTAGATTTTATTTGCCTACCTTTAAAACAAATATATTTATGAACATGCAGCCCATTGTTTCGTGAGCTGTGTGATTTCTTTTTTTAATTAAACGCATTTATGATTTCTGTTCTGCGATTCAAATTTTTTTGATTTGAAAAATATTGTTTACTCCGATTCTGACTGCAAACAACGGGCCCACACAATGATATGTTCAACATTCAAATCGTGTTCGACAAACCTTTGTTAGGCTTTAGAGGAGTAACTAACTAAATCTGAAAGCACACACGAAAAAAAAAATTCCAACTAAACGACGACGAAACAGAAAGTCAAAAAGAACATTTCCACATCAGTCATTTCTATTTCCCGTAAACTGTTTACATTAGTCAGCTGTGACAAATGCTGTAACCTGTGGGTAAATATGAAAGATCGAAAAGCTATGAATCAGAAACACTAAGCTGATTTCACTGTCGGGGATATCTCACCCACACACACACACACACACAAGTCATCAGCACCCGAACTGCACTCATTGTAAAACCCATGGAATTATAAAAGATCGTTTTAGAAATCCAAATAGAAATGTCAAACTATCCATTATTACCAGCTCAAAAAAACTAGACAACAAAGAAAACAGTAATGGGGACAGATCCTTCTAGTTGAACTGATGACAGCAACACTCTCTAAAAATAAAAACCCATTTGCAACCAGACGGACTTGTAAATATCACCTTTCTCAAAGATGCCAGGGACGCACAGACCAGTCTAAAGAATTGCATGCACTCTTGTGAAACACCATGGCTTTGCACCTGGTGTGTTGCCTTGCTACTGCTGAACTGGTGGTAAACCATACCCCAAGATGCCCCCCCACACCACCTTTTAATGGGGGGTAATACAGGCCTGATCTCAGTGGCTTGCTAAAGACCTCCGCCTAATAGCGCAGGGTTTGCAGGATGAAGCAGGGAAGAGCGATAAAAGCGGGTCTTACAGCGCTTACAGCTGTATAGTCATCAGGACATGCTTCGCTCCAAGGTCAGCGAGTTAACTCTCTGGTAGCTGCGTCATCCTGTTTCAAGGCCAAGTTGAAGCAACAGAGACGGGAGGGGCCACGATAATGAAGGAGAGGCCAGATTTGAATTTTTCTTCCAGGTTCTGACTCCTCCTGTGAAACGCGGTGCGCCTCAGCCAGCGGCAGACTCAACATCCACACCAAAGCCGTTCATGCGCTTTTCTAATCACACACTGAGACACTTTTTGCGTTAAAAGCAAAGTATTCTGGCAGGTCTGCTCTGCCGGGCCCATGGATTAGATTACATGCGTACTGCGCAGGCTCCATGGTCAAGTTCAAGTTGGGCTGGCTAGTAAAACTGAGGGGCGCATTCTGCAGTGTCTGCCGCGGGGGGCGCTCCCCCTCTTTGATCTCCCCTTGCAAAAACTAGACACTGAAGCTAGACACGTGACCGCAGTCCAGTTTTCTGTTCTTCTGCCACTGAGAATGTGCAGGTTTCAGGCAAACGGCCATCCCTTCATGTGAATCAGGGAGGAAAAAACTGTTCCACAATCAGCAAACTCTCCAAACCCATCCAGTGTCCTTCACTATCTAAAACACACACAATATAAGTGACACTACTGTAAACCCACAAGGTCATTCATCTGTTGCGCAAAATCCTCTCTAAGTGTTATCTCCGGATGATCACAAGATCCCATCTGCCCTGGCCACGACCCATTGCATAACTCCGGTAAGTAGCAAAACAATGGGAGCTTTGCCACCTTTGGGCGTTCCACTAAAAAAAAAAAAAGACTGCATGCTAACCCATCCTTATGTTTTTGAAAGTAGAAGCAAACCAACCCCGTCTCCAAAACCAAGGGAAAATTTCAGTCGACCCAAGAATCTGCCCATGCAGCCTCGCATGTGATCAGACCGACTCTAATAGCCTCCTTGTGTACATTTAAACATATCATTTATTAGTTTATGTACACATCATTGTAACTAACCCAGTGAAGACAATATAAAAATTACCAGATCAATAAGTAACAGGGGACAACTTTCACTTTTGCATATGTGTCACGGAGCGTACAAACAGGTTTCATGTGTCTGTAAACTTCCATTAATAACGCACTAAACCACCAATTGACTGGAGTGCGGACAGACAGGACAGGCAGATATGTAGAAAGACAGTTACGCTACCAAACTCAGATGTCAAACTTTAGCAAGTTTTAGTTAGTTCAAGCTGTCAAAAGCGGGAACATCAAGTCGTCACAGAGTGGGGGAGGAGAGAGAGAGAGAAAGACAGAGACAGAGGTTTACTTTTTTCCCCTGGCAGGCCAGATGAAAGAGTCGGGGGAGAAAGCCAAAGGAATTTCCCTCACTCCTCAGCAGCCGAGCTGGGGGAGGGAGCGGTCGAAGCCGCCGCTGCTGCTGCTGCTGCTGCTGCTGCTCGGGGCCCTTTCCCTCTTTCGGACAGGCGAGGGCGCACAAGGACAGCGGAGGCTACCGGAGCTCCATACTCTGCAGCCTGCCTCCCCTTTTACACTCTGAGAGAACACATGACTCCACCTCTACATATAATATCATCACAATCTAAGTATACCGCCATGCCACCATGTCCTGCAGCTACTGATCTAAAATCAGATCAGAAACACAACAACAGGTTAACCAAATATTTTTTTTTTAAATCTCTTTGCAGAGGCATCAGATATGACCTGGTCCTTTTAATGTCAATTTCAGCAGAACCTTTCCTAAACACCTGCAATGTGCCTATAATAAGTAAGTGTTACCAGGTGCAGATCATCAAAAAATTAACAATAAAGGGAACACTGACTGAGTGTGGTCCTAACGCCACTGTTATAGCTCCAAAATACACTGTGCATTGTTTAGTTTCCAATATCTGCTCCTGATTAAAACGATACAGCACACAGAATAAAAGTCACTCAGAGAGAAGTGAACATCTGTTATAGTCAGTTCTCCACCATATTTCTGTGATATAGGTTGACAAGTTGAAATACAAATGGAGTGTACTCGATCACATGTTGAAAAACATCCAGTGGACATTCTGTAAACTGCATCCTTCACAGTTAAACATCAAGTATAGAATGAAACTAAATTTGCTACAACTGTGTTAAATGCACATCAGGCCTGAAGGTTGCCTGAAAGCACAGGAAGTTAAAAATATGGTAATAATTTAAAATCATCCCTGCACCAGCCCTGAGGAAAATAATAATAATAGTAATACAAGCTCTTAACATAGTAGGCCTTTGTTTATCATTGTTCATTGACTTTTTTTGCTTAAAGACTTTACAAAGCTGCATCAAAGAGCTGAAAAATACAGCCACCACCCCGAACCACAGCAAAGCAACACCCATCACTGCTGTTTGCTGAAGCACTCACAGCACCAAAGCTTCATCTTTTATTTGGACTTTTTAAAATGTGAAGAAGTGACGGAAACATTTCTTGCAAACTAAACGTTCAGTCAAAATATAGTACATATATAGGCTAAAGCTGTGTGTCTTATAGTTGCATACATGGTAATAATAGGTTTTATAACTGATTTAAGAGGCAGAAATAATGAACTGAGATCTCTGCCTGGCTGTCGTTCTGGTCCGTGCTCTGTTGATTTTTAAGACTTCATGTCAAATGGCCATTTTATCTAAACTCTGACCACCAGGCTTGACCTCTGAGGGTTTAACTTGACTCCACTTAAGGTGAGAATGGGAGAGGGAGGACAGATGAGAGAGGAATGGGAAGAATGCAAGTAAATAATTTATTTTGACTCATTATTATTATTGTCAATTTTTTTATTATTGTTGTTGCCACCATCACTCTGTGTAATGGATCACATATAGCCCTTTCTAAAGTGTATTTAAGAAATTGGACTTGAAAAAAAATTAAACTGGAATATTATAAAATTATTATTGTTTCCCTTAATTTCTGTGAATTTTCTGTTCCTAAAGAATAACTGAATATATTTATATAAAAATGCAGCTAAGCCTTTAAAATGATGTAGATAGACAGAGACGGGTGGACAGATAGATGCTGCTTGTTGTACCCTCTGACACCCCCCCACCACCTTCATCTCGACGCTACCATTGCTCCTTCTGTTTACCCATATACCCAATCAATGCGTGTCGTCATCAGGGGGGGACCATCATGACGACTGGCCTATTAAGAATGACAGCTCTGGTGAAAGAAAGAGAGAGAGAGGGTAAATGGTGATCCCTCCCAGAGCTCCCTCTCCGCACTCTGGAGCGCTCTTCTCTCAGGGTCAGAACGGATTGCATCCCCTCTTTTCCAGAAGCCTCTCCTTCTCATTGGGACTGATCCCCCCCCACCCACCACCACCAACAACACCACCACCTCCACAGCACGCGCGCACACACACACACCCCTCCAACCTGAAAATCATTGCCTTGGTTTTGACGGCTTGCACTCTCCCGCGAAGTCGAGGTTTCTAAGTCGCGCTTGTGATGGAAAGCAGAGAGGAGAGGGTGATGCTGGCGGAGGGAGGAGGTCAGCTTGGCAAGAGCGGTTCTAATTTGTCGGAAGCCACTGGGAACCCCGCGCGAGAACCGCAGGGGAAGCCGAGCCACAGGAGCTGTCTGAGCCCCGGCGCTGCGCCTTACTCCCGGGACAGGACCGAGCTGGGGGTGGAGGAGAGCGCACGGAGGAATATGTGCGCCGACGTGAGGCCAGTTGGCACGTCCTCCTCCGGTGAGAGGCACCGGACTGATCATCCCCACAAAGACGGCAGCAGCTCAGACACCGAGTCGGACTTCTACGAGGAAATTGATGTCAGCTGCACGCCTGAAAGCATGGACTACCCAACAGCTAAAGGTAGGTATAGGCTGTGCTTGGGAGCTGCATGCCACTGCAGGTTTTCTGTGATTGCATGGTGGTGCTTAATGAAGTTGACTGAATGCCAACGGCTGAATAATGCCAAAAAAAAACAATATCACACACATGTAATTCAAAAATTACATTCACCATACACGAAAATGTACAGTGCTATCGAAAATGAGAATCTGTGCTCAATGAAAATACACTTTAGCCTCAATAACAGTCAAAATACAGTGGAACTGCAGTCGGTGCTGCACAGCTGTTCTGTCAAGTGACCAATGTGGCTGGAAACACGCTGAGGTGACACCCACAGTCTAACCAGACATTTTCCCCTCTGAGTTTGACAAAGAGTCACTCTACAGCAAATGTGCCTGTACGTGTATTTACTGCATGAGGAAGAATGCAGGGTTTTATGTAAACCACAAGCTAAAACGTGAAAAGAAGGCCACTAACATGGGAATACTGGCACGTATTTTCTGTTTTTGTTTTTTGCATGCTCTGAAGGTGCAGACTCTTGAGACAGTTTGCAGCAAATGCGTTACATACCATAACAAAATTCTATAAGAAAAATGATTCATATTAATGTAAATATTTGAGTAATTTGTAGTTGCCTCAAACCAAAAGGATGACAGCAAGAAACATTAACGAATGACGACAATGCAACTTCATTTTTCACCATTTTAGTGAACTAAAATTGTGATTCAACATAATACACTCTGAAAAATGATAATAAATTATAATATATTTATTTATTAGCAGGTATTTATTAAAACTCCACAAAATGAAGACCTTGAGCTTCCTGTACTAAATGCCAGGAAGGCCTTTAAAGTTAACAGTGAAACAGGGCAGTAGAAATAATGAAATTAACCTGCTGGTCTGCGGAAAACAGATTATTAAATATGAAACGAATTAAAGAAACGAAACGCATCGATGTGTTTTTTTTTCTTTTGTTCCATTTGAATTATTCTGCTGAATGAGTGTTTTACACTGTTTATTAATTATATCTAAATAATTACTCTTCAACTAATTCAGGTAGAAATGGAGATTCTCCAGGTCACCCGACTGACACTGGTGCTGATCCGGGTAAGATTGTCCCAGGTCAGAGCTCTCTGTCGTACGCAGCGGACCAGATTCGCCGGTACCGGACGGCGTTCACCCGGGAGCAGATCGCGCGGCTGGAGAAGGAATTTTACCGGGAGAACTACGTGTCCAGGCCGCGGAGGTGTGAACTGGCGGCCGCCTTGAATCTACCTGAAACGACCATCAAGGTAAGATAGCCTGGTCTCTAAGGAGCAGAGCTGAACCAGGCCTCTGTGGCGTGAATACATGCATCATATTATACGAGCTTGTATTTTATAAATTTCTGCTAAAACGAGAGAGCTGCAAACTGTTACGCGTTTAAATGGCTGATAACTGAAAGGTCATTTTATACAGAAAATTAAAGGGAAAAAACACCTCAAAATACAAAGTAAAAAGCCCAAAATCAAGTGTTGAAAAGAGACAAAAACCCTGCAGACTGGCCGTTTAATGCTAACAGAGGCCTGTTTTTATTTTTATATGTATTTTTTTATTTTTTTTTATTTTACCTTGTACAAGAACAAGTGCAAACTGCAACTGATTTAATTTAATCATGAGAATATACTGTAACGTGTACTGAAGTGTAACCCAAATGTAAATTTGTGCGTAAAAGCGGAACTACTGCATGAGCTACAGATCCGCTCTTATTTTTTTAACTGTGGTTTGTCTCTCTATAAATGGGGGGTTGTGGTTAATATTTGACACGGTGTGTCTCTGTACCAGGTGTGGTTTCAGAACCGCAGGATGAAAGACAAGCGCCAGCGTCTGGCCATGACGTGGCCTCACCCCGCTGATCCGGCCTTTTACACCTACATGATGAGCCACGCGGCGGCCACGGGGAACCTGCCCTACCCCTTTCCATCCCACCTGCCGCTACCTTACTACTCCCACCTGGGCGTCGGCGCAGGCTCGGCTCCGGCCGCCACACCTTTCTCTAATCCCCTGCGCTCCCTCGACAGTTTCCGGATGCTGTCTCACCCCTACCAGAGGCCGGAGCTCCTGTGTGCTTTCAGACACCCCTCCCTGTACCCGGGTCCGACCCACGGGCTCGGTCCCGGAGGAAGCCCCTGCTCCTGCCTGGCCTGTCATTCCAGTCAATCCAACGGTATCTCAACCAGGCCCTCCGGCTCGGACTTCGCTTGCTCCCCAACTAGCAGGACTGACGCTTTTGTCACTTTCACGCCATCAGTGCTCAGCAAATCCTCATCTGTGACATTAGACCAGAGGGAAGAAGTGCCTCTGACCAGATAAAACCAAACCAAAACAACTCTTGTTCTATATAAGCCTTTACCATAAGCTTTTTAATCTAACATACTATACGATCAGGACTGAAACAGCATGAAGAGGTAGCCTGTAAGCAGTGGCAGCCAGCTTAGACTTGGGGCAAGATAATTAGTCAGATCTTCAGCTATGTGACGCACAACAGATCTTCCATTATTGAAAAAATAAAAAAATAATAATCCCATTGCAGAGCCAGGACAGTGTGCTGAAATATGACGGCATGGACAGAAAACCAAATTTGATTTTTAGAAGATTAATTTGGTGTGTGTGTGAGAGAGAGAGGAGGGAATCCGGAGAAGCGTTTAAATCTCCGTGATGGATGGCGTTAAGGTTTTTATCATTACATTTCGTCTCTTTACGCGCCCAAATCGACCTACACATATTGTTAGTTACGCGAGAATGATGCTTTCCATCTCTCTTTTTAACAAGGGGATTTGTTAACAGACTGCGGCCGTCTCATTAGAACCATACTCTCCACAGTCCACACCGGGGCCCTGCACGGCGGCCCCGGGCCGAAATGTGCAGATGCTAGTGAAAATTAGTAAGTGATGTATATGTACGACCCGGTGAATTTTGAGTGTTGAATTAATGATAATACCAGGAAGGGATCGTTGCTGGCAAAAGGTAACAAGGCGCCAAGGGAACGGATTACTACAGCGCGCACGGTCTGACGAGGGGGGTGGGGGGGGGGCAACTCAGAAGAGGATGGAGAGAGAGAAGGAGAGAGGACAATCAAAATGAAAAAAAATAAAATAAAAGTGAGCATTTTTAAGGCCATTAAAACTCAGTTTCTTCCAGTTTTCTCCCTTAACGATTTAAGGGCCAGTTCTTAAATCTGATACAAATGTGATTAAATTATTCCTATAGGCCTCTTCAAATATTTTTTTTCTCACTTTGCACTTCTGCAGTGGCACCAGGTTAGTAAGCGGACTAACAAGTGACTGATCATGTTTTATATATTATATTATATTATTTTATTTTATTTTATTTTATTTTATTTTATTTTATTTTATTTTATGGTTCCTTTTTTTTGGCTGGGTTGTCCTCAACTTCAAATTTGCAATAAACACTGTCAAAGAATCAATGGAGCAGTGGAGTGTCTGTCTTCTCAACACCTTTATGATTTGTTTTAAAAGCAGCCAAGAGCCCGATTGTGGATTTATAAAAACTACATACGACTTTAATCCGAAACAAGAAATTAAAAAAAAAAATAATAACCAGCTTCAAACATGTTTTCCTCCACTCAGGACATCTTATTTCGTTTTATTTCGCATTTAGCCTATTAAGGATTTTCTATACTCACGACTGGTTTTAACACCCCCACCATTCCCCTCCAATAATAACACTAATTTTGTTCTCAAGTAGCCGGTGTCAAAACACCAGAGTGGCCCCCATCCCTCCTGATGGGACCGCTAGATTGACTGTGACAGTTAAGTGGTCCCCGGGCTCCGTTAACGGCTTAACGCCACTCATATTTTCTCTCCGACCACTTAATAGACACGACAAGAATTAGTTGTCTGAAGATATTAGAAATGCAAAGAGATCGATGATTCAGTGGGGCCCGCCACCAATCAGCGGGATCTTAATTGGCCGCATTTGACCGGGGCTGAGCAAATTAAGAGTTTTTCTGAGTGTAATAGGATTGGCGAGATGCTGTGGCCCGCAGAGAGACACGCACAAATCAAGTATTAAAAAAAAAAGGGGGGGGGGGGGGGGGGGTCGTAGATGGGATAGATCAGAAGTTATTGCAGCAATGTGCGGAGACATTCAGTGCTCAATGCGCCCTAAAGGCGAGTTGCGTAATCATTTAATTGTTGCTTTAATCTAAAAAGCAAGACTGCAAAAATCTGATATTTTAGATGAAATACTCTCCTACAGCCTGTGTACTAACGAATAACTAAAACAAACAAACAAATAAATACTCTTCGAAAGTTACCCCCTCCACGTACATACATTCTCTGCCCAAAAAGGGACACCAGACACCAAAAACGTCTTTCAGAGCGCGGAGATTTTCATTCTGAGGTAAGAGATTCATCCTAATCAGACAGTGCTGCACCTACACACATACACACACTGACACACACCGGAGAGCCCCACACCCCCCAAGCCCCCCACCCCCTCCCGTACAGGCGTTTGATTGATGGCCTTATTAACTGGAGTTCTTGTAAGTGTGACCGAGCTGATTAAAATGCATATGTTTGGAATAATACACCGTTTAAGCCGCCGGGGTCGGGGCGAAAGCACAAGGCAGATTTATGTAAACTATCAGGCGGTGTCTTTAAGCCTGATAGGGACACAGGTCATGCAGGAAAATGGATCTGGTTTGCACAAAATAATAATAATAATAAAAAAAAAATCGCACCATAAAGTAAAGATGAACGGATCAAAGTGTAACTGAACATTCAAAAGGCGCAGTCTCTCCAAAAGTCTGTTTTCATAGCGGATTATTCTTTTTTAACAGGCTTGGAAAGCTTGGAGCTGATTTTCATTTGGTTACACGGGAGCTGCAGCAGTATATACGACCATCTCCTAAACCCGCGTCACACTGTGCCAGAATGACACATTTAAGTGAGGCAAATTACAACCACATTTACCCAGCCACGCATATGGACCTCCATATCCCCTCACTGCATAAACTATACGGCTGAATCCTCAGCGGCCTAATCCAGCATCAACATGCCACTTAATCGCTGGAAGATTGCGTATGACTGAGCTTTAAGATATGATGGGCTCATAGATTGCGCACATAACAGCAATTACATCAGCCTTATAAGATCCTATTAGTGCGAATTGGCTCAGGGCTCTCCAGCTCCCACAACTAGCACAAAGCATTTTGATAGGGGCGGTGAATGCAGCTGGCCACCGACAGCAAATTCAAAAAAAAAAAAAAAAGAGCAAGCAAATGGATCTGTGGCTGCTGCTACTGCTGTTTAAATTGGATTACATCCTAATTTACAGGCCCTTGTCGTAACGCAAGGGGCTGGCGGAGGCGTGGACGGACCAATCACACAGTAATGATGATGAATGGGAGATTAATGCGCATACAAGAAAGACAATTTAAGCCTTCATCTGTTTAAATAGGCTTCCAATATCATTTGGAAACGGAGGTCACGTTAAATCAATTGGGGGACGCGTGAAAGTCGTTTTCGGCTGCGTCTTTATCAACATTATTTACGGTGCACCGGAGACAGCTATATGCAGCAGGAAAATGGGCCGGCTGCTACGTGCTTATCTGACATACAAGAGCAACAAAAACAGAAGCAGGATGGATCCAGGATGTAAAACGTTCCCTTTTTAAAAACCTCTCATTTAGTTGTTCAAATCAAGTGCAGCCGAAAGTGTTTCTCGGGGTTTTCTGTGCATAACCAAGCAAAAATTCTCTTTGCAGCACTAAATTTAATATCTTTAGTACCAATTAAGTCACAATGTTGAGGGGGGGGTAACAGAGATTTTGCGTAACATGGCAGCTCGGTGACGGAAAAGCAGGATTTGGTGACATAAAAAATCTTGCACATTCCTAAAATCTATGCATATTTTTGCGACATCAACGAGAAATCAAGCATTTCCGGTTTGCGGTTTGTCCATTTACAGTGCGTAATTTTAAAAAAAAAATGCATCCCACCACAACCAAACATCATTCAGAGCAGATACAGCAGCAACACGCAGGGTACGAAATGGCCTTCTCTTGCTTCACACTTATCTTTCTTATCAGCACAAAGCGGTTCATTTTCATTGGTAGTGAGCAAACCAAAAACATTCACATCCTCCACAGAAGTCCACTTATGAAAAGACAACACGACAAAACAGCAAAGGACTTAGTAGCTCAACACACAAAATGTCACACAGCGCAGAAACAGTTTTCGGAAACCACGAGGCATTTCACTCTTTAAACCCGCTTTCAAGGCATCGATGTAAATTGGGAATTCACACAGAAAAGGACATAATAAAAAGTAATATGTGCTTACATGTGCAGAGGTTGTAGGGCTGAACACTGGAGGCGGGAAGTTCACGCTGAAATGTACCAACTGCGGCATGTTGGGGTTTTTTTTCTTTCTTTTTTTTTTTTTTTGTTTTTTTTTTTTTTTGTTTACTGTGACATGCGACATGGAGACATACTTTCCTTTAGTGTATCGACTAGCTGCTTTTTATAGATCCCCAGCGCAGGTAAGCACTCGGGAAATACCATGTAGGTGGAACTACAGATAGTAAAAGGATAAAAGTTTCCATAAAACCAACTCAGAATACACATATTTACATTCAAATACATCGTTTAATACACAAAATTATGTAAGTGATGCAGTGACACACAGTGACCAATCTAACTGCACAAATTAATTCTATTTCTATCCTATGCTCCCCTCCTCATTACTATGGTTTGCTCCTGGAGCTTTTAAGCAGGTGTGTACACCTTAACAACCCTTTTGCCTTTTGCGACTCCAAACAGGCAGAAGAATGTATCCGGGCTACAAGCATTTGTGCATTTTTCCCCATGTGTGTAGCTGTTTTTCACCATAAAAGTGGCAGGATTTATATTTCTCACAATGCAAAATTAGTCACCATCTGCAACCTCAAAGAGTAAAATGTGTATGTGTAAAATTGGTGATATTTTAAAAAGTGTGTTAAGATTTAGTAACTGGTCACCCTTTTTCGGCAACTAATGGCACTTTTGTGTAACTAGCTTGAACTAATTCCAACAGAAGCCTTGTCAGTGACACCAGGAGCCACAGTGGAGGCACCAAACTCTGGTCAGCTTTTTGATGACGTACTGGCCATATGGATCAAATTTTTAATGCTGAAGGTCTTACTACTTAACTAGAGAGATACAAAAGCACTTATTCAGCTCACTAGTTAGCTAGTGACCTACAATTTTGTGCACTAGTTAACTGGTGAGTTCCAAAATGCTCACTAGTTAAACAGGTGTGTTATGTTAGTTATGTAACTTAAATCTTGGTGAAAGTAGAACTAATGAGAGCCAGAATGTTCACTGTTTAACTGGTTTGAGTGTCTTTTGGCTTTACTTGTGAGCTAGTGAAGGCAAAAATGCTTGCTAGTTGACTAGTTAAAACCTCTTTTGAGGTTTCCTAGTGGCTCACCAGTTCAAATTAAAAATGCCAGCCAATCAGGACTCTACAAAGCCACTGGCTGCCCAATCAGGATTTTGTCCTTCTGGCCTGAGAAACTGTGACTACATAACTAGTTCCGCACAAATTGTCTCACCAGTCATCTAGTTATGTCTAAAAAGAGTCACTTTTAACTAGTGATGTTCATTTTATTCCTTAAGTAGAGGAAGACATTTTGTGCCACTAGTCAGACTCTGTATGTTTGTTTAACTCTTTGAGCCTCACCCAGGACTAGAGAGCGACTGTGCACAACTACTGAAACATTTGTCCAACATGTTGAACAAGATGATATTTTCAACAGTGGCTAATAGAAATATTCAGTTTACAGCTATGTCATTCTTAAATATCTAAGCCATTCACAGAGCTAATATAATTAAAAATACACTCAAAGTGATCCTTCAATAAATTCTTAAACAATTTGTCTTTTTAGATGGGAGTTCACACTGATGAATATGGCATAGAGGCTTGAAAGATAATAATGGGCCCAGTGACTAAAGTAAGACCATGGAAAAGCAATAAATTGTTTTGCTTGGAAAAAGTAAAATCAGTGACAACATTCACCCATCATGAGACAACTGCGTGCTGCGCACCTTCATATACTGTAGCTGACAATGCTGCTTTGCTAACAATAATACAGCTCATATTTTCTGTCTTCCTGAACTGCACCACTCTATATCCTCTCATTACAGATGCTCACATCCTTATGGAAACAACTCCTGTCAGTGACAATACTCATGAGGTCCCACTTTTCTTTTCTTTTCTTTTTTTCCATTCCTCCATTACACTGATAGTGGTGGAAATCTGTTCACTGCAGAATGAATGCAATGCAATGAAGAGTTTTAGTTCACGAGCCAGTGAGTGTCAAAGAATGACTGTAGATGATATAGGCATTAGGACATATGTGTGTGTTTGTGCGTCCATGTCCACTAGGCCATCAATGAGGAGGGAAGTCTGTCAGCGACATTACTTTAGATTTAACTTCCAGACATATATCATACACATTCAGAGTACATGTGCACTGGTTGGTGCTTTTGCTTGTGTATAAAGTTCCCACCAACACATAAGGGAAAAACAGCACAGTCTAAACACCACAGGCTTACTTTAGAAAACAGAAGAGGCCGTATGCCTCTGCATAAGTGTCACTTAAATTCTAAGTAATGGCCACATAATGGCCAAGTGTCACTTTGATAGTGCTGGTAGAAACTAAGCCACCAAGGTCTCCCAAAAAGTCTTACTCAGCGTTGTGATGATGATCAGCTTATTAAATTTCATTTGATTGCTCAGCTGCTTTCCCAGTGAGATCTTTTTTGTTTTGCGGAACCGCTCGCAGAGAACGCCACATCGCGCGATATTGTTTAAAATGATTTAATAAGCACTTTGTTTTACGACGGAGTGTTATTATTTTACGACCCTCTCGGCAGCCAATGGCTTTGCAGATCAGTCCAATTCTCTCCACACCTCATTTTATTTTACTGCACGCTGGCCGCTTTACTGCTCGGCAACAGCGGTGGCTGAAGGCGACAGGAAAAGTTGTGCCCCTTTCTTTCCCAGAGAATCAAACAGACTCCAGAGCAGAGTGTAAGAAAAACCTTGTTCCCACAGTCTCACTGGACTTGCATCACTCAAAAGCAGCAGCATGTTGTCTTTTACAGTGGGAACGGGCCTCAACTGAAGCTCATTTTTACATGTTCTTCCATGATTAGAGCTGAAGCTTGATGGCAACATGACGTCTGTGTGGGCGGCTGGTGATGTGGCTGCACAGTAGGTGTGTGTGTGTGCGCCTGTGACAGAGCATCTCATTGCTGCAGTGATGTATCCTCATTATGTCCCCATCCCATGACCGTCACACCCAGCCTACTGGTCCTCTCCTGGGGCGACTGGGATGTCTGGGCTTCCCTTTCGATCCTCCATTTCCCAACCCCCTGTCCTTCTGACTCCAACCCCCCTCTATCCGCCAGCCTGCACTCAGTGTGAAGTGCTGAATCTTCCTGCTGACCGCTGACTGCTTCTGACCAGTGTCTGTGGTTTGGTGATGTTAACTGAACACAAAAAGCTCACATTTTCAAAGCCCTGAGGGTCAGGTGCTGTGACTTCACAATAAAGACACAGGCAGAACAAGAAGACAGTCTAATGAGGTAAACCCTTTCAAAACCAAAAAAACACAGGAGTCAAAGTGTAAGGATTTGATAAAACAGCATATTTATCTGCTGTAACATAAGCTGTAAGAAAAATGCTCTTTATCTCCATGGTCATGGATCACCAACTGTTGAGGACACTGACATTTTTCTTGGGGACCTGTTAGCTTTAGCCTCAGCCTTTTAGTGGGGCTATAATGTAAGTAGCCATCAAGTGCATATTAAGACCACTTGTGCAAGATGTTTGTTCCAAAACAGTTCAACCAGAGACATAAAAAAGCAACTCACGGAGCTAACAGCCAGTTAGTTTCATTTGAAGTGGCAAAGATCGATGGTCACCAGCCAGAGGTGAGAGGCCGAGTTTTCCACCTCTGTGTAAAGTCAAGGATCTATTGTTTAAAAAAAAAATCGTATGTGGTAACTCTGCATCTGTTATCATTGCATTGTGCAAGAACAGGTAGCTTGACTGGTGTAGCAACAGCAACTATAAGAGATCAAGGCTTAGCAGATGGCCGATTCCCAGGGGAGCAGTTCATACTAAAGATGTACATTTTGATACAAGCGCCTATCTTGCAGGAACACATGAGTATGAGTGTGTATGAGTGTGTGTATGCGTGTGTCCTGAGGTAAGATAAGTTTGGGAGGTAAGGTTACACCATGGGAAACGGAGCAGAGGAGATAGTGGTACCAGATAGTGAGGGCATAAGAAGGGGAGCTAAGAGCCTGTGCTTAGTGCTTTAATGGATGATTTGAAAGAACACTCACACTGTTTGGCCGGGTGCAGACTTCCACTAAACTATAAAACTCTGGTGATTGAAAAGGTAGAGGTGGGGTCAGTGGTGTGTGTGTGTGTGTGTATTCATCTTGTGCTCAAAATATCTCCACAAACATGTCTTGCCAGGATTTTTTTGTTCACACAGGACAATCCCATGGAAAAAGAAACATTATCTGTAAGATTAAAGCAGCCACTGAAGTTAGGTTGAAGGTATGCATGGTTGCAGGATTAGTGTTGAAGTGATAATCATAATTTGTCCCTAGATGCATGATTATTAATTTTGATAATATGATGTTCTGTGATCATATTTTACAGCATCGGTTTAATGTCAAAGTCTTATATAAATATCAAATGACATGATGATCTTCTTTGGGAACAACAGCCATTCATTGGTTCCCTCTGGGGGACTTTAAAACATAGATTCACTTTTTATTCAAGCCTATGTGAATGAATGCAATACCCATATGTACACCGAAAGAGTTACTGGATGCTATGATTGTTCCTCCTGTTTACACTGGTCGTGGAGAGATCCTTTCTCAGTGCAGTTCTAACTGTCCTGAAAAAGATTTTGACTTCCTGAGTAAATACAGCACCACAAAATTGTTAAATATTCTTTCTTCTGATTGCATAACAATTTACACAGCATTTAATTCATCCATCCATGTTGTAAAGACGAAGTAATTGCACAACTGCATTTGAAGTAATATTTACTGACTGATAGAAGAGTTATGTGTCAGCTCTTACCCTGTTCAGGAAAGCTTCTACATTTCCTACATCACTCTGTGAAAAGCCAGTGTTCTCCTGCGATAAACAGGAAGTGATGTGGTTTGTTTCTGACAGAAGCCACAGCGGTTTGCAGGGAATCAGTGAACCACGACCTGCTTAGTCAGCATATTGTGTTTAGAGTGAACCAAAGATGCAGGTAACATTAAACCAATGTAATCTCGGATTACACAATCTCCTCAGTGTGTGTGCACATCTACACTGATTTTTTTCTAATTAATCAAAGTGTCTGCTGTTTATGTGTGCAAACAGAGCACAATTGCTTAAACAGACTATAACCACATTTCCGTTCAGATTTCTCCTTAGATCAACCTTAAGGCCTTTAGTGAATGAACATGGATGAATGGCGAGCCGGTTTAATAAGACAGACAGTCTGACGCTGACAGATAGACCTGTGGCGTCTTCAGGTTGTGACTCACAGACCAGGAACCCAGATTAAGGGGGTAGAGGGCGTAACGAGGGAGTCTTGTTTTGGTCAGCCAAGGAAAGAAGGAGGGGGAGGGAGAGAGATTGAAGAAGAGTGTAAATGCTGAAGGAGAAGGGGCAATGGGGAATCCTTATTTTTATAGATCCCTGTTTGTAATGCTTGTGCTTGTTCACTGTACTTTGGAAGGAACATATGAGGACTAAATTAAAAAACCAGCAAAGAGAAGAAAGGAAGAGAAGTAAATGATGAGGAAGAACAAGACAAAAGAGACTGTGGGAGCCAGGGCTGTGGAGATCAAGAGAAAGATGGAGGAAAGGAAGGAGGATAGGGTTTATGGTGATGCTCTGTTTGTGACGGCTGTCTGCTGGATGAAAACAGGGCCTCTTTAACTCCTCGCGGGTTAATGGAACTTTTATGAGTTTGTCCTGCAATCATGTAACCCCTGGCGTCTCCTTTCCTCTGTTTCTCTGTCCTTCTCTCTCACTCTCTTGCTGTCTTTTTTTTTAACTCTCTCTATCACAGGGCAGATCAGAGGTGAGCCGCTCCTGTGTTTTCGTAAATGCTGCTCTCTCTCTCTCTGCGCTGGGTTTATGAGGAGAGGACCAGTTAGGAGGAGGTCTAAGACAGCGGGTGAGTCACTGGTCTGGCTTAGTTTACATTAGGTAAAGATTTGTTTAGGCAGTGGTTAGTATAGTCAGGTGGAGAGCATGGACAGCAGCAGGATAATAGCTTAACGGCCTTGGTGTCAGGCAGACGAGGAGCTGTCCAGAGGTCTCTTTTGTCCTACCACTGCCCCAGCTAGAGTTTGGAATAATTGGTCCCCACTTTCCAGAGAGTTCTTAATTAAAAATAAAAACTAGTAGCTCATTTGTTTTATTGCAACAACCACATTTGCAACCCCAGACACCAAGACTTCTATGACACCACTTGCCCAATCCCCACAACTAAAAACTTTTCCCACCACTTGGGTGAAAGTGGTTAGTTGTCTGACAACACAAGGTGCATTATAGCAGAGGCGGGGGTGTCTGTAGTTGTGGATTGATGGAGATTGGCGCAGAAAGGCGATGAGAAACCGGACTAGGTCTCCCATCATAAAGCACGGCTGAGGGATGAACGACTGCGGGGCCAGACGCAACTTTTAATGTCCCACCATGACTCACGCTGACTGTCAGTAATGAGTTTTATTCACTTCCATCATTTGAGTGTCGATTGCGATCATGGGGCTATCTGAGAAGCATGATTGACGGGATGGAGTCGGAGGTGTGGGGTGGGAGAGTGGGATAAAGGAGGGAACCAGACACCAATGCTGATACAGTATGAACCTGCCTTCAGTGGCAAAAGTGTGCAGCAGTCGGCTCACAACTAATTCACAGCAATGTGCAGAGAAAAAACACAAACACAGTGATTCAGGGCTTATTTTACACACTAGAAAACTAATCTACAAGACTGAATTTTGCCCTTCATGTCTATATCAAGTTCTTTCCCAAACATTTTTCTTTGGTTTCATTTGTCCACATCCCCCTTTGAGCCACCAAATCTCCAAATGATAAGCCCAGTACAAAACTCACTGCAGCATTTTTATTGTTTCTTCACATCCTCAAACCTCCACTCTTTCAAAGTACCGTCAGTGTAAAAGAGCTCCTGGTGCACATGGTCAAAGACAGGCACTTTAAAGATGATAATCAATATTGATCCCAGTTATAGAGTGAGTGTGAGGCGATGGGAGGGGGAGGGTTCCTTAATACGTCTGGATGTTGATGGGATCAATGAGCTTTAGAGGATCGAGAATGGATGGTTCCTTGTGTGTAGGCTCTTTTAGCTGTGACAAGGCCAGAGAGATTACACAACCTGGGCTCCACATCTCGCTCATCATCTCTCTATTTCTACCCTTTTTTTTTTTTTTGCTGGTGACTTGAGATGAAACGTCGGCCTTATTTTTCACTCACTCGAGAGTATTGATTTGGAGGCAGTAAGGTGGTAATCTGCTGGGCCATTGCATTAGGAAGACATGACAAACACACACCTTCTTGTTTTTTATGGACCGGGAACATTAGTAGTAAATTAAAAAGGGTGCGTATGAGCACCCCAGACACCACTTTTTGTACTGCATGACTAAATAGAACCACTAGAATAAAACAAATTGGGAATAACCATGTCTTGATGTGACGTTTGTTAATAGCACAGAAAAGACAACCAGGAGGTGTGAAGGTTTCTCAGAATAGCTGAGGACGACTGTTGGACTCGGCGTGGAGGTAAAGATCCATCCCAATTGGTCATGCTTCCCCTTGACAGTAACAGAGCTTTTTCTATTCTAATAAAACCTGTCCTCGCTATATTTACCTGCTTAGCACAGTCCAGTGCTCTGGGGCCACTGTGACCTGCCTGGCCGAGTGTGTGCGCACGCGTGTGTGTTGGAGGGAGAAATAATGGTGACTTAGCACCTGGACACGTCAACAATATGTAGATTCAGCGATGTTGATACAGCATCTGAATTGGCAGTGAATGCAAATTTATTTGTGGCCCAGAGTGCGGGGACATGGAGGGAGAAAGTTCACCGTGTGTGTGAGTGTGTATGCAGTGTACAGCATGAGAGAAAGGGATGAAGATTCAGCTGTGTGGGTGAGAGTGTTGGATTAGAGATGACAGCCAAGACCGAGGAATCCCATCATTCCATGTCCAGGGAGCGCTCCATTCAGCCACTGACACGGCCCTCTGGGGTGGAGCAAAAGAAACCAGGGGAAGGGGGGGGGGTTGCCAGTTACGCCCTGTCAGGGGGTCTTATGACCTGATGGATGTGGTGTTACGGGATGTAGGGAACACCCTGAATATTGCCTCTCGCACACACACACACACTGTCCACTGACATCAGTGCTGCAGGACACACAGGTCTTACAGATGTCTAACTTTCACTGTGTCTTTTAGTTTTGCTACAGCTGTACAGCTTTATGTTCCGGTTCATAACTGGACCGCACAAATACATAAATGAGTACACACACGCTGGATCCCATATGGCAGTGCTGAACAGTTCTCCACAACTATCATTGGACTGAAAAGCCCCAAAGTTGCATCTTCTTTTATTAGAATGGCATAATAACTATCCATCAACCCAGCCAGCCAACCGTATCTCTCCCTCCTGACGCCCACAGCCAATCGGCTGCCTCGATGTTTGAAAGCTAATTTGTCACAGTCAGCAGCGTCCCTCCCATTTCTTCCTCTCCCTGAAGTGAGTGTTGTTGTCATCCCAAGTCTCCGAGGATGGTTTTATCATTCCTGCTTAGTACAGCACTGGGACATATGAGACAAACATATAACACATGCACACAGCATTGCAGCATCTTTCCACCCACACCAACATGCTCCGAAGCATGTGATGCCTTTTATGAGATTTTAATTTTGCTCCTCTTTTCTTTTCTCTCCTCCCCTCCTCTCTCTGCATTCCTCACACACATACAGACAACGGTGCCTGTGTTTGTGTGTGTGTGTGTGCTGTTTCCCTCCACTCTGCTCTAAGCGAACCAATTATGGGTGTTTATGTAGCTTTAATGCGTGTAAGCGTCAGGAGAGAAACATTGCACTGCTCACCACCTAATCAATGAGGCCTTGCATGCTACACCACCCCTCGCTTCTCTCCTCAGACTTGTCCTCTATCACATCACTCCTTCCTCCTCAGGCCTCTTTATTTGCTCTCTCTCTCTCATTCCTTCTCTGTTCAATTAGCAAGAGACAAGCGTGAGGTATCAGGTCAATTGGCCATGAAGAGAGCTTTAAACAGAGCAAGATGAGGCCATCACAGCGTCGCTATGCTCAGGAAAACTACCGTAAGTATTAGAGACTGGAGTTTGGTACGTTCAGAGTGGATTCCATTTTTGATCAACATTGCAGACAGTGCTGCAGAATGATACCAAGGTGATTTGTTTGCCCACGCTGACTCTAATCTTTGGACAAGAATAATAAGTGAAGTGATATTCTATAAGTGTCTCACTGTCAAAACATCCCATGAAAAGACCAAAACCAGCAGCTTTTGGGCCCAGCTGCTTTAGGAAAGGACAGTAGTTAGCATTTCTAAAAAAAAAAACAAATGTATAGATCTTTTTCAAGATCTGTTTTTAAAGATTTAAAGTAAGAGCAAACAGGCTTGGGACTGAGAGCCATGGACAAAATACATGGACATCCAGCCATACAATGGAGATGTCAAAGATTGTATAAACAGTGACAAAACAGCTGGAGACCAATCAAGACACTCCTCTTTATTCACACAATGCAATAACTGCTGAGTAAGTGCAAGCTATCAAAAGCCTGCCTTATATCCATAACTGCTTGCATGCAAGGGTTTAACCAAGAGTTGGTTAAACCTCAAGAAACAACTCCAAAATGGGCCATTGTTTGACAGATCCACAGTTTCGTCATCAGTGTCATTATAACAGTCTGTACTTCTGCTGTCCTTGACATTTATTCAGTCCTGGCCGGCTGCTGACTCATGTTTTTGGGTCCACAGCAGTTCATGGCCTTATGTTACCTTATGTAAATATGATGAGTTAAATTTGGAAGGAAGAGAGGACTGGTATCCGATCAGTTCTTGGTATCTGTAGATAGTCTGAGTCTGAGTTTCTGAATCAATATTGGGAGGGAGAAAGTTGCATTAATGCATACCTAACACTGAGGTGGTCTTACCACATTTTCTTAGTGTGTATCTGAGCTTCAGTGGCATTGTTTCCACCTGACAAAAAAAACAGAAAGAGTTATCATTCCACAGTTTGTATGTTTGCTGTGACTCTTGATCTCATTTATTTAATTTGTTACCCCACATAAATTAATCCAGAGATCCTCATACAACTTTCCGGGGGTTGTTGTAAAACAGAATTCATTATTCCCCTCTGACTGCTGAGCCTGGATCAGACCACCTCCGCTCTGCTCTCATCCATTACAGGTCTGAACCAGCACCAGCAGTCTCTGGATCAGGCCTTACAGCTACCGCCTCCCCCAGCTGCTGGCAGAGATGAATCGGGGCTCAGTGGGAGCTGCACCCTCCTGGGTATTTAGGGCCCACCCTGGTGGGTCCGAAGGGAATGGTGGGGCCGGAGCCCTGTTATAGACACTGGTGATTATTTACTGGGCCTGGGTCTCTGTGGGAACCAGGCGGTGATGGATTCTGATGGGGCTGATGATCACTCTTCCAATGAGAGTAATTAATATAATGAAGAGCTACTGAGCATGTGCAGCAGTGTGTGATGAATAGAGAGTGTGTGTTGTTGTTACTCATAGGTGACAAAGGGTATGTGGGGGGTAACATGAAGACAGAGGTGTATTGCAGGAAGAGAAGGCAAGGGTATAACAAGAGAGCCGGGGTAGGAAAGGAAAGTATGAATGAATCAAAACAATGCTGGAGGATAGAGGAGCGTGAACGTCTCAAAAATCAGGGGACAAATTGATTAAACTATTTACATCCTCCTTACCACCACATGTCCGGCCTGGAGCAAGTGAAGGCAGGAAAAGTGAGAGTTAAACTTAGAGAGCATTACAAGACAGGCAGGGGCATATTTTATGGACTCCCCTTTTCCCTCAGATGTTCGCTCAGATTGCTGAGATGCAACCTTTTAGCCAGGTAGTGGGTCCATGCTTCACAACGACTCACTACACCCCCATAAATATTCAAATGAGGCCTTCATAGTTATAATTAGCTGCTGTTATTTGCCTCGCTGTTGTCAGGACATGTTATGTGCTGACCCGCTGCCTGCAATGGAATTATCTTCACTAATGAACCTAAGCGGAGTCAATGACTCAGGATGGGAGAATGTTGTCTACAAAACAGGAAGAAGACTTGTGTGGGTGTTGCGCCAATGTGCAGACACGGTGGGTGTGGACACAGGCTCGGGCTAAACAGCCTGACTATTATTGGTGGGTTCATGTAAAAGATATCAAGGCCCCATTACTACACAGTGAGACAGTGGCTCGTTACGCGCTGCCGAGCAAGCTATTATACCTGCTAAATTCCAGCCACTAATTTAGCCACATGCCACTTAACGGGCGTTTGATATGAATCACGGGGTGCTTGGAGGAGCCTCTCCCCCCTCCCTGCGGCGTGACCCCACCGCTCTTACTTCCTTAAAGAGCGAGTCGTTAAACAGCCGAGAGGATCCACCAGCAGTTATAATGGAGAAATAATGAACGCTGTTGCCTCAGGTATTTATCACAGCAGCAACTCTCAGAGCCGAGGCTGTTTTATTTTCTAAATGGCAGTGAAGGGGGGGTTTAACCAGGTGGGCAATTAACTTCAAAGTCTGAGAACACACTAGCGGAAGTAGGAAATATACAAAACTTGATTACTTGTGTATAAAGTACATAAATTTAATGTCAGGACAGTTTAGCTCAGGTCGATGCAGGTGCTCGGTATCTATAATCAGGAGAGGGGGATGTACAAAGCTTGCAAAAATTAATATGCCTCATATCTTTGAGCTTAGAATTGTAAGACTGGACTATTCTTCAAATCCCACAAGACAAAACACAAGTCAAGCATCAAACGGTGAACTCCTGCTGACGCATCAGACTGGTGTTGTCTCCTGGTGTGGACACAGTCAATGTGGTGTGTCTGGTGTCCCGCCACTGGCTGCCTGGCTGAGAGGGTGAGGCCCTCCGGCTCAGACCGGCTGGCTCGGGACTCGGTCGGTCCCTCGGTCGCTCGCGTCCCCCTTCAGACGTCAGCGCAGGCCGGTCTCACCACGGCTCCTTTACAGCCTGCTTTCATGTGTCCTTTAATGAGGAAACCGCCGGCTCAGCAGCCTGCTATAAAACACAGGCAAATTAAAACACCCAAATATGAATCAGCTACGTAGCCTAATTCAGCAGGCCAGGCCAAAGGCGTAGCTCTTCTTTAGGGAGACCTCAGGAAGACCAGAGTCTATTGTCTGCAAAGGCCAAGATGGTGTTGGAAGCTAAAAGATGAAAAAAAGAGCTTATTACATGGGAAGATATACTGTTTATGGTAACATTGGCCACTTAATAAGATTTCTGATCAGATACTGAACTTAGAAGTACTTCCCCTCTTTTGTAATCAGATGAAGATAATCTTCAAAGCACACAGCCGAGGCAAGTGCATAACTTCCCAAAGAACAATAACAGAGTGAGTCACAAGCCCACGACACAACTCCTGCCACCAACGGCTCGCCACAGTCTGCTACAACTGCGGCTGCCACTTAGACGACAGCAGCTCCATAAAATGTCGCGAAGAAACACCAGCCCTCAGGAAAAAAAAAAAAAAAAAGGAGAGCAAAATAAAACAAAACCGCATTTGTTTTTTTCCTCTCATTTCATTGTAATGATGGAAATAAGGGCATCATTCTGAGATTAGTGCTGCTATTTCTCCCCGACTGACGTTAAACGTTATATGAGCGGCTGCTGAAGAGCTTTGGAGGAACAATGGAACAACAACCCACTGAAGAGCAGGATAGTGGGGTCATAGGCTTCTCTAACAGCCTCTGAAACATGGAACTAGAAGACCATGGACCAGGGACAAACTTCCCAAATAAAACGTTATCTGAAAAAAATGTGAGAAGCTTAAGGAAGAGCAACCAAGGAGGGGTCCCCCTCACAGGATGAAAGTAATGAACACATGCAGTAGATAACAAATGTTAACTTTTCTGTGCAGTAACAGATCCGCAAAAGTAAGAAAATAAGGAATAAATACAGTCATAAAGCTAAGTGCATGAGTGGAACAGAATTTGGCTGCTAATTTATGACCTGCTGGCATATATCGGTCTGTCTGTGGGTCCACCACTTTGGTCTAAATTGAAATATCTGTATTAGACTGCCATGAAATCTGGTACAAACATTAAAGGTCCTCAGAGGATAAATCCTACAGATTTTGGTGGTCCTCTGACTTTTTTTTTTAGTGACATGTCTTTATGGATGGCCCCCTACCCCTACTATATAAGAGCGTGTGAGACTGAAAGAGTGGAGAGAGACAAAACAATTGTTTCATTTCTCTTTTTCGTTGTTTTGTGTCTCTTTGTGGTCATTTTGCATATCTGTGATCATTTTGTGCCTCTCTGTGGTTGTTTTGAGCCTCTTTAAAGTTATTTGATTGATTACCCTAAAAGAAATGTTAACAGTCACTTCAATAGAGGCTGTGATTAAGGGCCCCCTGACCCACTGGGCCCCTGGGCTTGTGCCCAGCAGGCCCAGTCAGTAATCTGTCCATGCATGTCTTGACAACTATGGGATGGATTGCCATGAAATTCATTTCAGATATTCATGATTCCCAGAATGGTTTTGAGCCACTATTGGATGGATTACACTGACATCTTGTACGTGTAAGACGTGTGCTTCTCAGGATGAACTGTAATCACTCTGGTGATATCTTGACTTTTTATCCAGTAAAATTTGTCCAGTACTTTCTTTGTGACCAAATACCTGCAGACATTTTTACATTCTGATCAGCCTCAGCTATACTTTGTAAACCAAGATGATGAACACGGTAAACATGTTAGCATGTCATGTTAGCACTTCTGCGCAGCCTCACTGAGCTGCTAGTCTTGTTTCAGTTGGTAGTGAACATAATGGGTGCATAAAAATCAGCCATCTTGATTTGTTCACATACTCTATTTACGTCAGACGAAGACACACACAACACTGAAGAGTCTTTCTTCAGTCATCAGTTAACAGGTCAGATGACCACTGAGTCACTAAAAGCTCTGTATTCACTGAACTAATCACTAACTAATGTCATTTGTAAGCTCCATTATCACAACGTGCACCTATGTCAATAAAAAAAATTTCACACTGAGAGGTAATTACGTGAACTATATCTTACAAAACCAGACAAACACCAAATACACAGAACAACTTTTATTTTAGGCTACAGAGTGACTGACGATCTGTTTCACAGGAAAGACAAACTGTAGACACTATTCATGAATTTTACTAAAAAAAAAAAAAAATACTACACAACAATAAGAAATATACATTATGTACATTTGCTTATAGCAGGGAGGAACTGCTCCTCACTGACACTTTACACAGACGTCATACAAGCTGAAAGAGAGGAGAGAAATACGCAGGGATAGGCATTAATTGAAGTAAAAACGGGCAAGAGGAAGTGCTGCACAGTGAGAACAACATTTTGTAGTGAACAGTATAAAATTTAAACAGTATTGGTCACAAAATAATACTCCAGCGGCTCGATAAGCAGATGTAGACAGTAGAGAAGAGAGGTAAGTTCAAAGAGATTTGCTGTAACGGTATCAAAATAGCCCGGCACGTCGCACCGCGACGCACACAGTGCAAAAATAACCAAATACTTATCTTACAGCATAGTAGAGCAGAACTGGTCGATCCAGTGAGACTTAAATGTAGTTCCAAAGAACTGAAACTACTGAAACTCGTATTCACAAGGTAAAAAAATAACTACTGGATGAGTGAATAATGAAATGAACGAATGAGTATGTGTGTGGCAGTAAGTCTCAGGTGGCACCTACTGTAAGTAACTGACTGACACCAGTTTCCTGCCAGAAACAAACAACGTAACAAAACAAGTAAAGTCTGAGTCTGTAGCAGAGGTGTCCAAACTGTTCCACAAAGGACCGTGTGGCTGCAGGTTTGTGTTCCAACCAAGCAGCAGCAGCACACCAGACTTGAATCATTTAATCATCAGCTGATTGGTCAAACTGTGTGCTCTTCATTGGCTGGAACAAAAACCTGCAGCCACACGGCCCTTTGTGGAACAGTCTGGACACCCCTGGCCTATAGCATGGCCAGTTTTGGTTATTTTACATGTAGTGCTGTGAATCTGGGATGTTTTTTTTTTTCCATTAGTGAAAGTATAACACAAACTCTGCACACTCTAGCACTGTCTCTTCAAAGACATGTGAATGTGAATCTTTACTGTATCTTAGGTTTTTTTTTTGGTACTCTATCATTTAACAGGGACAGATCCAGGTTATTTGGGTAACAGGCAAAAAGCACAAACCCGACAAAAACATACTTACACTTTTAACGGTCATGCAATTATTTCTTACCAATCATCCTGAAAAATGTAAACCTGCAGCGCCTCATCCTACCTCTCCTCTCCCCCACTCTGGTGGATCAGTCCAGACTGGGAACAGAGTTGCTTTGTCTCTAGATACTGATCTAAGGTCAGTTTTAGCATTTCCCTGCATGCAGAGAGAGTGCCATGAATTGAAAATATGATTCAGCTAATGCAATGAGGGGACACATGTCGACATACAGTATGTTAATTGGACCACAGATCTGTGCCTGAGGGCACGGCCTTAGTCTCTCCTGAGCATAGTGGGATAAGGGGCACTGGGGTGTGCGGTTGTGGTGTGTGTGTGTGTGTGTATGTGTGTGCGTGTGTGTGTGTATGGTACAGTCAGCTGCGCTCCCCCTACATTCACTGTCCTTCCTCCTCGCGTAGGAATTGGAAGACAGATGAGAAGTCCTTGTTAGCGTAGCCGCGGGAGCACATGACTCGGTAGATCTGGTGGGCGAGGGAACCCAGAGGGATGGGTGTCTTCGTGTTGGTGGCAGTGTTTTGGGCCAAACCAAGATCCTAGAAACAGGAAGAAAGAAAAATACAGTGTCAGATAGGTTTGACTGACATACTAAAATCTCTTTTTCTTTATCTAACAGCTGATGTTTGATTTATAAGATATATAAGTAAGTATTCATCCTAACTCTATCAGATTTTGTCTGACAGAACTACCCAGGCTATGTACGCGCAGCAGACGTTGTAAGTGATTTAACACACACCCAGATGCACAAAATAACACACGGACTAACCATTACAGAGGAGCTAATGCAGTGACAGTAAAATCAAGTGGCACACAATAAGTCACAGATGGACTGGTGAAGAGGAGAGCAGATAGTACCACGCTGAGACAAAAGAACAGTTAGAAGTGAGACAAAGCCAATGACACAGTTGAGAGCCTGACAAAAAAAAAGAGACTAAATGAAGAAAAGAACAAGAGAGAGAGTAGGAGTAGCAGCTGAAACGATTAGTCAATTATTCAATTAGTCAATGGCAGCAATTTTGAAGACTGGCTTAACCATTTCAGTCATTCATCAAGCGAAAATAGCAAATATCTTCTGGTTCCAGCTTCTCAGCGTAGAGGATCTGTTGCTTTTCCCCATTTTACTTCATTGGGCTATTTTCTTTTGGACTATTGGTTGGACAAAAAAGATCACCTTGGGTAGTTTTCATAAATTTCTAACAGTTTTCTAACATTTTAAACAAATAATCAACTCATCAACAGATTCACTGATAATGAAACAAGTCACCTGATGCAGCCCTAACAAAGAGTCACAGATGTCACTGATGAAAAGAGAGCGGGACACAAAGACAGAAAAGCAGCAGCAGGTCTTGTACCTTTGCCATTAGTGTGGTTCCAAAGCCGCCCTGGTAGTTGTTGGCAGAGGGGACTCCCTCCATGACTCCAGGGACTGGGTTGTAAGTGTCGCTGGACCAGCAACGACCTGAGGACATGTTGAGGATCTTTGCCAGAAGCTTTGGGTCCAAACCCAGTCTGGGACAAGAAGGGGAAGAAGACAGAGGTGAAGATCAGAGTTTGAGTCAAACCAGCTCTCCTTGGTGTAAAAGTGTAGTTTCTGGAGGTTCACATCGACCACAACAACAAGCACAGCAAGGAAACTCCACAATATTAGCCAGTAAAAGCCCAGAGAACATTCCCTTGTATGAAGTGCAATATAAATGTCTCCTAAACAGAGGCACACCGTAATATTACTGACTCTTGTCAGAGGACTATGTAATTGATGAACAGATTATTATATTTCCATTTAACTTTTTAGGATAAGTGAAGACATGGTAGAGGTAAAAAAGGAAAGAGGAATTATAAGTAGTGAGGAAATGGGACAGGCAGGGAACAGCGATTATAGAATTCATTTTCACAACAGGGTGATGGAGAAACATGGAGAAAGATGGGCGTGGGGGCGCCTGGTGATTATAGTGACCCCCATTGAACCTTATGCCCGCCTGTGACCATTCCTCAGTGTTAATGGCTGGAGGCTTTGTAATGCTGGCTAATGCAGTATTGATGTTTACCAGCACATCTATCCTTCATCATTCCTCTTTCATGAAAAAAAAAAAGAAAGTGGAGGAGGAGGAGAAGTGGTTAAGCAGCACAGGGGAGCCATAAACCTCCCTGTCACGTACAGAAGTGCGCTCTTACTCCTGCTGCCCCATTTTGCAGCAACCTACTTTCATATGCAAGAGGACAAATCTCCAGACTACTATATGAAGAAGCAAAAAAGCAAATGGGACAAAGGAGAGTACAGACAGATAGAAACAGGGAGTGAAACAAAGTGCCAAGCATTACAGTAGGGAGGGTGCAGCTATAGTGTCTGTGTCAGTCGTTCAATCTGCCTGTGTAGAACGTAGCTTTTGTATATTAACGGTTTAAAGGCCAGTGTAAAGCTGACCACATCAAGCCCTGGCTGCCTCACTTCACTGTTACTTACAGGCCTGTAACTCTATTCTGTTCTCAATATGACTATTAAACCATCATAGGTCCTTAAGGCCAGCAGCCTCCCTCCTTCCCTCCCTCCACCTGGCTCTCATTCTGCCATTACTACCACAGTTTTTATTAGCTGTCTACCAACTAATTAAGAATGGGAATTGCATTTACACTCTCTCCATGTCTCCCTCCTCCTTTTCCCTTCTTCTCTTTTGTGTCCCCTCAGACTCCCTCATTTAATTTTTTCTAACAAACTGTTTTGGAAATGTGGCATAAGTGACACTGTGTGTGTGCATTTGTGTGTGTAAACATGTGTTTTAGCTCGCAATTTTTTTTAATGGCAGTCTCGCTCATGATGGCTTTTTTAGTTTACGTCTGTAAGCATCTCTCGCCATCCTGCTTCTCCTCTCCTCCGCCTGCTCTCCTCTTCCTCCCCCTCATCTTCCCTGCTGACACCTCCCTGTCTGAGGACTCTGGGGGACATATGTTTGACATCGCACACAACCCCCCCCCCCCCCCCCCCCCAACCATCTCTTCTCACACACACACACACATAGACAGCCCCTCCCTGCGTTCTGGGTCAGCAGCTGAAAAGGTTACTGGCTGAGCTACAATAAAGCGCGTCCGAGCGCACAGATCGTTTGTTATAGCGACCAGAGACGCTGACGGGGAGCTGTTGTCCTCTGTTAACGATAAATCAATGAAGTTCCCCTCCTGCTCCCCACACATATACACACACGCGCACACACTCACTCTCACACACATACACACAGCCCTGGTTATTAGCTGACGCAGTGGTGTTGTTCCTCGCCTGCGGTAATTTGCGTGGAGAAGAGGACATGTCACGCTTTAACAAGATTGACATGGATAAACACACACAGACACAAACGGTAAAACAAACGTGTTGCTGTGTGATGCCGCTGTAGATTAAAGAAATGTGAGAGAGATGGAGGTGGGCATGAAAATAAGAGGGGAGGGTATTTATGTGTTTATGTGCATGGGAGCTCTGGCAGGTGGGGTTCATTTGCAGCACTGATATTAACTGTCTTTTCATTGCAATTAGCTCCTCGTCCTGGTCTGATGCCATGAGAGAAGAAGCCCAGCCCCTTCCCCATTTATTATTACATTAAAGAGCTAACGAGCACATATACACACACAAGCATTTACTATCCCATTTATAGAGGCAACAAGCAACATTTATCACCCAACTTTAATCCTCATCGGAACATATGCTCACAATTCATTTGAGCTATGGAGAGAGGAGGAGGTGTTTGTGTTCATGTGTGTTGTGGCAAGCCCATTTCTGTCTCTCAACAAAATGGATTGTGTTTTGTTGTACCCTTTGATTTGCCTGTCCTTCTCCCCGTAAAATGAATAAAGGAGCAAATGTGTGCTCCTAGTTGCGCATCAGTGACTGGATGTTTGTATGCACGAATGAGTGCAGGTACACAGGCGTGCAAGGTGAACCGTAAGCCGTAAAAGCCTCATATCCCTCCCTGAGCCAGTCATCTCTCTCCTCGTCTTCCTCTCCTTTCATCTCCACGTGCATCATTAAAATCACTACTGCCCCTCTACGCTACCGCTTCTCATCCCCCTCTTTCACTGACTGGTTGGTTGAATGCAGAAATTACGGCATGCAGAAAAGAGGAAGACGAGAGATGAAGGGATTAAAAGAGAAGGGTAAAATTGTGAGATAAAGCAAATAAGGATGGAGAAGAAAAGCTGAAAGAGATGGAAAGAAAAAAAGACAGAAAGACAGGGTGTGTATATGTGTGTGTGTGTGTGTGTGTGTGTGTGTGTGTGTGCGCTCATAATTGTCATGCGTGGCCATTCCTTGCACTAAGAGAACGTCACGCTCTGTTGGAGACGGCCCGAGCTTCCATCTGAGATCAACAAATTAGCTCCATGAACAGAACTGTGTGTGTGAGAGTGTGTGTTTGTGTGTCTGCCTACATGTACAGGTAAGGAAACACACACACACACACACACACATATCTGAAGAAAGGGCAGCTCTATCAGGCCCAAGTCTAACATGATAAAATGTTATTGCCGTTTTCCTGTAAATTGGCTGTGAGCGCACAGTCTCCTTTGTGTCGGACTGTGTCGTGTGTGTGTGTGTGTGTCAGCACACGTAACGCCTAAGAGAGTGTCCTCTCTGCATAAGAGGCCGCAATGCAGCATGGGAGATTTAAGGGTGTGGGCTCTGTCTCTAAACGATGACAGTCTTTGTCAAACCCCTCTAATAAAGCCCTAGAGATTGGCTAGTAAGAAGAAGGGGAAACATGGAAACGCACACACCGTGCACGTACACTCACACAACGCTGACTGAAGATGGGTCAGACTTACAAAGATATAAAAAATAATTCACATTCAAAGTGACGGGATGCAGTAGTTTTCTGATTCTTTCTTCATAGGCATACATTATAATGATGTGCACTGTGAGTAGAAGTTGTTGTAGTTTGGTAGAAAACTGCTGTCTTCAGTGTCTCTGGATGTAAATCTGTGCCTTAGTGCGTGCGTGTGCGTGTGTGTGTGTGCATCAGAGACAGTGTGGCAATGTGTAAATCTGTGTTGCTCCCTTAATGCCTCCATATTTCAGAAGCCTAGTGGGGGGATTTATGTGCAACTGCTCATGCCAATTTTCCTCCTCTGTCTCAGCACAGATAAATCAGCTGCACTAACACAGCTGCACTGTGAGAAGAGCAACGCACGTACATGGACGCACACACACAAGATGGGTGCGCACACCATTTAAGTTGCAAAACTCATAAAACACATAGTAACGCGGTGAACAGAGGAAACAGTCTATTATTGACAAGGGATATGTATAAACAGGGTAGATAATAAATTCCCACCTCTAAGATGGAAAACTAATCTGATGACCCTGGTAATTTTGTTCATGTGAGGAATAACTGATGTGTCCGCTGTGGACTGTAGAAAAGCTCATTCCTTCCAAAAAAAGGATATTCAGAAAAAAATCTGTGCTTTGAATGTGTGTGTGCATGTGTGTGTGTGTGTGTGTGTGTCTCATTGAGATTAAAATATCTTTTGTAAGACAGATCTGGCAAAGAGCGCAGCATAAATATTGTTGCAACAATGAGCACAAACAACACAGACAAATGCAGCTGTCGCACACTACAAACGAATTAACGCAATATGCATAATATAATGTGCAATGCGACAAAGATCCAGTTATGACGCATGAACAGGTACAATTTTCTAAAATGAAGATTCAGTGAAAATTTAAGAGCAATCACATTCACCAAGAAAAATATTTTCTCGATTCCTTAAAAACAGACCTAAATTTCCCCATAGTGAGTTTGGATTTTTGGATGATTACGAGCCATATCCAAGCCATTGTACTGGTTTAACTAAGGAGACTCCATATCCCATCATGCTCAGCCTGCTGGCCAGTGAGGCTTTGTGAAAGGACGAGGCATTATGAACGATGGGATTTCTAGGCGGTGTTCAGTGACAGGGGTGTGACAGGACACTAGTGAGAGCTCAATCAGCAGATGTAAATCAGAGTCTGTGGATCTGCCCCCTCATCCATCTCTCTCCAGCACAGGCGGCTCTGACTCTGGGCTGGACTGACCCCTTGGCACTTCCATAAAATGCACACACAGACAGACACACACACACACACACACACACACACACACACACATTTCCAAACCTGTATCGAAGTAGTAAATTACTGCCACAGTTACAGCCATATCACTGGTATAGTAATTGCTTTTATAGTGACGGCTATATCTAAGGGCGAGTTCATAGCCGTATTCATGCGTGGCTAAAATGTGAAAGCCTCAAACGTGCCACTTTAAGTTCATGGTTCTTGGACTTCTCATGATGGCCAAATGTTTGAAAACATTTGTCAACTCAGAAGAAAATGTCCGCTTCTCCAAATCCTTCAACAAGGGCAATGGAACCCCAATGGACCTACTGAACCCCTGTATATATTTCCATGTTATAAATATATTGTCATGGTTTATGTCCACTTTTAATAATCCACTCACAAGTATCAGATTTTTCATTTGTGCTCTCCCAAAAAAAAGCATTAAAATTGCCTATGTAATTGTAGCCTGTTTGGTCTCTGTTTTTCCCTTTAGCATAAGGAAGCATTAGGAAGCATCTTAGCACAGTGCTGGCTGACAATACCTAATGCCAAGGTTCATGGTCTCTGCGGTCCCAATCATCCCAATGGCCAGCAGCATATTGTTGCAGATCTTTGCCGCCTAGTGAAGATTGAACAGAAGGAGAAAAGAGCAGTTTATGTGTACATGAATGTGGCTTCCAAGGCAACATCTAATACAGATAACGTAAGGAAGAGTGTAAATACATTTAAATGTACATCAGACATGAATGTGGGGTCACCCAAATTTGGAGCAGACTACTGAATTTGCCTTTTTATGTGTCCATCCTCACCTGTCCAGTGCCAACCTGTCCACAGTAGACAACATTGGCTCCCATGCAGGTGAGCAGCTCCTGGGCAGCGTTGTATTCCTCCTCTACTCCACCCACCATGAAGGTTAGTTTGGCCATGCTGGCAGCCCCGACACCTAAACACACACCATACGTTCACACATAGAGTTGAGGTTAACAGAGATGAACACATACTCAACAGTACACACATTTGATATCAGTCCCCAGTATCCCAAATACACCCCCCTGCAAACCTGTAGACCTGCAAGACACAGCAACTTTATATAAGTGACTGCAGGCAACTCAAACTGTAACTGAGCAGAAGTATGAATGTCTTAATAAAGTATATGGATTTTCCAAACGAAAGAACAAAATATATGAACCACATGACTGTTTCAACATCACCAACTGTGTCTAAAAGGTCAGCTTTGTACTGTTCTGTGTGTGTATGTGTGCGTGAGACTCATAGTGGGACAGGCGTGTTAAGTAGTGGGGCACCAGAGGGACAGAGGTATCTTTAAAAGCCGATTGTTGCCATCATCCACTGCACAACTCTCGTGGGAGCCCTTGCCTTTTGTCCTGTCACCCCTACTCTCGCTGTTTCTCACACACACACACACACACATACACCAACAGCTGTGCCTGAGGCCAGGCCCCCTCATGGGGGTATCAGTGACAGGCTTGAGGGGTAATTAACTTTACACTTTATCATGTTCAATTAGGTGTCCCTCCCCGTGCCTGATGGCTTAAGGAGCGTGCCATGTTGTAGGAGGCAACCTCACCCCCTCCTCATCTCCTCCACAGGGTCCTTAATGCAGAAATAACCTCTTTTCAGAGTGGATTCTACCCAGCTGGCCCGAGTCTCTTATGAAATGGCACTGTCCCTTAAATGCTTCACTGATTGGCTCAAAACATTAACACAATGAATTGGTGGTAGACACATAAGCAGTAACACACACAGGAGGGGGAAAAAATCATTTACAGTGATTTGAAAGTAATACAGAGGCCAAAAAAGTTGTGGAAGTTCGGAGAGAAGCAGTTTTCAGGAACATGTAGACAAAGAGACAGACTTTCTACCCCCTTCTCTCTTCCTTCGGAGAAAGGGAAGAGAGTTCAAATCTCTCTTTAGGGTGTCGTCTAACTCTAATGAAAGGCCTCTTAACAGTGAAAGCCTAATAATGTCAGTGTTAATAATTAAAAGGGAATTACCAGGCACAAAACAGCTGAAAACACATTATCAGACCTCACTGCAGAGGAGAGGAGAGCTACTGTATATTTCCATGACCCATAAACATAAATATACATATTTTTCCCCTCCCCCTGCTTTAATTGGCTGTACTGTTGTCAAGTATATGATGATGCCACTACACTGTATGTGTATGTTGTGTGTGTGGCAGTGATGAGCTGTCAGCAGGTCATTAGGGCCACATAATGAAGCGCACACTGCGGCAGCTGCCTATGGACCACGGCGAACACACGCTTAACATAAGGCCACCTCACACACCAATCATACACACATATGGTCCACAGACCACAGACATGATAGATTTATCTCTTTTCTTGTTCCTTTATGTTATCTTTTCTATCTTATTTATATGTCCGACTTAATCTATTTCACTCTAGTCTAGTTATATATATATATATATATATTTATTTATATATATATTTTTTTAGCCGCAGTGGCCAAATAATTTTAGTTAGGTATCATACACACATACAAGAAGTCACAGTACATCTCTTAAAAATGCTATGATTATACTTCAGAGAAAAAATTGAATTGATTAAAAAAAACTATTGAAGAAGAGTTTCCTTTAATTATAGGTACTGTAGTTGTGAAAGTTCATCCAGTCATATCAATTCCCTTCTGATTTTTTCCCCATTTCATTTTCTTGTTTTCATGCTGCAGGCTGAGCTCTCTCTCTCAGTCTCTAACAAATACAAACACAAACACAAACACAAACACACACACACACACACACACACACAGAAAGAGCACTGTGACAACTGTGCTGGCTCATTAGTGGAGATCACTGTTCGCGGACGACTAAAGAGGAGATTATTGATAACACAGTCAACGTGCTGATCAATATATCTCACTAAGAAGGGAAGGAAAGAGGGATAGGAAGAAGGAGAGCGAGACAACAGAGAGAAAGAGAGAGAGAGAGAAGGAGAGAGAGATGTAGATATGACAGCAGAGAAGAAAAACAATCTTTCTCTCTCTACCTCCCAGCATCCCTCCCAAGTCTCCCTCCCTCAAATTAACTAATCACCCATAATAAGCTCTTATGATCTGTAGTGGATTTCTATAAGCAGTGACACCAGGATGATGGAGGATCCTCTGTGCTGGAAGAATAACACATGATTAGCATAACAATGTGTATGTGTGTGTGTGTGTTGGGGCTCTCGGTGAGTCTGTTTATTGTGCATGGACTAAAGTGCATTTGTGTTTGCATGTATGAGTCTATGATAGCGTCTACACTCCTACTGTGTGCGTGTGTGTGTGAGGGGACGTCCCGTTCTCGGGCCGGTCCTGTCAGAGACGGATTAAAGAAGAATCCTAATGAGGCTTCCTGAGCACCGGGTCCGCTGGCTCATCCATCCCAGCGGGAGTGACAGTCCTGGATCGTTAGCACTGCACAACTACACGACGCCCCCTAGGGGGGGAGACAAGGTGTGTGTGTGTGTGTGTGTGGGGTGGGGTGGGGGGGCTATGATAGAAGATACAGGGGAGAGAGATGGAGAGAGGAGGGATGAAGGTACTAAGAAAACATGCACAACAGAAAAAGTTAGAGATTCTGTATGGTGCCACACCAAAATCTACTTCATAAATTCAGAATAACGTAATTATGTAAGATTGCGCAAAACAATACATACGAGGAAAGGGGAGTAGGCTGAGAACAAAGACGAAAATGCCACTTTAATGTCTAGCAGGCGAGCCTTCCACGCCTCTCCTTGGTCACTTTCTCTCATCCCGCTCCAGGAGACAAGTTTTGGTTGGTTGAGTAGTGGGTGCCAACCTCCTCACCCCCAAATCACCCAACACAACACAAACATTCCCTGCCCACGTTGAAGCTGGCTGGACTAATAATAAGCTACTCTGCGGCTTTTACTTTCTAGAGTGTAAGGGTGAGGAGGAGGATAATGAAAATGGCTCCCTTACTACATTGTATTAAGTACAGACAGGCACTGCGCTGTGTAAATATCTGTGTGTGTGTGTTTAGTTGTGTGTGGCCCATGCTTCTATTTAGCTGCGGACACGTTTAGACGGTTCCTTCATCTGATCTCCTCTATTAACAAGATTCACGTTAATAGGCAAGCAATCAAACACTATTAGGACAGATGCTTAACAGCAGGCTTCAACACCAGGCATTAACCATCAGCTTAAGCGGGTGAAGCTGGTTGTGTGAAGGCAAAGGAAGATCAGAGCAACAACTTTGGTTTGGCCTGTTTGTAGTGAACACTACATTCATTAGCACTTCTTTCATTACACGCAAAAGAATCAACCAGAGCAATTCATGACAGCCTTATAACCGTTTAAACTTGGGCTCTTTTTGAAGTGGCGTTTGTACATACAAAGTAAATGGGAATCTGTGTGTGTGTTCCTGTGTATGTGTGTGTACCAGGGACAGGTGCAGATCCTAGAGCGGGCCGCCAATAAGACGTCAGTTGGAGCTTCTGAGGCTGTGTCTCGGAGTTACGAGCCGCATGTAAACCAGTAGGCACTTTTTATTGGCGGTGGGTTTAAATTAAACTACATTTGTGAATATGAGGCTACACAAACAACACACACAGTCACGGACACACGTACACACAGAAGAAGGGATGTTCCCAGAGTTTGGTAATGAGTGACGCACTTGACAGCGTGCCACAACCCTGCTTTTTTCCCCCCAGAGTATATGGAAAAACACTTAGAGCAAAACAACACCTATAATATCATTAGCGCTCCTTCAAACACCTCATTTCCTCAAATGATAATGTAACTGCTCTAACTGCGAGAATGCCAGGAGAGATACGGGGATATGCCAAATTTCATGTCACACCTTCGAGTCCAAATGCAGTTGGTGTAAACAAACTCTAGCTTTGGCAATATCCTACCTTGTTTGCTATTATGACTTTAACTATGTGCACATGTAAGGTTAAAGTTTTGGCTTGACTGCAGTCATCTACAAATCAGACTGAAAAGAGCCTTCACACATAACAGCGTTACAGCGTTGAGTCAAAGGGAGTTGACTTCTTGCAGCGTAAGCCAGTGGGGGTAGGATGTTTACAGGCCAACAACACAGCCTCGTGTGGTCCACCATTATAATTACACCCAAGGGCAGATCTTTTTCTCAAACAAATTAAAAACCCAAAAAGGCCCCGTAAAAAGCGTAACGGATATCAAGTAAATAAGTGAAACACTAAGAGGGTATGCGTTAACCAAAATCGCTTACACATAAAAACACAGACGTGCACACGTACACACACACACACAAAAATCAGCACTTTCAACAGTTTATCTGCCAACTTTGCTAATGCTCCTCTGTTATGTTAAAAACAGACTCTTTATCAGCTCCAGTTAACGAGCGCAGACCCATGAGAACTGACTCCTGCACACAAACACTCCATGAGAACCTCGAACAAGCAGGCGACCGGAGAAAGTTTGGGTTTTGGAAAGAACGACAAAAGAGTTTGCACAGTTTCTTGTGTACAAATGTTGCTACAGGCGTTAAGCGTTTAGTTTGCAATGTCTGTTCATTGACCACCAGACCAGCCCTCATCATCATCACCATCATCATTATCATCATCATCATCATCAGTAACTGCTCTATTCCGCAGGGGAGAGGCTGGTCAATGATAGGTGACAGAGGACGGAGGGAGCAGGAGAGATCCACAATCAATCCTTTCCTGGCCCAACGAGACTCATCTAGGATAGAGCAAGTTAATAATGATCCCCAATTAGGCTGTTCGCAGGCAGGGACACAGACATACACAAACACACACACAAATACACACACACACACACACACACGGTTGAGGTGCAGAAACTGTCCTTCATAAGGACACAATGCTAATTCCCTTTTAGAGGAGTGACATGCAATGTGATGTTTGGGCTACATTTGATGGACAGAGACTTTTTGTATGACTCATACACCAGCTGACTTTGTCTAAAACACACACACATACACAACACACATACGCACACACATACACACACACACAATACACACACACACACACGTGCACAACAGATGACACAGGGGCAGAGATGTAAGAGCCAGTCCCCAGCTGCTGTGGGTCTACCTCCATCTGGAGCATAGGGTAGAGTTCCCCCCATCACCACCCCTGGTCACCCTGCCCACTGAACCCCCCCCCCCCCCCTCATTCTCCCTCTGTGTCACCAAAACCCGTCAGTGAAAGGCTTGTTATGCTAATCTAGTCTTTGGACGACTGACGCTCTCTGGTGCTGGTTAGCCATCAACATGACAGACTGCGACAGCACCACCCCCTGCCCATCCAACCTGATTCCTTAACTCAGTGTCAGAGAATCATCACTAACCTTCACTACACTGCCCTCAGGCTTCCCAGACTCATCCTCTCAATTAATCCCATTCTCAGACTGGATTAGGTTGGCCTGAGCAGACGTACCAGGGACAGCTCTCACTAAAACATGTTAGATTAGTCTAAGGAGAAAGTAAAATACAGAATCACTGAGAATCTGCTACCTACTTCACCACGTTTGAAGTTTATGCACTGTAAAAAAAAAACCACAATGCAATGAAAATACTAGTATCCAAAACAAGTTTACTACTTTGTGCTAAAATAATCCAACAATGTAATACTTTTGCCTTTGACAGATGAAGTGAGAATTTATTTTATTGAGAACAGCACATAAGTGAACCAGGGGCTAATTCCAGACACAAACCTGGTGACAAAAAGCACAACATGGTTCATAAGTTGTGATTTGTGCCAGAGGCACAGTGACGTTTTAGGAATCGCAATAACCCTTCAGGAACACTGTGAATTCCAGCGGGGTTATATGATAAATGAATTTTCCAAATCCAAAGTCCTGTTAACAGTTCTTCCAAAAGGTGCGAACAGATCTGGGCGTTTTAAATCTGTTGCTCAATCAGTAATGTATTTTAGTGTGAAAAGTTAGGATTCATCCAGAAAACTCAACAAAGTGGTTGCCCTTCACAGTGTCCAGAATTTAAAAGTTTTTAATCGTACTGCATAGTCTTCGTCAGCAGATGGAATTTGCTCTGTTGTCACTGCGACGGCTCTGCTGATTTGCAAGCTCAGCTGCTGTTTTTATTTAATTCATAGCACTTTTAGACTTCTTCTTTAACACTGGCCTCAAAATTAAACATGAAAGAATCAATTTTGTCTTTAGCTCATACTCTGGAAAACCAGAGTATGAGCTAAAGACAGAGTTGATGTTTGTGGAAGGAGCTCCTGGTCGTATAGGCCTCGAGGGAGAAACAGAGCCTAGATCTGTCAGCAGAGAAGTGGATTGGCAGTGTTGATTGACGAAACAACCGGTGCCAGCCTTGGCTTGAACAAGCTCCTGCAGGCTGGAGGATGACGTTCAAACTGTCAGCAAATGACACACTGCAACACTCAGGCTTCAGTTGATGTGGTATGGATATGATTAGAGTGGTGTTGAGACTCAGCTTAAATAGGTAGTTAGCTGAGGATTATAAGGCCTCGCAAACAAGCAACATTAGCCCGAGTGCCCATGGTTCCACAACTGCGAGGCTCCTTCTTGCTTTCATTTGCACCAATAGCTGACTTTCCCAGCGCTGGGAAAAACACAATGAAAGGGTTTTTTTAGAGCCTTTTTAAAGCCATCGTCAGTTAGCAATGTGGCAGCCCACCATGGGCACACAGACACAAACACAGGCATTCTGGGTAATTACTGCTAACGACCCCGTCGCTTGTTAGCCAGACCTCCTATTTTTGCCATCGCTGTGCCAACACCCTGGGCCTGTGACATCAGAGCTTGTTTTGTTGTGGGTCAACTTTGCATGCGGACGCTTTTAATGACACCAGACAGTGGTAGAAGTGTGTGTGTGCAAGCATATGTTAGCATGCCTAAAGAGCCTGTGTCTGAGTTAATATAACTGAGTCTATTCAGGAAAGTGTTTGCATGAAGATTACAACCCTGTGTGGATATGTGTGTGTGTGAATGTGTGTGCGTACGCCAAGACACAGCTGGGTCATGCAGGGCTAAAGCCAAGACAATGGTCAATGTGCAAGAAAGAAAGCCAGCAGGATGCCCATGAGAAGAAAGTGAGAGTTTTTTTTGATCGCTCTTTTTAAAAAGGGTTATGACTCTGCAGTTCAGATCCCACGGTTGGCTGCCAAACCTCCAGTGACGCACACAACATACAAATACACATTACTGTGTAAAATGCGCCACCTCACACACCACACACACACACACACACACACACACACACACACACACGAAAGGATTCATTTTATATCAAAAGAAAAATCTAAATTAAAAATAAAAACAAATACAGAAACCACAAAAAGACCAGGCTGCATCTGCAAAAGTTTAAGAGTGCAGGAAGTCACAGCAACTCTGTGCTGAGTGCGTCGTCCTCAGCGAACAAAATAAATTTTGACTGGATTATGCCTGTCCTTAAGTCAATTCAATCAAATGTATCCAAAAGATATAATAAATTATCCTTATAAAATATAACACAGATATGATTGTATATTACTGTGTGTCTCTGGGGTCCCTCTGAGACAATTCACTCTGTTTTTTAACTAAATTTAAGCACTAAAGTATTTTATTTTTAAGTTCATTTTACCTTTATGTTCTGTTGTGTTTAATTTGTAATTTTTGTGAAATACTGAGAACTGTTCTGAGTATTACCGGTTATAGAGCTGAGCTGATGTCATCCATACTTTTCTCGTTTGTACGCCTGCACACATACACACACACACCAACCTTATGATAACAGTGCCCTATTTGGGTAGGGTGCCATCTCCTGGTTGGAACACGGCATGTAACCTCATAACCCACCCAGAGATGTGGAAAATGGGGTGAGGAGGGGTGGAGGGGGTCCAAGTCTCAGCTTTTTCCCATTGAGCTGCCACATACTGGAACACTTTTTCATGACTTGTCTCCACAAGTTTAGCATGTCTCAGCTTATCAGGGTCACACCATCACGACCAACCTTCAACTTGCTCAGTGCGCACACTGTGGTGCTGCAACTAACCTTATAAATTAACCAGTCAATTCATTTTAAGACAATGAGATTAATAGTTTTGTCCATATAAGATCAAGATATAGAGAAAAATGCCCATCACAAGTTCCCAGAACCAAAGCTGGCATCTATTAGCTCCTTGTTTAGTCCGAGCAACAGTCTGAACTTTAAAGATTTTCCATTTACAATAATGTAGAAAAGAGAGAATTTCACATTCCAGAGGCAGGTGCTAGTGAAGTTTTGGTATTTTTGTGTCATAAATGACTTTAACTGATTATTACTAAAAATCACTTTTATTTTATTTTTCTGCTGAGAACTTTCTGCTGTTGCACAATAAAATGGCTGTATGCACTTAGGGATGTGACTTATGGACGTCTGGAGGTTTCACTGGGTGGGTGGGTGCATGCAGCATGTGTGCATGCGTGTGTGAGAGGGAAGAGTGTCTGCAGAGCTTGTTGCAGAGGCCAGAGGTAGCAGGTAAATCATTGGTCATCTCAGGCTAGTAAAAGAGGCTTAGTTAAGAGACAGGAGAGGAAGAACCTTCACAGAGGAGTGCACACATGAACTGCGCACTGTCTATAGTATGTAAACAGTGTGTGTATGTGTGTGTGTGTGTTAAAGGAGAGTAACCGGCTTAAGGCTCTGATCTCACTGACTGCTGTCGGTCTGTTCTGTTGACGCCAGCTGGTAAACATGCCCGTGTGGGCCGAGTCTGTGTTTGTATGGCAGAGGGAGGGAGCTACAGTGGGTATTGTGCATGCATGAAATGATTGTGCAATAAAAAGCAAATAGACTGTGATCAGAGTTAGCAGCCCGATATGCAGGAATATCAGGATGTTGAATACCTTAACTGAATACCTAAATCAAAAAATTGCGTGTGTGTGTGTGTGAAGGAGAAAGAGAGAAAGACAGAGACAGAGAGATGGACGGTTTTACTGCAGTGTGTCTCCTTCATGTCTTATCTCCCTCCTCTCTTCTCCTCTCCTGCACTCAATGTGAAGGCAGTTTCTCTCCTCTTTATGACTCTTTATCTGACATGAAAGGCACTAACATGGGATACCCGCCATTACGGCTCCATCAACATGAAAAGCTCTGACACGGGATTCTCCACTGCGACTCAGCCCATTAAGGATGACTGGCGATCCTGTGCTCTGTCAAGGAGCCGTCACAAGCAGACAGCACCAACATAATGAGGACTTAAAACCTTAACCTTGCCTTTAAGACCCCCGGTCAAAAGCAGCAATAAAAATCTCCGGAGGGCACCTACTGGCTGGCCCGCTCAGTAATTACAATCCATGTCCTAGCACTAACCCAAAAGGTCCCATAGTTTAGATATACAAAAGAGTGTAAGACAGTTCAGAAGCAAGGCTGAGAGGTCATAGGCCTAACACCATGATTGGTATTCTCAAATGGACAAACTAGCTGTCTGATTCTGCTTTTGACACTGTCTCCTTCTTCTCTCATTCCCACTGAATTACCTAATCAGTCGCAATACTCTTTGAGAAAGGAATAAATCCTACCAAACCATTTACATAAATGTTATATCCTCTCTTCAGACACAGCTTGCATAAGCAACATCATTTTCAATTTGTGTTGAGTCAAGCACAATGACACGTTGCCAGTTAATAAAAGCAAAAGAGCAAATTACAATAGGGGAGCTGGGGACCATTTTAAGACAAATGAATCAAATATATTTGAGCATATATGCAGAGATGGGCTTTGTTGTGGTCAGACAGCAAATGAAAAAGGCACACTCGTTTACTCATGCTTCAGGTGAGACATTACCTCCTGACACTGGGGCATCCATGAACACGGCACCCATCTTCTCTGCAGCGACTGCCATCTCTTTTGAAACCGCAGGGTCAATGGTGGAGGAGTCGATCAACAGTGTTCCCTTCTTCACCTTTCTGAATAAGGCAAAACAAAACACATTAGAACTTCATGTACTGTACATACAAGAAATTTTGTCTACCCAAGCCTTTCTTTGTGTACATTAAACACCTTGCAATTATGTTTGTTTTTCTTTTAATAGAGGTAGGGTGGGGCAGCATGACTGTTACCAATGTCACAAACAGTGTGTGATAGTGAAGTCTGCTTACTTGAGGATGCCATTTGGGCCTGTGTAGACCTCTATGACGTTGGGACTTGATGGCAGCATTGTGATGATGCGGTCTGCCTTTTCTGCCACCTCTGCTGGTGAGTCCACGACCTGGATATTGGATTCATCATTGCACAATATCATCAACACAAAACAAACCTGCTGATGAACAAACTGCAGGTATTGAAGTTTGTTCGGAAGTTTGTTTTAAGAGTTACAATGAGTTTAAAACAATAAGTGGGAAAAGAATGTTACGCATGTAATGTGTGACTGCGTTACCTGAGCACCCAGGTCCTGCAGCTCCTTACAGGACTCAGGGAAGACATCGGTGGCAATAACAGGATAACCATTTTTTAACAAGTTTTTGGCCATGGGACTGCCCATGTTTCCCAGACCAATAAACCCCACTGGTGTTTTTGAGGCCATTGATCGTGTTGACACTGAGGAAGAAAAACAAAGAAAAGAGTGAGAAAAAAATGGTGAGATGTTTTGTTTAGCTTTAAGACCAGAGCAAGACAAATTCATTTCTCAACAGACTGACCTTTAGGAAGGCTTTAGAGCAATTCAATGATTTGTGCTTTTACAGTTATCTATAATAACATCATGTTGTAGCCATTTACAACTGTAGTTCCACTATTAAAAACTTGGGTCCCCTTGGCTAATGACTGTCAGTTTAAATGGCAGTGAATACCACCTGTAAATATGCTCTAATTACGCTGGAAATGCTCTAATTAGAACCAGTAATAACAGAGCAAATCTTTCTGCTGTAACTTACCACCACCTTTGGGAAGTCTGGCCAATCTATTAAACACTGCTGGCTCAGCCAAGGTCCAGCCAGGTTAACAGATACTAAACACAGTGGAAACAATGGCGGTGGGCCAACCAGACTACAACAAAAGGATTAGGTCTGCAAAGTCCTAACAAAAAGCCTTTCCTTAAATTCTGTCAACCCTTCAACATATACAATGGATACCACAATCCTGTTACTTATGTGATGATAAACATTTATTTGGTTGTATGTTTTTATTCTTTGTGCTTTTGTTTGCTTGTTTTTATTGGTTTTATTCTTTGTGAGTTTGCCTGTTTGTTTTTACTGTTTTTATTCCTTGCGCTTTTGCTTGTTTGTTCTCGTTCTTTGTGCTTTGGGCTTCTGCCTGTCTCTGTGAAGTTCTTTGGGTTGGCTCTGGGTACGAAATGTGCTATATAAATAATTTTGCTTTGCCTTAGAGTGGAATCACTGTTCCTGCAGTTAAAGCTGATGACATATTTCAGTTGTGTAAAATATAGTTTTTATATGAGCCTGACCTTATTTTCTAGCCTGTTCTTTGCATGACCCACATATGCATTTACTTCAGTCCTGTACAGTCCTTAGTAAGGATGCAACAACGTGGTGTTTTGCACTGAATTGCACATGGCGAACTGAACCAATAAAATGCCCATTGTTTCATTTTGCAGTCTCAGATATTATAAATGTTAGTAAAGTGAAACTATTACTAAGGCACATTCTTAGGAACATCTTATTTATAAACTGAACTTTAAATTTTCTAAATGACACACTCCTTTCTCAGGTTGTACACATTCATCATATATTCACCATATTATTTCCATTACATAATTATGTTGGGGGTTTTTTCGATCAATTGTTTAGTCCATAATTTCGGCTGTTTCTTTAAGCCCAAAGTGAGGTCTTTAAATTGTGTTTTGTTCGACAATCCAACACTACGCTAAATTGTCTTCAGTTCACGCAGATACAAAACAGATAAAAAGAACAATCTCATATTAGAGAGGCTGAAACCAGGAAATGTTTTCCACCGAATGAATAATTGATTTGTTCTGCAATCTCATCATTTCAGCACTAATGTTTCAGTTTTAGCCTGTAATATAAGCAGAGCTAGTCACTGATTAATTTACGTCAATGAGAGCTTAAAACTTACTAACATACTTTACTAATGGAGGTAGAGAGACTTTTTAAAAAAAATCATACTAGACCCAGACCAACCAAGTCAAAGCACTGAATATAAACAATATAGTAAGGCAACAGCTCTCAAATGTTAGTTTAATGTGTTCACATATTGATATCAACCAATTGTTGGCATTATTTAACTGTGAACTTTGAAACTGGCTGTACAGGACTTGGGTAAGACTGTGTCAAAGGTACTACTGGGGGAAAGGGGGGACAAACTGTGGGGACTTTTAAGGGAGCACCTTCACAGAAATGAGAAAATATAATATAGAGAGTATAACAGAGTTATGAACACTACTATTTCAACACCAGAGGGTTACATGCCAGGAAGAAGGGGCCTCTGTAACTATATCATGCCAGTGGTCCATTGAATTTCAAGGAGCATCATTCAAATCAATATTCACTGTTCCTGATTCAGAAACATGATTGTGCCTTGCATTGTGTGGGATGGGCAGATAAGAGTGGATTGAAGAGTGGAGCAAGCTTTGTAACAGTGTTGTAGTCCAAGACTAATCCATGGTTTTGGGTAGTGTAGAACAAACTGCAGTATTGTGACTAGCAACACCTAAAGTAGACTAATATTATGTGAATTTCTGTACACACATAACGCATAGCCATAAAGATAGTTATAACGATACCATGTCATTTAAAATTAGCTGCTGACCATTGCTTCACATTTCACTATGCTCGTGTCCGTTGCTCACATTGTCTTAACACACTGCATGACTGAGCACCACACAGCAGGTGGTCAGGGACACTGTGTCCAGACTGGAGCACTTCACTAACATGGGCAGCAAGTATTCATACTTTCTCCAGTGGGCTAACGAGCTAGCTAACAGGCTGGAGCAGAAAGTGTTCCGCTTGCATTTTCCCATGAACACACACTCGTAAAACGGAAAACAAAACGGCACGAAGAAACCGACAACATAAGCGAATACGTTACCGTAGGCAAGGTCGACATGCTTACTCCACCTAAACAATAAATTTCGTGACCCTCTAAACAACGCAGCCATGCTTCTTTCCCCTTGACCTCGGCGTACAGTGACAGCTGTCAAGCCAACAAAGCTAAACTGAACTGTTATGAGTGGCTCTGATTTCCTCCAATCGCAGCTCTCGGCGACTTTCGACAGCCAATGGGAATGAAGCAAAGGTGGGATATCCTGTTCTTTAACTTGTTAATGCCTTTTAGCCGTTACTGTAAGCACAGTATTCACTCAAAATCAATAGAATTACTTAGTGCAAAATTAACTTTATAATGTATGTTTTGCTTTGCAGTGTTGGGAACTGCAGATAACTTTTACACTACAACTACTTATTCACTTCTGGAATTGATTTAAGTCATAAGGGGTGAAATATTCGGAACAAAGGGAAAGAAATGATTTAAATAATTTTCAGAAAATAATTACGGAGCTTTTTTTTAGTCTTAGAGACCACATCAGCCTTCTCCTCGTGAGCACCCTCAGCATCCTCAGCGCTGCTCAGCATCCCGGAAGTTCAGCATCATCTGCTCTTTCAGGAGGAGACGCATCATCGTCAGAGCTTTGACAACATCGGGGACAGTGAGAAAAACATCGGCCTGTCCGGCAGAAATTCACTCTTTTTCGCAAGTGAATTTCATATGACAAGGGTACTCTTTCAATTTCAAGCAAAATTGACGCCTGTGATTTTCGTCTCTTGTGTCTGTGATAATGTTTAGCTAGCTAGTCTTGACACGACATGGCCTGTTCGCAAGCTAATGTTAGCTTCCTAGCCACCGTAAATAAGATTATCCTCTGGCTAACTGAGCCAGTTTTACACGGCAGAGCTGTCCCGTAACGCTTTTGCGATACATTTACTAAGTGTCGGTTGCTGTGACTCAGTATACAGGCCATGTTATGTTAGCTGGTTAGATGAATCGAGCCACAGTCGTGGTTATGACTTAGTCACTTTCACATTCATTAATTTACCTCAGTCATGAGTACAGGGCTGGGTCACATGGAAATGTAGGGCAGGGTGGTTTGTTGTTTCTAGCCTTTGTCTCCTCCAGGGAAAAATGAATAGAGGACAATGATGCAAAGCAGCTGCATCACTTACAAGTACATACACACATTGACACACACATTGTTTTTTTATTCTCTTCTCCCCAAAGGCCTAGTTTGAGCTGTTAACGTTCTTGCTGTAAGGTGCTTAGTTACAGTATTGGTATGTTGGTGTCTCAGTCTATGGGTATGCGATGTCTTTCAACCCCCTTAACTGCAAAAGCTTAAAAAAGAACTCTTATTCTCTACTTGAAGGGGTGCTTCAGCAATTTAGTGTCATATTCTCATAAACACTGGTGACTTAAAAAAGGTTAAAAGGTTAAAGCTGATGCCACAGTTATCCTGATTTTAGGTCCCTGGTATGTATCATACTCCAAAAATACTGGAGGCTTAATTTCCTGTAATGCAATTTAAAAGCATCTGTCCTTAGGCTGTCACTGCCTGGTTAAAGCCCACGTCCTTTACTCACCATGCCATCACCATCTCTGTGGACAAAGTACATAACTGTTTTCACAGACTGGGTAGTACCTTCTCACCATGACTAGTAAATTGACTTTGACAAGTAAAATCACAGAGTTCCCCCTTATGTGAAAGAACAATACCACACTATAAAAATACTCCCATTACCAGTAAATGTCCAGCATTTTGTCCTCCTCCTCCAGAACTCCTGTGGGTTACAGAAAAGCAACAGCAGAAGGGATTTTTGTTCCATGAGAAGGACAGGGTTTGTCCCCCACATTTGTTGCTGTTTTAATGCACTGCCTTAAAGGCTGAAGTCGGTCAACAAAAGTCACCTGTGTTCAGTAAATACTACAGATTACATGAGATATTATTCAGCGTAATTGACTGCTGCTTTATTCTGCAAAATGAACACTGACACTGGTTACTTAAGGTAGATCTAGAGCACTGTAAATTCCCACGCACAGAGGTGGGTATACACCGTATATTTGTGTATACACATCACTGCACCTTTAGGTAGTTATTGACTTCACACATACATATTTTCTGAGCTGGTTTTGGAACTTGACTTGAGCTCTTGCTGTAGTACAAATTAACAGCTTTTGGCTTTGTGTGCATGACTCAGAGGAAAAGTTAAATATTTCCTTCACTCTTTTTAATACTCAAGGTCCCTTTCCTCTGCTGCTCTTCCCTTACAGACAAATGAAGTGACCAACAGGATACAATGTCGTCATTCCAGGTGGTGGACTCTTCGCCGGGCAGCAGCGTCAGCGTCATGGAAACGTCCAACTTCGCCCACGTCATCTTCCAGAATGTGGGGAAGAGTTTCCTGCCCCAGGCGCCCCTGGAGTGTCGCTACACCCTGACCCCTTACATTACACCCCACCCCAAAGACTGGGTGGGCATCTTTAAGGTACATCACACACACACACACACACACACAGACACATGTGCACACACACACACACTCACACACACACACACACACAACAGCTGCAGTTACTCAGACCATCCTTTAAAGACATTTCCAAGCTTTATCAATTAAGGACCAGGCTTTTATTAATCTGAAACACTTATGTTACAAAGAGATACTTAGAGATTGGAGCTATTCCCGGGTCATTACATAAGTGTTTCTGACATGGATTACGTGTTAGGGTTTTATTAATTGGCCGTAGGTTTGAACTTGGCACATTAACACATACATCCGCCTTGACACTATTGCCTCAACTCTTCACTACATGCCTAAAACTTCACCACAAGCTTTGGTGTGGTTGCTCTGCATGCAGAAAGAGGAAGAGTGTACATGGTGGGCTGGTTACAGTAGGTCTCGCTGGGGGGCAAACATTTGGTGCTCTTTATGAACCACTCTGATTCTTATTAGAAGCTCTCTTCCCCCCCACTTCACTTGTTCGTTCCCCTCTGTCTTTCCGTCAGTCTTTTCTCTGCTTCCTGCAAAGCAGCCTCCCCCCTGCTCCGTTCTTTTATCAAGGCCATCAAATCTCACACGTAATTAACAGGAAATGTGAACTAGGAAACTTAATGTCTCGTAAAGTCAAAAGACAAACATTTTATCGTTGTTTAAGAACTGACTTCAAATCGACCAGCTCAATTAAAAAAGAATAAAGATGCTGGGTTTATTTGGAAAAAGTCAATTGGAAAATTTAATTGTTGTAATCCTCGCTAATGAAACGTGTTTGATGGTTAGTGCTTCATGTCGGGGAACAAGCAGACTACACTTCTTTAATCCTCTTAATGTACACGTCTGTCCTTTTGTGTGTTCATAGAGATATTTATCTTATTTAGAAATATTTGAAGTGTGATTGTATATATTATTAGAGTAAATTCATTTTGCTTGTGATCATTTTCTTGCTTTTATTTGTGGCTATGTATTCAGGTCAGTATTGATGTGTCCTTAAATAAATAATAATCACTCAGTTTGATAATATTAGAAAATGAGATGACATCACTATACAAATGCTCATCAATCTTACGTTTGGCCTTGGGTGTTTGGAAGCAATCATGTAAAAATCAACAGGCTGCTGGATTATTATAAATGACTGATTCGATTTGACTTTCTCACTCAGCACCGATGATCAACATTTATAAAAAAAAGTTAATCTGTAATGTGAGACTCTTTTTGCCTCCCAGGGGCAAAACCTTTGTGCAGAGATGACTCAGGGAGAGAGCATTTCCCCCTCTTACCTTTCACACAGGTAGGCGTTACCTGTTTCAGAGAGAGAGAGGGAGAAAAAGAGACACTAAGCAATAAAGCCGACTTGCTGTGAGGATGACTCAGACTGCTCAGGGAGGCACTGTTAATTTGAGTTGTGCACAGACACCACCTACTGGCCGAACATGTTCATAGTCCAATAATAAGGATCCTAGTAAAACAAACTTGCTCTTAGATGGTGGTGCTCTCAAACAGTACTCAGATGCTTGCATTGTGTACACACCAAACACCAACAGTGTACACTCTAATCAAGCTTGTCGAGTTTTCTTTTGTTTTCCGGCATGGTGGATAATTTTTACATACATCACTCATAACTTGGACATATTTTTTTCCTTTATTTGTCCAGTGAAAGTTTGGTTTAACTTGACACACACACACATATAACACATACCTACACACACACACACACATATATATATATATACACACAGCTCCCTAAAAAGCCCCGTGGAGGATTTTTTGGTTGTGGCATGTTTGTTGGGTCGGCAGGGAGAAACCCGTTGTGTGAGTGTATAATTAACATGTCATCGTGCTCTTCCCTCACACCTTGGCTGAATGATTGATAGCTGCTTTGCCTGTGATTATTTTATAACATCACTCCCGTGTTGGAATGCCACTTCACTCTGCAATTAGCAAAATTATTTGTGTCTCTTCTCTCTTAAGCAAATACACGTGAGCGCACAAGCAAACTTGGCAGGAATCCACCGCAGCCAAGCCTCTCACTGAGATACTGTTGGAGGTGGAAAGAATGTTCTTGGCCTAGGTTTCCATGCTGACTATTACTATTGGTTTGGAATAGCATTATGCTCAGTGTGATGGATAGATAAGGCAAACACTGCAATTATGTATCATGCAACAGCATTATCCAACCTGAAATTTTGACAAATGTTTTGAGTAGTTCATTTGATTTACTGTTCCCAGTTAAAGCTTCCAAATGCTTCGTCACTTATTGGCCTGTTCTCATTTATTCCTCGATTGTTTTCTTTTTTTGGCCACTAAAATTCATTCAGTTATTAATTTAATTGTTGTTTATTTAAATATTTAACTGCAGAATTGATTTATGGGAACCAGTTGAAAATGTACTTGAACTTTATAATTCAATTTTTGCATATTATGGCTCATTTAAAATTCAACAAAAGCGAGTAACCCCTCCCAGTATTTTGTGCATCCTATAATTTTCTGAAAAACACAGTCAAGTGACTGCCAAATCTGTAATATTATATGATTATTACGTGGCTGCTGTCCAAACAAGGTTTCACTCTCGTGCTACTTTTCCTTCTATTTTTTAAAAAGTTAAAAAAAAAAAGAAAGAAAAAGTCCCGGAGTACCACAGGTGTTTGAGTTAGCCACAGCTGAAGTGCAGTTATGTAATGTCAAAAACATGTATCGCGCATGTGAGTTGAAATGAGGTGTGTGTTTGCGCGTGAACGGTCCAGGCAGGGAGAGTGTGCGGTTGTGTGCAGCAGATTTACGACACAGGACCTGAGTTATGATGTTCACAACTCCCTTTCATCATCTGTCACCTAACAACACATGAAATTCATGGAATTACATCTCCCTTGCCATTTTGTGTAAAATTTTCACCCCCCCCCCCCCCCCCCCCCCCCGCTTCATATTCACCCCCCTCACTCCTTTTTTCTCATTTCCTTGTGGGACATTCTCTGCAGTCTCACGAGTCTGCGCATGTGTGTGCTGGCACACAAAGCTACGTACACCCCTGCGCTCCCACCCCATTCTCACACCTTCGTTGCCCCTCTTTTTTTTTTTGTGAGCCCAAAAGGGGGCAGGAAGTGAAGGGAGGAGGAGGTGTGTGGAAGAATGAGAGGGCATGGTTTTAAATGTTTCCATTCTTGCCCTGAACATTGCATGTAATCCTCCTGATGCTTTTATCAAGTGTGTTGTTGGAGAGTTTAATGTTAAAATGATTGTAATATGATTTTTCAACATAAAATCAATTATTTCACCCTGTCTAGTAAGGCACTATTTTTTTTAAATCTTGGATGTATCTCATGTCCATTATTGTTTACATTGCCTCCTCAGGTGGGTTGGAGCACAGCCAGGGATTACTACACCTTCCTTTGGTCTCCTATGCCTGAAAACTATGAACCAGGAACTACTGTGCACAGGACTGTGGTGTTTCAAGGTACACACACACACACACACACCCTATGTAAACCACTATACAGACTCGGGGTATTCCAAAGTAACTCCTCCATTTTACGGCACGTATTAAAACCAGCACTTTTATTTAATAAGGGAACACAGCCGCAAACGGCGGCCTGGGACCTGAGGACCTCTCAAACCGCACACATACACATTGAGGGCCTGCAAACTGGTTTTACTGGACCTGGAACGGTCAGATATTACACAGTGAAAATATGAGAGCATGCTGTGGTGTGTCAGTAGTCAGTAAAACCAGTTGGCTGCCGGATATTCTGTACATACTCCTCCGTCCCAGAGAACCAGGCCTAACACGTCACTAATGCGATCTAGCGAGAGCTCAGTGTGTAGCTGTGCGCTTTTTGAAATGTTAGTACATATATTACTAGTATATTATTATATTATATAGATATATAATATTATTATATTAGTATAAATGGTGTGTGACATATTGAAACATTGTTTTCTAATCAGTTTACTTGCTACAGTGCTGTGTGAAAGGGACAATGTTCACTGCTTTTAAATCACTGTAGTATTTCTTTTCTCCATTTTGAAGCAGAACAGTTTTAGATATTGTCGGAATGTTTCGGCCAGGCCAACTTGAAATACTTCCTGATTCACTGAAATAGGTACCACTTGAGGAAGTAAATATGAAATCAAAAGAAAAACAAAAGAAGTTAATTTAACACACCCTTCTCTTATCTTTTCGGACCGTAGGGTATTATGTACCTAAATCTGACGGAGAGTTTTACCAGTTCTGCTATGTCACGCATGCTGGTGATATCAGAGGAGCCAGCACGCCCTTCCAGTTCAGGTCAGCCACACCCACCGAAGAGCTGCTGACTGTTACCGAGGACGACAGCAACTCAGACATACTGGTCGTCACCACCAAGACTGGCCTGCTAGAGGTAGACCACACAAGTTGAACATAATTGTATTTTTCCATCTTTCTGGGTATTTATCCCCAAAAAAGGGTCATGGCAAGGTAATAGATCCCTATCAGACTCATGGGTGCTGTTCTGGACCTCACCGTGACCTCTGACCTCACCATGTAGGGGAAAGAGAGGAGCCCTCTTGGTATTTATATACTATTACATTATTGTCCTTCTAGGCCTCCATGAAAACAACATGATATATCATACAACACAAACTGAATTAAAAAAAACCCCACAATGACGCATGTCATGCCTTTTTCTGATGTTTTCAAAATGACATCAACTCTCCTGAGACAGGGCATGAAAATGACACAACTCTGTGACTTGAACACCAAAAATCTCTATTCTCATCTTCTCTCTTCTTACCCTTAACTTCCCTCGTGCTTTATAGCGAGTGGAGGAGGCGCAGCAGGAGCGCAGGGAGCTGCTGAAGGCCATGCGGCTCCTGCAGGAGGAGAAACAACAGCTGCAGGAGGAGCAGAAACGACTGGCCAGGGAGAGGGAGCAGGAGAGGGAGACGTGCTGCCTGCTGCGGACACACAACCAGGTTAGAGAGAAGGGGTGAGGTGACGTAATAACAGAAAAGGATGCGTGGAGGTAGAGATCTAGGACGACTGGATATAGTTTGTCTGTACATGTATCTACATCCAAAATTTGTGTTTCCAATCAAAATGTATTGAAATTGAAGGTGAGGTAGTTTCAGTGTGTTCGTGCACGTGTGTGGGAGCGTGTACATGTGCAGAGGTGAGGGTGTACATAGACGGTTAGTCCCATGGTTAGCCTATTTGCACATGTGTGGAGCCAGTTCCTCACCAGTGATCACAGGTCTGAAAACTTCAAAAGCCCGAATTTATGAGTAATCTGTGTCCCTGTTTTAGAGACACACAAAGAGCCGCAAGCGTGTGTGTGTGTGTTTGTGTGTGTGTGTGTGTGTGTGTGTGTGTGCATGCCAGTCTTTCTCTCCTTCTTTAATGACCTGACTCAGTGGGCCAGAACGGAATTGGGACGCAGTTTTCTCGGGCATCTGGCGTCAGGGACGGTGCCATCGCAACCACAGAGTGAACAAACATGACGTCAAACACACAAACACACACACTCGTGCTCATACACAGGCACAAACTGCCCCCCCCCCCCCCCCCACACTCACATTCGGGTTCCACACCACAGGGCCCCTCTAATGTGCATTCACACATGCATAAGCGCACACACACACACACACACATACACAAACACACTCATTATGCCACCCGCTTGCAAACCCTTTTAGTCTGTGTGTGGAATGAGAGGAGGGTAGTCCGCAAAACCGCCTGCCTGAAAAAAGAGCCCTGCCCAGCCTCAGGGACAAACACCACTCAGTCACGCGATTCAGTGGCCACTGCTTTCTCACTGTCTATTTTCTCCCTGTCTGTCTCTCTGTCCCTGTCTTTCTCTCTCAATTATCAGTAATTTCAGTTCAGAGTTAGTTTATTGCCAGTACGAGGAAATAAATTATTTTTAGTTCAAGCGAGTTAGATAAAAAATACATTGAGTTATCTCTATCAAAATTAAACATGGGTAAACCTTCCCATTAATTTAATCTGCTTTTTCCCCCCTTGCCTTCTGCACTCACTCACTCACCAGGATGAGTCAGATTGCAGATTTTACTATTTTATGAGTTGCTCATTTGATAAGCAGTAGCTTGGCACACACGCCTAAAACCAGTCAGCTCAAGGAAACGCAGTGAAAGCAGAGAGGGGGGTTTGGCAGAGGAAGGGAGACGTGAAACTCTGAACCTTGCCAAGAGCTTAGTGAGTTTGAATCTAGTCTCTTATCGCCCCCTAGTGCAGCTCTCAGGTCCAGGCTCAGAGAAAGAGCAGGCTGCTTTGAGTTAGTCCGCTGCTCTTTTTACGAAGGACAAAATCGCCATAAATTACGTGGTAATACACACACACACACACACACTGTTATTACCGTGCCGCTTTTCATTCAACAGGCATGTCCATCTGTAGATATACGACTTGTGCGAGTAGGTGTGTCTCTGTGTGTGTGTCTTTTGTAGAGCAGTTACAGTAGGTGCGTTAGCTCATGCCACGCTGATGAAAATATCCTTTGAGTTTAACATGAAAACATAAGTACATATTTTGTGGCTGCTAATTTTACGACTACACTTTTTATAAGGTCTTTATGCACTGCTAAAGTGCTTCCCAAACGCCAGCCGTAAAAATCATACAGTAATCTGCACAGAGCCAAGCCCAGAGGGAGACAGGCCTGAGTATGTGTTGGTGTATGCATGTGCACTCTATCTGCGTTGGATTGATGGCTGTACTCTGTGCTATCCGTCTGTCTCCATATGTCCTTGAATGTGTAGCTGTGTGTCCGTCCTCCTCAGTGTGTGCCGGCGAGTATGTGTGCGCGCATGCTACGAGTAGAAAGGAGGGTGTGTGCCGAGGTATGTTGTTCTGTCACAACCAGTATTAGCTATGAGTGATTTAATGTCCTTCACTGCTGATTAGCATCAAGTTCAAACAAGGCATTTCTTCACAGGCACACCACATGGAGAAAACAGACCTTATATGCACGATGACAGGAATTTGTAGGAGTTCACTGATACTAGGCAGGTTATTCCTGCATGTGTCAACCCCACACCGCTGCTGTGTGTTCAATTAAGGCTACTGAACATTTGAGTAACTTCAAATACTCAATGTGTTCGGGTTTTTGTTTTTTTTTTGCGCCCAGCAAAAAGCTCACAAGTCGTAATTTGTAACTGATGACTTGTGATGATAAGATAAGACTTTACAGATCCCCAGAGGGAAATTTCACATTTTATAGCTGCACTTGAAATATGCTATGGAGGTAGCAACCAGAAAAAGAACTATTGAAAATGAAATAAAATAGAAAGACAGCATGAAACAAAGTTTAAAAGCCAGGATAGTAGAATGCAACATATGCATTAGAGTATCTTAGACTATATACATATGTATATATACTATGTATATGAATTTTTGCAAATAGTCGTGCATGTGTGAGGATAAGTATTCCATTCTTGCAAATTTAAAACAGTTACAGCAAAACCTCAACACTGATATTCATGAAGGTGACATTTTTTTTTGCAGTGCTGTTGTAATAGCCTGCATGAGTTTTAAATGGGTGTACCTAATAAAGTGACAGCTGAGTGTAGGCATCAGTGATAAATACAATATACATAAAGAGTATAAAAACAAATACAGCAGCGCGACATACAGTATATAATATGTGCGAGACGACCGTCCGACATGACATGAAATATTACCAGCTGTGATTCATATTCTAAAGAGTACAGTCTAGACCTGCTCTATATGAAAAGAGCCCAGAGATAATGTCTGTTATGATTTAGGGCTATATAAATAAAGTTGACTTGACTCTACTTGACTTGATAAATTGTCAGTATTGCATAATCTCCTGACTTAGTCCAGCACTTTTTCTCCTCCTGCCAAGCTCAGCCCGCTGATTCAGCTGCTGTGATTGGCTGCAGCTCCTGTCAGTGTGATCCACAGCTGCCTGTCTGTCCGTCTGTCTGTCTGTCTCCCGCAGGAGCTGCTGCGCTCGTCGCAGGGCCTGTCAGAGGAGAGGGAGGAGGTGAGGAGGAGGCTGACAGAGGCCACCGACCGGGTCCGCCAGCTGGAGGAGGACCTGCTGGGAGTCACCCAGAGAGGCCTGCAGAAGGAGACGGAGCTCGATTGGTGAGCGGAGAATACTGGCACATGGCCATCAATCATCCAAACTCTTCCAATTTATGTGAGGACATGACGGTGAAATAACGGTGTTTGAGGAGGATTTCTTGCCGGTCTTCTGCTTCCTCAGCATCTTCATCATTCCACTCATCTACATGGGGCTGACAAAATAAAAGAGAGCACAAACTAGGGCCTCAAACATAGTAACTGAATGGAATCAGCACCAGCCTGACAGCTAATTTTGCCAAAAACATACCCCCGTGGAAGTATTACATATCGCATAGAAATATTCCTACACAGTCTTTTGCCAAAACAGATTTTACTGTAATTTGTCATTCATTTTACACATGAATCACCATGAGTAAGGCCTGCTAAAGCTGCTAAAGTTAGCTAGTGAAGAATAAGGGGGGCATTCCCTGACATTCAGTCTGTGGCTTGACATCCTGTGTACTGTGATGCCTTAGTTTGACATTTATTTATTTTTTGTCCCAGTCTGCGTGATCGGCTGAAGAAGCTGACAGCAGAGAGAGACAGTCTGGAGAGCCAACTGAAGAACGAGAAGGACGAGAGAGACCTCTACAAGGTAGGAGAGATAAAAGTCTGGACGCATGGAAAGTTTCGTTTTGTCTAACAAAGCCTGTGTGCGTCTGTCTTTATTCTGACCTTTCCATTTGTTTTTTCTCTATCTCTGTGCTGTGGCGTGTTTAGGCCCACCTGCGCAGCACCGAGCTGGAGAACACTAAGCTGAGTGCAGAGCTGCAGATGCTGAAAGCAGTGGAGCTGAACCGGGAGGTGACCATTGCCCAGTTCCAGGAGGAGCTGGAGAGGCTCAGAGCCTGTGTTGCCCAGAGGGACAGCCTGGAGAAAGAGCTGCTGGCGCACAAGGCTGACAAGGTAGTGGTGGTAGTAATAAATCCTTTTCCAATATGATCATCCTCATTCATTACTTGTCTACTGCAACTTTTTTGTAAAATCAGTTAGTCTATAATATGTATATAAATTCCTTTTACGTCTTTAGGCAGAGCTGGCCCGTGTGCGTGAGCAGCTCCGTCAGGCTGAGGAGCAGTTGCAGGCGTCCCGGCAGCAGGCCTCCCTGCTGGCCTCGGAGCTCCGTGACTCAGCCAGCGCCCGAGACCACACGATGACTGAGCTCTACCGCGCCCGCTTGGAGGCTGACAAGCTCCGTGCCAGTCTAGCTGATGCTCAGGCCGAGTGCCAACGCATGGAGAGTCAGTTAGACCGCATGAGAAGCACTGCTCAGAAGGAAGTGGTCAGTGTCTTTCACTTTCTGCGGGTGTGATCGGCCAGGAAAGAGGGAATTCTGAAACTAAATATGGAAAGGAATTATTCTGAGGGAACACTCTTAATTTAAATTTCATTTTGATTTAGAAAGCAGCTTTTTATCTGAGAGTGAAGGAAGGCTGAAGTAAGAAGGATCAAAAAAACTGAGCCTCATCTGGAGCATTATTTTTAAATTTGAGCTACTTTTAGCTTTATAAAGGAGTGCATGTTTTATGAACTGAGTAATCACATCAAAAAAAAGGGTTGGATTTAATGTAGAGTTGACAATTATCACACATTTTAACAACATTAAAAAACAAACTTCTTGTAGTTAAGCATGTAAATCCTATTTTAGATTTTTGTATTCCATCAACATGTGTTTCTTTAAATACGACACAAATAAACATCCACAAATAATGGCTCTCTTTTTTTAAATACATTTACATTTTCTTCTCTTAACATCCATCCATTTCAGGGTGTTGGGACCAGTGGGGAGGTGACACCCAGTATGATGGTGGTGTCAGAGGCGGAGGCCGAGCTGCAGAGGGAGGTGGAGGAGTTGAAGCTGCGTCTTCACATGGCGGCTGAACACTACAAGGAGAAGTACAGGGAGTGTCAGCGCCTCCGCAGGCAGGTTGCTAAGCTGAACACAACTGAATCACAGGGGGTGAGTAACTGAACCGTGAGACTAAAAGACATTACCGCTCTATAGATTTATACATAAATGGCCAGAAACTAGATTGTGTTGATGTATCGTTCATGCTGCTGTGTGTCTGTTTCCAGGAGCCAAAGAGAAATGCATCCACTGAGACGACACAGGAGCCACTGACCCCTAGTCCTGAATCACCCACGGCAGGTATGCATTCATAAAAACATGCACTTTAATTTATTTCCCTATCAATATCCTCAATAGACCATAATGCTTTGCTCCTGCAAATCATACGAGGGGTGATTGATAGGTTCGTGTCTTAAGGTAGAAGGAAATGAGTCAACATGCACATCTCAAAACAACAAGCTGATGCAGATTCAGTGGAAATCATTCTTGGAAATAGGAGATAAATGAAAGTAGAGGGCGATGAGATGGAGTGATGGAAAGTGATGACGCCAAAATGTTCAATTACAAAGCTGTGATAAAATATTTTTTAAAAATTTCCACAGTGTTTCCTTGGTAGAGTTATAGGGAAAAATATATTTGTAATATCTGTAAATATCCATAATTATGACTTCATAGTAAGTCTTAATACTTAATGTTAATACTGATAAAAGCAGTGGATGTCCATATGTTCTGTGTTTTTTCAGGTAATATAGCTACTGCAGTCCTACAAGAAGCAGCTGAGATGACAATCACCCCAGAACTCCATAACAGGGAACCCACATACACTGACATCAGCACAGATAAGGAAGACAGGCAGAGGGAGAACATGCAGAAGGAGAGGGCCGAGGCGGAGGGAGAGGCAGAAGTGAACCAGAACGAAGGTAATGAAAAAGAAGAGAAAGAAAAAGAGGAGAAGAAGGAGAGCCTGCCAGAGGAGAGCCTGCGGATGACGAGCTGGGTGGAGGTGGAGAACGAGGGACCAAGTGCCGAAGAGAACAGCGAGGTGGAAAGCTCACCGAAGGCAGAGGAAGTGAGGGACGGTATGGAGGAGCAGGTGCTGCTGGAGGTGGAGGGGAGGAGCATGGGGGAGGCAGAGAAGGAACAGACTCGCTCGGTGGAGGAAGAGCTAGCGATGATGGAGGAGAAGTGGAAGGAGCAGTGTGCCATCAACGAGACACTCAAACAGCGGCTGGCTAGCGAGGAGGAGCGATTCAGAGTAAGACACACACTTAAAGAAACAAGTACACCATGTACAAGATATACATCATATGCAACATATACATGGTGCTATAATTGATTAGCCTGCACATTTTTTTTCTAGTTCACCTTAATTTGATTTAGTGCATAAAATGTCACCAAATTGTAAGCGTGGGGCGAATCTTTTGTAAAGTATCTGACCAATCAAGGAGACAGGGCAGAGCGAGTAGCAGCACTTGGATAAATGCACTTGTTGTGGCTGGAGAACAATTTTCTTAATTGCTTTCTAAATGGCAACAATAACACTTTACACACAGTGTTCACAGTAACCAGGTTATGGCATGCATGAACAAATAGCCGCTGGATCTGTGCCACACATGAGCCAATGTGTGTGGTATGTGCGTGTGTGACTCAGTACGTGCACTTGAGCGTGCTGCGTCTACGTGGGCCTGCTGCATTTTGCGTGCGAACGTCCTACTGGCATTTAATCTCCACGAGTGAGTGTGTGTTTATCGGCGCTGTAAATAAGACTCTCCCCTGTCTTTGATAGAGTCTCCTGTCTGAGGCGAGCGCCCCGGGCCCCGAGCCCCGAGCCGCTCTTAATGGCCCCGGAGACTGACAAGAGAGGCATCCGCAGAACGCCATGCTTTACGGCTGTTTACATCAGCCACCCAGAGGATGGAGCGAGGGAGAGGAATAGACAGGGGGAGAGAGAGGAGCGGGAGGGGGCGGGGGGCACAGAAATTCACTGTTGCAGACTCCCTTCACCTGAACTTAACCCTCTAATGCTGAGCCGTAAATTCATGAAAGAGGGGGAGAGCGACAGTGGACAAAAGGAGATGAAAGAGGACGAGGGGGAAAGCGCAAGAAGCTAACAGAATTTAAGAGGGAGAAAAGTGGGACAGACGGACAGACATGAAGCAGAAAGAGAAACCATGGGAGAGGAGGGAATTGGAACCTTTGTAATGGGATGAAATAAGAGAAGAGCGGGCAACAAGTCACGTAAACGATCCTACGGGGTCGGTCCTGTTAGAAAGTAAGAGATTTACTGTGATCCCCTGGTCTGCTCCAGCCTGTCCTGGACACAGGCCATGTTTCTGTGGCTTTACCTGTGTGCTTTACAGTAAGCGCCACACATTTGACACAGCTCCGAGTCACATAAAATCCAACGGCGCCAATTATTTTGTTCACTTACTTTCTGATTAATCAATTAGCCAATTATTAATTAATTGTTGCAATCATTTTTCAAGCAAAAATGCCAAACTTTCCCCGGTTCTGGCTTTTTATTAGGGAGAATTTGCTTGAGTTTTTTGTCATATGTGATTGAACGTCTTTGGGTTTGGCTCTGTTGGTTTGCAAAAACAAGACAGTTGAAGTTGTGGCCTTGGGCTGTAGGAAAATATGATGAGCATTTTTCACTTTTTTGACATTTTATAAATGAAATCCATTAATCAAGAAAATAACCAGGACATTAATCAATAATGAAAATAATTATTCGTAGCAGCTCAAGTTATTTTATCATTCAAACTCTGCCTTTGACCTTTCTACTATTTTGGAGCACTGGAGAGCTATAATAATCTCCTGTGTGTCTGTAATATGCACACCAAACACCATGAGCAAATATTAATACTATACTACTAATAATAATATTATTACTAATCAGACAATTAGCTATTATGTTTTTTTTTTTTCAGTTCCTTTTTTTTTTTGCTTTTATTAGATATCTAACAATAGAGAGATGAGAGGAAGTAAGAGGGGGACAGAGATAGGAAATGATACTCCAGTTCATGATCTGCGCCTCAGCCCTTTGACGGCCAGGGTGCCACAGTTTATCAGTTTTAATGTTAAAGCAATTGTTACTCCAAAATACAGCATCCATTACCGGAGAGCAAAGACAAACTCATTGTGTCCTGATAGACTCACTGTAAAAATGCACAAAAAGGTCACAGATCTTCAACAGAGAAACTTGTACAAAGAAATTTTTTTTCCTTTTGTGTTTTGTGTCTGTAGGTGCAGATGGCAGAGCGAGCCAATGAGGTGACAGAGCTGAAACGCAACCTTGCCCAGGCCCTTAAAGACAAGGAGCAGCTACAAGAGGTAAAACATTACACATATTCCTTGTATGCTTCTCAGCAGGTATTAGCTTTGTGTAAATAAGCAGTAACTTTATTGGTTCTAGCTATAAAGCTATAAGCCATTTAACTTCCTGTCTCTTCATAAGGCTTCGGACTTTAGGAATCACATACTGTGTTCAGATAATCAAGGCTTTCAATTGAATTCCGTAGAAATGTCATCACATTTAAGTCCAGTGTCTGAGCTCTTTTCCTGTAGCTTTTCCTTCCCTTCTCCAAACCCCCCAACTCCCCACTAATTAAAACATCTATACTTGCTTCTTTCGCCCATCGGTACAGTGCCATTAGACAGTGCAAATGCCACGCGACGTGTCTGTTTCACCTTCCCAACCCTGGTTTAAATGTTAAACCTGATAGCAGCGCACTAATGAAGTCATCAAGAGAGGAGGTCAGGTGGGGGAATAGTGTGAGGAAGGAGGGAGGTAAAAGAGGGAGAGGGCGAGTGCCTCTATCAGCAAAGCTAGAGCAGAGGGAGCCAGAGTTTGACACCCATTACAGTAATGAGTAGGGTACTAATTCTCTTCCTTCAGATATAATCACAAAGGGCAGTAACATTGTAGAGGGAAACTTAACTCAAAGCTGAAAGTACTTACTCCCCGTGTGGTCCCCACAGTGAGAATGTGCTGTGTGGAAACGCTGACTGAATTTCTTTCACACACAGCTGTCCTCTTCAGTCCCTCACTCTTCAAAGAGATAATGATGGTGATTCTGCTCTTATAGTATTTACACATTAAGCACAAACAAAAGCAGAGGCAATCTAAATGTAATTGTGAACGAAAGATATGAAGAAAGATGTGGAGGTGCAAAGTTTGACTGCTGAGTATACTGAGTAACAGGAAATATGATACTGAAGGGTTGGATGCTCTCTCTCCTCCAGGAGCTGCAGCGTTATGTGTGCCGGCAGAGGGAGCAGGAGGCTGGTGTCCAGGGTGCTGAGGTCAGGCAGCCCATGGTGCTGCGTTACCCCATGCCCTACCCCCAGGACCCCTCCCCTCCCCCACTGGTGCCACAGAGGCCGGCTGAGCTGCAGTACGGCAATCCTTACTCCACCGACACCACGAGAGGTGGGAGGAATTCAAACTTTGGGAAATCGGTAAATCATATTTCAGGTATATACGATAACACCTCCACATGTTGTTGTTGTTCTTGTTGTTTCTCTAGACCGGGTCGACGTTGCTCTGTCTCCTGAGCACATGTCCCGTCCACCGCCGGAGGCCCCACCGTGCGCCCCTCCCTGTGCACCCCCAATCACACCTCGAAGCCCCGACCAGGGGGCACCTGACTGGGACCGAGAGGTGGTCTGCATCCAGCCCTCTCGCAGCACGAGCCCCCCCGAAAGCCTGGAGCATCCACCAGAGGAACCACGAAATGTATGTTCATAAAAACAGAGGCTGGAAATTTGTTTAGAGTAGAATCATTATTATTTAAGGTTTTACATGGTTTGGATTATGCATCGATAATGCATACATGAATAAAGTCACAGCATCAGTTTGATCTAAGTACAGCAATATGTCCGGGTATTTTATAGCAGCATAAGTGCCTCTGACTCATTCATTTTGATCACAGCCTTTCGTTCCTATCCTTGCGTTTTTTTGCAGCCATTCAGTTCCTGTCATGGCAATCCCTTGCTTATTTCACCTCTGTCTCTATCTCTGGTGTGCTCCTCTGCACCCAACGGAGGGAAATGCAGCTTGCCCTTAAAAGATTAAGCTTTGAACTCATTTGCATAAAGCTCTAATTAACGTCACTCCTTCAAAACTCAAGAGAGACGAAGATAACAAGCGCCAGGAGATAGTAATTAGGGGAGATCTTACACAGGGACAGACCTAAGATCAGTAAGCGTCTGTCAGATTATTTCTTTGGTTGTTGTAGCAAACTGAACAGGGACTAGAGAGGAAGGTTTAGAGTATGCTGATCTTAAATAGAAACCTGGCGTGCACACGCATACACACACTAATCTTTAATGATTCAGTTAATTCTTTCAACCCAGCTCCTCTTTTGTATTGTTTTTTTTTGATGTCCCTATGTACACAGCTCTGTGAGTGTGGCCGTCCGTTTCATAATGTGCTTGTGTTGTGCATCGCAGGTTGCTGACGGGGCTCAGCCATCCTGTGACCATCAGTCCAGTAGGCGCAGTGAAGCCAGGAGCAGCTTCTGCTTTGACTCCAGGTAGCTCACAAACATAAAAGATAATGTTAGAATAACTTGACTTTTACAGTCAGGACATATAAGGAAGGAAAAACATTACACGAGCAAACACAAGATCATAGATAAAAACAGACGTCAGGGCGGTGGCCTTCCTTTTCAGTGCATCTTATGTGCTGGTGGGGAACAAAACAAGGCTAATATAAAAAACCTGCAGAGTGGTTAACTGACTCCAGAAAGTGAGTGGGCGTCTGTTTTTAAAATCATGTAGGGATTATTTAATTAATTAATTGATGTGCCAGTTATTTTCTTCACGATTCTATTAAAAATTTAGTCTATAAAACACAAGAAAATATTATCTAATCATTAAACCTCAAATCATTTGCAGTCCAATGGATCACTTTCATTCTCATACGTGCAGCTTGTATTAAATCATGTGGTAACAATCTTCATTTAGAGAACACAGAAGATCACTTGAGGACAACATTATGTGTCTAGTCTCTACCCCAGGCTCTGAAATAAACCAGCAGGAGGTAATACAGTTGTTGCTTAATACCAGTGACTCAACAATAACTCTTCTAGGTGCTGAAATTTCTGTTTTTCATTAGTGATATTATGGGCTGTGGAGCAAAAGTGTCCCAGTGTGTTGGAAAGTGAAGGCACTCTCAGCTTTATAACAATGGAGGACGGAGCTGCATAGGAAATGTAAACGCACCATATTAATGTTTACTTTAACCCCCTCCCTTTTTATCTCCAGTAACGACGTCCACAAGCGCTGCCCACTGTGCGAGGTGATCTTCCCGCCCCACTTTGAGCAGCGCAGCTTCGAGCAGCACGTCGAGAGCCACTGGAAGGTCTGCCCCGTGTGCTCCGAGCAGTTCCCGCTCGACTGTCAGCAGCAGCTCTTCGAGCGGCACGTCCTCACGCACTTTGACGGCCACGTGCTCAACTTTGAGCAGATCGAATGAAGGGTTCAGAGGGCAAACCTAGAATCCCAACATCCCCGTCCGGGTAAATGTGTGTTGTCAGCTATTAGTTCATTTTAACTGGGGTTCGGTTAAGTTGTCTTGTTAATATACAATCATTAGCACTTTTTTTGCAATCTTAAAGGTTAGAAAAGAATGTAGTTCACTACTGAACGGAAGCAGAGTTTGACAGCTCCTCCGCCGTGGTGTTTATTTAGTAGGGTAGCTTTCACCTTAACTCACAGTGGGTAAAAGGACCATTAACACTTGGGAACAGTGCCACGGTCCTTTACTTTTCTATCATTTTTGTGCTCATCTTTCTGCTTCAAGGGGGACTCGAGCACCATCGGAAGTGCATGCATTTATTCTGTGTTCAAAACAAATCAGCACTACAAAATTACAGCTGTTCAAGCGAAAAGAGTGAATTGTAGCAGGAGCTTTGAACCAGTGATTTGGGGGAAAAAAATCCTTTTAGTATCTTAACGTCCCTGTTCTTTCACTACCCTGAATATTTCTTTACACTAAGTAGGATTCTCTTGGGGTGAAGCAGCCAAGAAGGCGCTCCATCTTTTAATTGTCCACATGGTTCAAAGCTTGGAAAGGCAGAAGAGATAAGAAAATGTTTTTTTAAGTGCAAATGCAGAGAAATCTGAATATGTGATGTCTTTTAAGAGTCATCTGAGTGTGTACATACATAATTGAAGAAAGGTGTGGTGGATTTTTTTTTTTTTTTGACTTGGGAAGCGATCTTTGATTACTCCCGAGCTACTGTACGTATGGTAGTGTTTTGAGAACAAAGACGTCAGGTGGTTTAAACAAAAAAAACAGCACTATGTTTTCATGTATCTGCACTAAATAAGGCTTTATTCTGAATGTACTGTACATATGGAAAATATAAGTCGTGGAGAGACCTGTGAATTACTGTCGTGACCCTGCCTCCTCTCACTGTTAACTTCCCTCATGTTTTAGTGACGAAAGAATGACGGACCAATGAGGTTTTACTTCCTGGTGTGCACTTTCCGGTCTTTGGTCGGTCGGTAAAAAAAAAAAAAAAAAAAAAAAAAAAGAAGGCTGGACTGCCATGTTTAAGGCAAATAGGCTGCAGGACACTGAGTTACAGACACTTTTATCGTTATGTACTTCCACGTTTTAAAGTTGGGACTGTGAAACGTCATTGCTTTGTGCGCAGCTCCGTGTTAGCCCCTCATGAGTGAATGTCATTTATATGTGTCTCCCCACAGGGCCTCACACCACCGCTTGTCTATTTTTCTGTCATTACAAAGTAACCCCTGACAGTGTTGTGTTCAGGCTTTAAAAATTGCACATGCCCACTAATCACAAGGCAAATGTGTGTGTGTGTGTGTGTGTGTGTGTGTGTGTGTGTTTGCGCGCGCGTGTGTATACGTCATGTGTCCGACGCAGCCCTTTTCACGTGAGAATGTCAGGACGATGGTTAAAGTGTGTACTGCAAAGATCTTTATGAATAAAGTAAGCTTGTCTAAATGCATTTAACTAACCGTTGTCCTTCATTGGGGTTGAAAGGGGAACAAAGAACGCCACCGTCAGTCTGAGCTACAGAGCTTTTTACTTTATTTTGCTGTTTTTTTTTTTTCAGTCATTTCCTGTTTACATTTAAGCAGCTTCTCTTTTATATAGAAAGACAGTTTGACATCATTTACAAGTCACTCTGCGCACAACCTGTTGTCCCCCCCATACAAAAAGGAAACATTGGTCTCCACGTTACATATGAAAATATAATTTAAAAGCACTTGACAACAGACACGTTACAATACATTCACTGTACACAGTATATTTTAAATCCCTCCCTCATCCCCTCCTTCTGCACACAGCCTCCACTCCTCCTTCCCCATATGTGTAATACTGCAGTTTGGCCCCCGTGTAAAGATCAAACCATTGCCATGGTGACGGCGGTGTCCGTGAAGCAGGGATGGTTTTACGAGTGTTTGACAGAGCTCAAATGGGAGACTCTCGGTCTCCGTCCATCTTCGACCGTCTCTGCTCTGATCCTGGCCACAGACACTCTTTACAAACCATTATCTCAGGGTTACTCTCAGGGTATCGGGTCCAAAGATGTACTCTGAAACTGATACCAAGATTTTACAGATCTCAGTTCACTTATTGGTGCTTAAGAATAGAGGTGGATTTCTGTCAGGCAACAATTGTGCTTATTCGTTAGGCAGCTTAAAGGTATTGTGAGCACAGGTGCATGGTGATTACTATAATCAGAACAGGGTATTAAACAGCAATTATGGGGTTAAATCATTTATGGGACAACTTGTTTCTTTAAGGTCATTTTCACTAAAAAGGTCCCTTTGCCATGCTAACCCGGTGGTTTCCATGGCAATAGCAGCTCGGAGGACAGGAGGCTGTGTGCATGTCAGAGGTCACTGTACCCATCAAGTGGAGAAAAAAAAAGAGAGAGAAAGGCTCATGCTTTGAGCCTTCTGCTCAAAACTTTGTGCGTGATGAGGGAAATGACGTCACGAATGAATGTGTCTTGGCACGCGGCTCGCCACGGCGCCGCTCTTGTTTTTTTCTAGAGGCAATTAATGACGAAATCCCAATCAGGGGTTGAAAACACTACACGGCGCAACTCCGCCACCAGCCGGCGAATCAGCGGCCTGGCACTGAAACACACCGAATACAGTAACACTCTATAGGCTGATGACCTGGATACTGCAGGAAAAAAAAAACAAAACAACAAAAACACATAAACAACACTCATACATATCACACACATCCATACATACAATGAACCGGAATGCTGTTGTCTACAACACACACAAATGACAGGTTGTAGGTGGTAATCTCTTTCAAATACAAATCCACCCTCTTCTTCCACATGTTGTTTCTCGCGCTACGACACAGAAAGCATGCGTGAAGACATTCCTACGACGTACATCCCACCCAGCCGCACATTTTGGAGGCGCGATGAACAAGAAAACCGCTGCCACACCTTTGGCGACCTCCTGGGTGAAACCGTTACAACTCCCTCCCTCCCTCCCAAAACCACCCACACCCCACCCTTCGACCCCTCCCACCCTCCCTCCCCTCATCAGGCACATGGTATGGTCAATGTTTGGCAGTGGAGAGCTGTTGGCAACAATCATGGAAAAACAAAACAACACAGATCTTGGCAACTGGAACACAATATGATGCTTAACCTGCTTTCACGGCTAGGTCTATGGAACACAGCTCTGGCACTCTGGATGAGGAAACACTGGAGATATGAAATACATGGATGGCTTTCCGTGGGCATGAAATGTACAAGGTATGGATTATTGGCCCGGCCCTTGTTCGAATACGTTCTCTTCCTGATCAACAGTAAAATATCGCATTCAGAGTGTGTCAAACTGAAAGGCGTATTAGCTCCTAACCTCTATGATGTGTGAGAGAAAACCTGACTCTCTGAACATAAAGTCAGCCAGCTGTCTGACCTTGCCCTCTGAGGTGACAAAGCTGGCCGTCTCAGCAAATAAGGAATGAAAGGAACACTTACCGATACACAGAAAAAAAAACCTATCTAAAACACTGACAAAAATATATAAAATAAAGCTTGAAAATAAAGTGTAACTATTTATGTGTATGCTCATGAATATTTTTTATATATTTTTATGTACACATACATATCTGTCTATTGTTTATATATCAATATATCTATTTAAAGTATAACTTAACTCTCGCACTTGAACCCCCAGAAGTTCCTGTCGAGGCACAGACCTAAGCTCAGCAAACTCTCTGCATCTCACAGAAAGGGAGTGTAAGGACGACTGAGCGTAGATCAGCACTAAAGTCAACTTCATCCCAATCAAAGGCAAGCGGGAAAATGGGGGCAGGGCTCGGCTACACTTCCTGTTTCACATCTCCTTTTACGTTTCCTCTCTCTTCTTTCGTTTGTTTTTTTTGTCTTTTCTTTCTGTTGTTTTTGTTTTTTTACAGTTAGCACCTTATGTGAGTCAAACGATAGAAAAAAATAACGTGATAGCATATACGAATGTGCAAATGTACAACAATAAAAAAATACTACAAAGATACATTTTTTTTTCCAAAAATACAAGTGATATAACATGGGTAGAAAAAAAATAACCAACATAAAAAAAAAGATGAAAAAGAAAAAAAAATGAAAAACAACTTAAAGCATGCACTTGAACCTTTAGTGTGTGGGATGGGTGTAAAAGGGTCGGGTAAGGAAAGTCAGGACAGAACAAGGCTATGTTTGGGGCAGCTGACTGATGTGACCACAGGCTCTAGCCTTGAATCTTGCGGAGGATTTCGGTGGAGACAGGTGGGTGGAAGTTGATGGTGTGGTGTCTCAGGCCCTGCGAGGTCTTGTAGCTTTTGCCACAGCGACACTTGAAGGGTTTCCTCACGCGAATCTGCGTGCGGTGGCCGTTCTTGGCGTGGTACTTGATACCATTCACATTCTGATGAGACAGGAACGGGAGAGGAGGGGCACAGAGTTAAACAAGGAAAACTATTACCACTTCTTATTACATTATATTGCATGTTAATTATGCAGTACTGAACATGGCTGCAGCCTGTTTATGGTTATAAAACCATGTAAATCTCTATTAAACCACAGCATTACACAAGCTCTTGTATGTAGAAATATTGGCATTGAGTTTTCATGGCACTAATCCACATCCAGAAAACCGCTTTAACAAAGGATGCATATGATACGCTGTACTACACGCAAGATAAATCCACATTCTGAGCATGAAACTGCTGCTAAGGGTTTTTTTTATGTCTGAGCATCAAATCATCTCACTGTCTAAAAGTGGTTTGATGCTTTAATACACATACTTAACACAATCTTGGACAGACATCCAACATCCAACCCTCATCTCAGCCTATTTAGCAACACTAGCAAGGGTGTAATATCATACAGACATTTGTCATTCCAGGATAATGTATCCTAATTACTTCGGTGATATCCTGACTTTTCCTCTGGCGCCACCATGAGGCTAATATTTGTGATTCGTGCCCAGGTACAGCATCCCAAAGCTGCTAGCTCGTCTTGTTGTATCAAAGCTTAACAGTGTCAGACCTGCATCAGACCGTGGTGAGAGGCAGGGTGGGGGAGCCAGGTTAGATAAAATATCTGGACCCATTCAGACGAACAGCAAATGTGGCTTTATCCCACGTCACTGTTTTGGTTTAAAATAGGGTATGAAAGAGTAACGTTCCCACACTGTCCATTAGCTAAAGAGCACAGCCGTCGAGCTGAAAGAGGTTTTTGTGACCAGCTGTAATAAAATTCAACCAAAGCAAATATACCATGATATATTTATCCCAGCTTCCAATCACGACATTCTGGATTTATAATGTGCTTTTTCAAACATTATGTCCAGACATGTGATACTCAGACAAGAGCTCCAGTGTGTCCTGTTGCTGCGTGGCTGCGACTGACTTCTTTATCCTGTGGTGTAGCCTTACCTTGTATCTCTTCTTACAGCCGGGGACGGGGCAGGCGAACGGCTTCTCTTCTCCCCCGTTCATGCACATGGAGCTGAGGATGGACTCAGAGCTGATGGCGCTTTCTGTGGTCCACGACTCATCGCTGTCCGACTCCTCGTAGTCTACCTCCTCCTCATCATACTCACTGCCTGAGGGCACGATGGAGACACGCAGAACAAAAAAATCTAGTCATCCCAGATGAAATATGGACTGGGTTACACCCAAAAGGACATCGTGCCCTGGGAATTTACCAAACAGAAATGATATGTGACTTTTTATTAATACTTTTCTCTGTATTCTGCTCCTACTTTTGATGCATTAGCAGCCCACATGTCACTGAAAGCGCTGCTCAGACAAAACAGCAGTGGTTTGCATGTCTGCTTGTGTGTGTGTGTGTGTGTGTGTGTGTGTGTGTGTGTGTGTGTGTGTGTGTGTGTGTGTGTGTGTGTGTGTGTGTGTGTGTGCCTGTGAGTCAAAACACAGGGATTGGCACTGAGAAAGAGATCATTAAGTGGGAGTGATCCCCATTGCTCAGCCTGGAAAAAGTGCTTTGCTAAGTGCAGAACATTTTCCACTCACATGCATGCACACACACACACACACACACAAGCATCCACATGACACATTACTGAAATGTTCAGGCACACACACACACACACACACACACACACTAAGGCCCACTGACCCCCCACCATCTCACAGGAAATGCTGCACCTCAGCATGAGGAAATGGATGGCACCCTGGCACATGTTGAAAGAGGGCGTGCGTGTGTGTGTGTGTGTGTGTGTGTGTGTGTGTGTAGCCATGCTGGTGTATGAGCCCAGACCTAACACTACGTTTGGAACCATTTGGGCTGGAATTGGACATCTGCTTCTGGGCTGTGCAACACACGGCCCCATGCGAACACACAGCGTGACAGCTGCTATGTAATTAGCAGAGTGTTGACTGGTCTGCTCACTGCAGGAGCCACGTAACCCAACACACAAAACAACAACAACACACACACACACACACGCACACACATGCATACAGCAGTAGACAGTTGTTGGGGTGCTAGCCTCTTCCACTTTCAATGCTGGAAGAAGATTTTTCCTCATGATTTAAAAATATGAGGAAATACTGGCCTGAAATGTCCAAACATTTCCAAACTATTACAAAATAGACTTCTAAGTGAATAATTTGTGGTTACTATTTACAGGTTGCATTATTTAATATTATTTAAACAGTCAGCTGGCTCATGCTCTCTTAGTAGATATGCTTTCAGTTATGTTTTGAATTCTCTTGCTCAGACATCAGGTATGAAATAAGCTGCATTCCATTTAGGTTACAGAAACCTTCATTTGCTCATCACTACTGTCTGAATTTGATGAATATGCTCCCGATGGCTCAACCATAACTCTGAGCTTTTTCTGTTACTGCCAGTAGAGTTAATTTGCATTCGTTTCAACACCTCCATTCACTCCACACGTACGAGCCATCCATCTTTCTTTCCTCTCAAACGTACATTTCAACACACACACCTGTCGTACCTGTAGGTGTGCTGCTGCGGAAGGAGGAGGAAGGGGTGATGGGGGGCGTGACGGGAGGCGTCAGGTTGCCGCTGGTGTGGCGAGGAGGAGTGGCTGTGCTGTTCCTGGACACTCCTCCCGTGATGGACAGGGACAGTTTGGGCGTGGCCTTCTTTTTCATGGTCTCCTGCTCCCGGCGCGCCGCATCCGTCATGAACCTGATGGCACGAACATGGGGTGATCAGTAGATGCGGTGATGCGTTTCTGTTATGACCCAGCTGACATTGTTTTTTTTCTGGACCGAAAATGACGTTGAGTTTGAAAAAAATATATATATATATATTTATATCATTATTTTTTCTCTTTTTTTTTTTAACATACTAAACATTTCACGTTTGAAAACTGTATTTGTGTTTTATGGTGACATGAACTGACTAAGTCTATACATCTGCAACAAGCTAATATCACCTGATATATAGGACTGACCAAATTATTGTCCCTGCCTCTAATATTATTCACCAACAAACCTTCCACATGTTGATGTCAATTTATAAATGCGGGATATTTCGATGAAACAAAATATTCCACCTGTCCAACCTGAACTGCCAAACATTATTCAAAAAAATCATAGCACTCATTTGATCTATCAATCTTACCTTTTATTATCAGTGATAATTTACAGGGTAACTCTGGTTTATTACAACTCCTTTTTATAGTTTTGGCCTTTCTGTCAGTTATAATGACATTGTACTCAAAGTAATTATTTAGATGTTGGAACGCACAGACATCACTACAGTGACGTCAGATGAAACAAGAAAGTGACGAGACGATCAGACAGACTGTAAACAAGTCAACAGTTTGGCCAGATTATCAAAAAGGCAGGTTCTCCGCAGGTAAAACGAAAAGTGAGCACACCTGAGATGTTGGCAATAATCCCTCATTGCGAGGAAAACTATGCACGCACAACTATGGCAAGTATGTTATGAGAAAACTGAACCAGGAAGACAGTCTTTAAACTGTGCCAACTGTGTTTGGGCAATAATCTAACTTCTGCTTTCTCTCCCAAATAAATTCAGGCATGTTTAAATCTGTTCTGATCAACTGCTCCACCTGACGCCTTTTTGAGATGAAGTCAGCAATGTCTTTGGTAAATACAACACTATAATAACCCAAGTTATGATTAAGTGTAATTATACCTTAATAGAGCTCTGTTATCTGTAATATTGTTTATACTAATTTTGTTTGTGCTTTCTAAGTTTCTATAGTGTTGCTTTAATAGGAGCCTTTAAGGTTTAATATCATCTAATTATGGCTGTTCTGTAGACTCTTGTTTTGAGAGGGAAGTCTGAGCTTTAACGAGGCATAATTAAGCTGTTGAATGTACTGCCCCTTTAAATATACAGTCATCACAATATTGTACTGTAAATACAGATGACATTTACAACCTCGCCACTTGAACAATTACCACAGAAAACAAACCTCACTCTCTCTTTCTCTGTTTTACCGTTATCTCCCTCAATGTTGCATCTTGGAGTGATTTAATGGGACATTAAGTGGGACGTGACACGTTGGTTCACCACACAAAAACACACACATGCCGTAATGCTGAAACGCTGCCTTTGGCTGTGCCGCTTGCAGAGCAGGGAGTCAGGAGTGATTGTCTTGTGTGGTTTTTTTCCGTGCTGGTCTGTGGATGAGTCACTGCTGTGTGTATGGGAAGACATCAGTTCTTTGAGCTACTCCCCGCAAGCCACATGAACACACACACACACTCCCACATAAATGCGCACACATAAGCAGTCTTCTTGCACTGATGGAGCAATGCTGCCCTCTGTGGACGGACACGCTTTGGTTAAGGGTGTGTGCATGTGTGTGTACCTGTTTATGTAGCTTAGGGCCAGATACGTGGGCTGCTGTTGCTCCTGCTTCTCCAGAACCCGCGGATCTGTGTCTGAGAAAGAGAGAAAGAGAGAGAGAGAGAGAGAGAGAGAGAGAGAGAGAGAGAGAAAGAGAGAGAGAGAGAGGCATTCAGATTAATCACGGCTCTCTGTGGAGGGAAAATGTTATGTGAATACTCTTAGTATGTAGCTGACTCATATGTCTATTCTTCCTGCCAGACTGGCTGATAGATTACTGGATGTTTCTCACACTGCGTTCTCTGTATTAGTCTGTGATATATGGCAGCCTGCAGATACATTTCGAATACTTTCATAAGTGGCGCATTATTACGCCAGCGTCAAGGCCTGTCTAATTTAGCACCAGTGCCTTTCCTTAAGTGACCCAAGGCTGCTTAATCATCGCCGGAGTCTGACTGTGGCAAAGAGGAAATCTGTCTGAGAGTGAAGGAGCGACTTGGAGCTTGTGATGAATGTACACAGTGTATTACTCGAAACACACACACACGTTTTCCAGTTTGCTTGCTAAGTCAGTAACACTACAGTAGGCAGCTTCCACTGCCTGAGGGAAGCAGTGTTAACTTCAAAGCCCCACCTCCCACCCCATGGAAAACAGGAGCAAGTGTGCGTGAAAACACAGCGCCTGCACGCATCTGTGAAGTACCAGTGCCATCAAGTGTTCAACACGGGAACATTCAGAAGGATCCAAACTTTAAATTAGTAGGTTTGTGCTGTGGCATGCATGTCCATGTCTGTGTGTGAGAGCTGCATATGTAATGACTGGCAGATGTATTGAACTTCAGATCCAAGAACTGGATCATCTCTGTGCAACAATTAACAACACACTCCTGGACGCTCCGTCCAAACTAATCCCAAGTGTGTGTGCTTGCGTGCTGGCCTTCTTAGCCCTTTGGTTTTCAGGATTTCACACCTCATAATTAAAAAAGAATGCGGACTTCCCACAGTGCAGAAGAACACCAAGGAGACCAGCAAACAAGAAAACAACCCAGTGAAAAAAAAATGCACACTACTACTGCTTCTGCTGCTGCACAGACCAGAGTCCAATACGCTTGAGTTTACATTAAAAACACTGAAGCACTGAAATCGCTAGGTAAGGACATAAGATACCAGGGGCGTGCACACAAACATACGCTGACACACAAACACACACACGAGTCTGAGGTGGTCCACAGAGGTGGTCTTTTATAGCTGAGACTTAATAATCTTACCTGCTGCTCAGATGCAGAGGCCAGAGCTCTCTGAGCATGCACATGCACAAATACACACACACACACACCACGACCTACAGCATTGACAAGGCTGAGTAATGGGACATGACAGTGTCCTTTTGAAAACCACTGACTGAGAACCTTTTTGTAGCAGCGCTAGGAAATAATCTATCACAGTGTAAATTGGTTTTAGACTGACAAAACGATTGATCAGCCAATCAGAGAAACGAATCGAAAGATTTACTGACAGTGAAAATAACTGTTAAGTGCAGATCTTGTGTGTAATATGGAAATGACATTTCAGTGCTTCAGGCATTCAGTGCTTGTTTAACTCTGCTGGAATGGTACAATAAACTCAGAAACTAATCACTTCAATGTAAGGTAGCCATTAATGGCAGCAAATTTCCAGACTGATATCAAAAACTAGTGATGAGATTCATGATCAGTTAATGCGTCACTTTAATTCACTTCAATAAATACATTGCTATGTCTATAAAGAGTGTGTAAATATTAAAAAAAAAATGAACTGATCTTCTTGTCACAATCATTTATTCCAAAGATTTTCTATTTACAATCACATAACTCAGAGGAAATGCCAATGCACATTTGAAAAAGCTGGAACCACTTCTTTATAAATCTGTAGACTGCCTGACCAAATAATTATCTTTTAAGCACTGCAGTCACTCTATTACCAAGCACTCACTTTAAGAACGTCTGTCTGCAATGATGAACCAGGAGTCACACTTCTGTATGGTCGGTTATATTCAGAAGTAACACAAACACTGTAACCATGGCTGAATGATACTTAGGCAAATGTCTGACAGCCATGTATTTAAGAACAAGAATGAGAAGTAAAATTCCTTTTAATAACTTGGGATGTACAAGGAGCTACAGATTTACGATTAAGATGATGTGAGTGTGTGTGCGTGCGCGTGTGTGTGTGTGTGTTTGTGTGTAGAGAGCAAGGGGGAAGGTGGGGTGTTGGTGGCAGTGGAGTAAGCCAGGTGCACAGAGAGAGCTGCAGTAAATGTTCACCGGGTTTTATGACTTCCGCTCACCTAGCAGGACAGGAAGCTAACACACTGCTGATCCTGCCACTAGAGCAGGAGGGGAACCTGCACATCCACACACAAAAGCGCACACATATCCTGGTTTTACTGTATTCGTGGGGACCCGCCAGTGGAATGATGTGTTCTCTAGCCCCTTACCCTAACCCTAACAATCAAAACTAAATGCCAAACCTTAACCTTTACCCTAACCTAAAGTCTAACCTAAACACTAAAACCAAGTCTTAATCCATAAACAGATATTAAAACTTGTGGGGGGTCAAAGCTTTACATTTAACCTATACTGTGCATTGCCACTCGATGTGTGTTTTCCATCTACATGTTTGTGTGTTTCAGTGCATGTGTGTTGCATGTCTGAGACTTTGCAGAGACTCCAGGGTCTATAAATATCTCCCTAATTAGCATTCCTGTCATTAAAAGCAGCACCCAATCAAAAGCCCCTCCAAGCATTTCAACACAGACATCCATCTCTCGCCAGCAGCGCACTGCTGCCCCCTGCTGCATACACAGTGTGTGCATGTGTCCATGTGTACAGTATATGAACATGTGTATGGGTCTGTGTGAGTGTGTGTCTATGTACGTGCGTATGTGTTGAAACCAGGCCAAGAATGCATGGCTTGTTTTGCAGGCTGCTAATTAAGCCACAGAGAGCATTTTAACATGTTTCAAGAGCAGCAGGCAACCGGATGGAGGGAGAGGAGAGGAGGAGGAGGAGGAGGAGAGGGGAGAAGGGGGGATATGGGCGGGGGGAAAGGCAAACTTCTCTGTAATTACACTTCCCAGGGCTTGGTTGGGCACTCGGGGCCTTGCGACTTCCGAAAAGGTGATCTGTGTGAATGTGTGTGTGTGGATGTATGTGCAGGACGAAAAGAGAGGGACTGCAGTTTCTAGTTTGGGATGCCAATCCACTAATTGCTCCACTACACCCTGACAGGTCATTTAGGAAGTATGGTGAACACGCTCTCTCACATGAACAAACACACGCCCCTTCCCCTGTCACACCTCTGAAAGCAGGATGGGAAACAAGCTGGCATCTAGTGCTGGAATGTAAAGTTTTAAACATTATCATGATATTATGCATGAGTTATTTATTTATGTGTTTTTAGACTGCTGGTTTTCTGACATTTTACAGACCAAACAAACAGGCCATTAATCAAGAAAATAATTACCACAAAAATTGATAACAAAATTTAACACTAGTTGCAGGCCTAAATGTAATGCCTTGTTGAGTCTGACCAACAGTCCAAAAATGCAAAGACATTCAGTTTGTTATCTTGTGAGAGAGAAAAGCAGCAAATCTTCACATCTGAGATGCTGAAACCAGAGATTGCATAGAGATAACTTCTAGTAATTCACTTAATACGTCCTTAGTTACACCCTTATATCCTTATTCAAAACAAACTAACAGCAGCAGGAAAGCAGTTTTCTGACTGTTAATGGCAGACAGTTAACAACTTCTTCACCATATTGTGTCTGCATTTGCCTTTTCTTTTAACCAAGGCAGATACAGGGCTACAGCCAAACTTGTCCTGTGGGCTGAATGATTACATCTTTAAAAATTACTGCAGCTTCATTATCAGCGTGCCACAGCAGAGCTTACATTATTACAACACAATGCTGGCCTAGCTCAAGTCACAGCTCAGCCTTTGATTCCAGCTGTAGTGTAATCGAATCCAGATGAAGAAAAAAAAAAAAAAAGAACAAGTAAATTCTGTCCAAACAAAGCTGAGACATTTGGGATTTCCCTGTTCTCGCCCCCATCTTTTTCCTTTCTCAACCTTCTCTTTCAAATCTCTTCCCCACTTTTAATCTCTATCTGCCTCCCCCTCCCTCCCTCCCTCCCTCCACCTCTTTGCTGAGGTAAGAGGCAGGTATGTGCTTGTGCAGGTGGGAACACAGCACATCGCTGCCGTGCACGTAGGCAGGCGAGCCTGACATCATTACATTCCTCAGACCTTACCTACAGTCACCGCACAAAGCCTCCGACAACAACCAAACATCACACTACACACAGTTCACCTAGCCCATTTCCTCTTGCATTCAGCTGTTATCTAAACAGTGCGGGTGTGTTATTGGAGGACTGCTATGCTTTCCTCTGGGATGAGGTCAGCACCAAAGACCCACACATTACCCAATTTTCTCACGGAAAGGATCACGACAGGATCATCTGGCCTTTTTTGCTGCCAGCTATTGTGTGCCGTGTCAGAGGAGGATAAGTAACAGGGTGAGATAACGGAGATACACAGGGTGCCAAACCAAAGTCTTAACCAAAATCAGGCTTTTCCAGCTATGCAGCACGTAGGGTGTCCCGCCACAAGAGGGCAGCATAGTCTATGGTAATGACCAGCGACAATTTGTTTTCTGCACCCTGACCTCAGACCCACTGACTCACTTTTACCACCAGTTCTGTCTGTTATCACAAGCCTGTTATCACCTCTAGATTACCTGATTTATGGATAGCTTCATCTTTTCACACACAGCGGGAAAGACCACAAATCAAGGCAATCTGTTATCTACAAATCCTCAACCATCTAATCCCACATCTCATGTGAAGGAGTTAGGAGGAATCAAATTAGCTTATCTTTTTTGATTGATTATTGATCACACACCACTGCACCACTTCAAAGCCAAAGGGGAGTCAAAGCTGAATGCCGCCACTACCCCCATCCCCTTCCACCCCACTCCATCTCCCACACTCTCACCTCAATCCCCTCCATCTGTCACACTTATCCTTGTGGTAACCGATCTGCGAGCGGTATTGATTAGACTGTGTGTGATCCTGACACCGCTGATGATCAGCCGCGGTATAAAGCAAGCAGAGGGGCAACTCATTAATCCAAGTGATCCGACTGGTAAACCGCCATTCTGCTCAGCTGACGGTTGGTGTCAAAGGTCAGGCGAAGAGCCAGATGGGGCATATATCAGTGGCTGTGCGGGTTGGGTTGTGTGGCTGAGAAAACATCATCTATCCCTGCCTTTCTGTGAGTTTAGATCCTTTAAAATCAGTTTACTGGGGGAAACATTGTGGTCTAAATAACCAAAGGTGTTTGTGTTTGTTTCATTTCCCCCCTCTCTGGTTAATTTGGAAGATATCCTTGGAGCTTAGGGTAGGAAGAGGAGTGGACCACCACACCACCACCCACCCACTACTTTGCTCCACTTTCTCCTACAAACGCAGTCACACAAAACTTAACCCCCCCTTTTTTTTTTAAACATCAGCACATCATTCCTGCCCCCACATGTGATGTGGCATCCCACGCTAAGAGTCCTCACCACAGCTGGCTGCTTGGGAGCGCTCTTTGTTAGTGAGACAGCAGGTGTGCAATAACTCAGCCAATATACTGCCCCCAACCCCTTTAGAGACTGCCAGTTGCCATGGAGACAAGCTCAATGAAGCATCCATTTTACCCCCCCCCCCCCCCCCCCCCCCCACACACACACACACACACTGCCTCACCCCCTTCAAACAGCCTCCTGAGGATGGATACACACCACAAATAATGATTAGCCCACATCAACTTTGTCACAATTTTTTTTGTGTGTTTTAGTGGTTCTCAACTTTATGAATATAATGCCCTTCTATAGTGTAATTTGCTATGGTGGATTATAGGTTAAGCTATAAAAGTGGATTTATTTAGAGGAGCTGTGAGTTTGATCTGCCTGAATTAAATATTCAACAAGCATTACATTGCAGAGCACTAATTAGACTACATCTGAATGCTTTTTCATTGCCATGTCAAGGCAACGGTCCCTCATTAAAAACTAGGCAATGCTAATGACAAAGTCATACACTCTTGCTGATATTTTATTTACTGAGCCCTCATCTAACAGCCACATCTGCAGCTCATAACCTCGTAATTAAAACTTAATATCTGCCCTGTTTATCTTGATATTCCACAGTATTTGTCGCATTCTGTGATGCTGGTAAATATACCTGGACAACAGAGAACTACTCATTCAACAATTAATATCAGTACATGAACAAATAAAATGCATGAATTTAATAAAGCTGATGGAGTTTATTTCTTCAATTTCATACTATTCCTATGTTGTTTACACTGTAGCTATTTTTTGCCTATTGTTAAATGGTGGGAAAACTGATTTTGACAGTCATGCCAGGTGACAGATCAGTGGGTTTACTGTCAGGTGGAAATCTAATAAGCCGATGCAACAAGTTGAAGCTTGTGCATGTGGAAGAAAATCTAATTACGCCGCGGCATGTCTGCCACAACTCGGTTTAATGTGATACACTGTCAATGGTAATTAAGTGACACCGACATTATCGGAAAGCATTGCAAAAAGGTGATGTGTTGACGAGCCGAGACACCTGAGGTGAGAAAAGCGACAGACGCAATACACAAGCAGTGTGAGGGGAGCCCCGGCTGCACTGCATCAGGCCTGGAAACGTAAACACACTCTGCTGCAGCGTTAGCTGTGAAACCGCTGCCTGGTCGGGATGCTAGTTACACCTATGAGACCTACGCGGCCCTCGTAGTCGAGATACCGCTGCAGAAGGTAACTGTCGGGGTCACAGCGCAATAAAACAAAAAAGCCGCCCCCTCATTTCACAGAGAAGCGGCGTTTTTCAAAACAAATAAAGTCCCCGCACAGCTGAATAACTCACACGCCGACGAGCCTCGACGGACAGCGAGCGGCAGGAATAGCGGAATGCGAAGCAGAGCTTATCTGCGTTTAGCTAACTAGCTAGGATGCTAGCTAGTGCCAGCTAGCTGCCTAGCTCCGTCTCCCCCTCCGGCCCGACTCACCGATGTGATTGTCTTCGATGTGGACGATGAGCTCGGCGAGAGACTCGAACTGGAGACCGCAGCCCCCGAACCTGCAGGAATTGGAGAAGAAAGAAGCGGCGGCGATGCCCGTCATGTTTTCGGCACTGGTGCATTCACCGGGTGGAGGGGATGGGGAGGGATCCGGGGAGCCGGGGGTGGTGAACGAGGAGGCAGAGGCTTCGGGTCCGGGGTGGGAGCGGGGCAGAGCGCCGAGCGGCGGAGCAGACACCGGGCGGACAGACAGGACAGCGGCGGACGCAGCTGGGAGGCAGGCGGGACGGTGGGGGTGGGGATGGGGGGAGGAGGAGGAGGGCTGGCTGGTGGGATCTACGTCACGACCTGCCTACCTGTTGGGATCTTTTTCTTTCTTTTTATGTATTTTATCATCTCTTATTTTCTAATATTTATATTCTGTTTGTGTTGTCATCATCTCTCCTGTATTAAGTGCTTGTGCATACCTGAAGGTTAAATCTTAATACACAGCAAAGAAACATGTACCACATATGCAAAGCATGTAGTATCCCAGTCTGTGTAGGCCTATGCTGTGAACATAACCAGATTTATCAATATTTTTCAGATGTTGTCTAATGTAATATTTCATTTGAAGGAAATTTGACAGGAATGCATCCATTCCATGCATTTTTGAACACACTGACATATTTCCTTTTAGAGCTAAACAGTGTTTAAGAAAGTAGCAGAACTTTTAATATTAATTAATTTGACACATACCATCGATTATGCCTAAATTAAATTTGTAAGTATAAGAAATTAGCAAAATTCACAAATATCTGTAACTTTTTATGGAACTGGAAATCTACTGTAGATCACCTATGGCAAGTAATGGACTGTATACTTGTTCTATGGATGATGCTTAACTTGTGCATCAGCCTGCAATAAAACACTGAATAGGAATCCCATTAGGACTTAAGAGCTTTCCAGTAAATAGGCCTGAGCAGTCATTCTCTATGTCATCTATGTGGACAGAAGTTTGGAGGAGGAACCAAAGAAACAGGAACAGCAGGATCATAGTCCCAGCCTAATGACTGGTTGTGAACAGGACAATCTACAGTCTTCTTTTTTATATTTACAATGGTAAATAGTTCCTGGATTACATTTTTTCCAAACATTAATTTTTAGTAATGAGCTTAGCATAAATGTCTTTTGCTGTATTTCTTTTTTAAATGTTTTTTTTATGTCTTATCCAGTCACTCTGAGTTGCTTATGTGTATGTAGAAGTGTAAGTGTGCTATATAAATACTTTCCTTGGCTTACCTTTTTGTTGTAATGGAATTGATTCAGTTATTGCCATGTAATGGGCTGGAGCTGTTTATAAAACATGTCAAGCAACTGCTTCAAAAAAAAGAAACTAATATGAAATTTTGGAAACATAAAAAATCATTCATTGTTTGTTTGATTGTTATTGTTGTCTCAACATACAGTATAAGAGTATATATAAATGATAAGAGTTGCATAAACCATTGACAACAGAATCGAATATATCCATAAAGTTTACTGATTAATGTTACCCTATAATGGCTCAGTGGTGAGGAGAGAGAGAGAGAGTGTGTGTGTGTGTGTGTGTGTATAGCTCCCAGAGAGAGGAGAATGTCCTTAAATCACTGGGACTGGCTAACCAGGGCCGGCTGGCCTGTGTTGAACCTGTTAATCGAGCGTTAAAATGGCCTGTCATAAACCACCAGCCGGAGACTTCAGCAAACAACCTTAAGACCTGGGAACACACTCACTCTTTTTCTGACTGCCCTCTGTCAGAAAAACTCAACTACATGAAACACAGCAACACAAACACACAAAATAGTAAATACACAACGATTCACTGCTACCAACAAGTACCAGTTGTTACAAGTACACACACACACTTCACACAAACAACATGACATCACCCAGTATCCACAGTCTCTCACACATGTACAGTACAGAGATTCAGTGACTTCATCAGCCAAACACAGATGTTCCCTCTTACACACAAACATGTAGACACACACTCAACATAAACACGCTCATTACACACACATGGCGTGTCAGACCTGTGACAGTGACGCAGTTCCCAACACCATTACGTAAATTAGAAGTGCTAGCATGTGTTGTGAAATGCAAGAGAGAAAGGGAGAGACACAGAGACAGTTTATGGTGCATGACATCATCTGATCTGAGGTCTGAGGGTGGCGCACAATGTAGTAGTTTGGGAAAGATTTCAAACTAGCATGGATTTACTGATTATCAGCCTCTTTTCGCTGAAAACAAACAGTCCAACGAGTGTGATGACCAACACACAACTCCAGTTTAAACATGCTGTACAATGCGGACCAAGCAAAATCATAACAAACATACACACACACACACACACCAGTGGTCTGCTCTCGAGCAGATCTGCATGTGAGGGCAAGAGTTGGATGTAAATTTAACTCTAAGCATTACATAATCAGATGACTGTAACTTGTATACTTGGATGCTGTTTAAAGTATCTGTTTCCATTTACTTTCTAAGTCGCTCACCAGTCCCACATTACTCTGCAATTCACAGACAGAAATAGTCAGAAACCACCATGTATCACTTCAGCAGCTGATCCAGCTAAGCGATGCAGCCACAGTGAGCATAATGCTTCATGGACATTGAGGTCAGTAAGTTTATCCGACCTTTGACCTGAAACACCATACTTTTACAGACAACGTGACATCAAACTCTGAGCAGGCAGCTCTCTAAAGGCTCCCAGTCTGGCTGTTAAAAGCCATGCTGAGGTGAAGATGGCAGATGGTAATGGCTGGTATTGCCACTGAGTTATGGAGGTAGTTGTAATCTCAGTGGCATTGTCTGCTCCAGGGCACCAGCTAGAGACTTCCTGGCTGCCGTCATACACTTTTTAGTGTGACTGCGCACTCTTCACAGGCACACACACACGTGCTGTAAAACATCCCTTATCATCACTGAAAACAAAACACAGTGATTCACATCCACACAGGGGAAGAGCTCAAAACACAGAGTGACATCATCACAACTTCCTGTTTCTCGCAGTTGCCCTGGCTACCAGAATTTGCATACTTTAGGCAATTGGTGGATGATGAGTCAGTAGGGTTCAGCCCCATGTTGCACTCCAACCTCAACAAAACCATATCCCTCTGTTCAGCTCTAGGCTGGCTGGAGCACCGGAAAGCCTGACCAAACATGGCAGAGATATTACTCCATGGCTGAGCTCAGTGGACATGTGAATGACCAGAGTACCTCCTATTGTTTAGCAAGACCAATGGGATTCCATGGCATAACATAACAAATCTGAGAAAAATGGGCATTTATGTGTTTTGTAATTTAAATCATTGCAATTTGACTGAAAAGCATTGAAGGGGACACTGAATATCTCAAACCTGCATTAGAAACTGTCCAACTACACATCCTTGAATAAAAGGTCTTTTTTCATTTACAAAAGACAATAAATAACAACTTAAACAAACAAACAAACAAACAAACAAAACAAAACAAAAAAACAGTGAAGCTGTTCCTGTGTAAGATTTGTGTCCTCTATACAAACCTGTGTCAGGATGGGGTGCGACTCTCAATGCCCTGATCATGACTTATGACATCATATTAAACACACAATGGCTACCAGTGTCTGTGGATCTACTGATGGTAACAATAAACCCAGTCTATCACATTGTGTTTCATTTTATATATACCATTCTGTCATATCCCTCTCCAAACTTTAAAGATTTATAATCCCTAATGACTTTTATGATTGCTGCAATATGATATGTACTCCTGTATGTGAATAACTTGTGTCTCTTAATTCTGTTTGTTGCTTGATTGTTGGTTGTCTAAATAAATGTGTTATTTTTTGCATGTTGGCTGTCTGATTATACCGAAAATGGTTTTGTTCTCAGGTCTTTCTTGAAGAAGAGATCTTGATCTCAGTGAGAGTAACTGATTAAATAAAGATTTGCAGTACAACTTTTTGGTTCAACAGAGATTAAGACAGAGTGCCATTACTATTATTATGCTTATGATTATTATTATCATTGTTGTTGTTGTTGTAGTGTTGGTTGTTGTTGTTGTTGTGGATTCACTGTATCACTATACCAGTCCTTTAATCGTTGTTTCATAATGTCTCAGTTTCTTTTGTGCAGATAATTTCGGGACAAAGTATGGCCTACTTTGTCCTCACCGCAAGCCTGTTTATGTTTCATAACAAGAACAGCATTTTGGGATAAATATAAAGACACTACAAAAGTTCTGAAAAGAGAAAACCCAAGGGTCATTGCTCATTTTGACGCATAAACTCGATACAGTGTCTGGGACGTCCCGTTCGGACAGACACTGAAAGTGGGAAGAAAATTAAAAAAAATAAAACTGGGTTTCACCCGCCCACCCGGTCTGCCCCGTGTCCCGTCACGTTGCCTCTGGTGTGTCTGATTTGGCTTTTTCTGTTGGTCCAGGTCCACCACCATGCTGCTGTCCTCTCCTGTCCCGTCCCCCTACCGGCCGGTGCGTTAACCCCGCCTCCACCCCTCAGTCCCTCTCTCCGTACGGGACCGCAATGATTTAGAAGTTCAGGAATCCCACGTGACGTCACCCGGAGGGTGATGTAATGCTTCTGTAAATAGAACGTATTGTAATCTCGCTCCAGTCCAACGTGGTTCCTCTCTGGAGCGCCGCTTGTCCCGCTCTACTTGTAGGTAAGCCTCCGCAATCTACTTTCATTCACAAAACTTTAAACTCAGCTGCCGCCGCTCTCCGGACACTAAACCACAGTCTGCTGAAATTGTTTGTACAGCTAATATGTGATTATTTTTTTTCTAACGGTGCCGGAAAGTTAAGAGGGCAAGTTTTTTTTTCTTTTGTTTTTTCTTTTTTTTTTTGGCTAGCTGTCCCGGTGAAGTCTCATCACCAGGCGGACGTCGGGTTGAGCGCGAGTGTCTATTTGGGGGGTGTGACAGCACTCGCCATACAGCTGTGCCGGACTTGTTTATGAGTTGAACAGGTTGCTTTACGGAACTGTAGGGAAGGAAACGCACCGGGTCATGTTCTTGAGACGCACACAGGCACTGACCGCCCGCCTGTCGGAGGATTTGCTGGTCAGAACCGCCGCTTAATTTGAGCTGAATGAGCTCCAAGCCGGCGCGACCGGTTCCATGTTGTTGACATTCATCCATCAAACATGGGGGCTTTGAGAAGTAGTAAGTAACTAAAGTTAGCTGATTTTTTTAAAAAGATTGACGTGCTGTACGTGATTCACAAGCACAAGGTGATTTTAAAAGTTGTGTCTGTATTATGTCATTCATCAAAATCATTGTTGTGTTGATCACGAGCATATAGGGCAGAGGAAGAGGCGGGAAAAAAAGCCTTATAATTTAGTTGCCCCAAAGATTCCTTTCGTTTCTCTTTTTTTTAAACACAGACATTAATCCGTCTTAAATAGACAACATGTTGTCTGGTCTGTTGTTGGATTTATGAATTAAGGATGACGTCATGGTGCGTTGATGTAACCACTGACAGAAGGTTTTGGTGGAAATGTGCTGAGTCTGCTTGTCTTGTCCAACTGCTGCTGAAAGGAGGAGTGAGAGGTGAAATCTGTTGAAGATAGTGATAATTTTCCTCAGATTGTCAGTTTTTATTTATCCATGAAATATGAGGTTATGTAATACAAATGCAAGAAAAAAAAAAGTTACAAGGTAAATTCTAGTTATATAAACACTATAAAACAATTAAACCTGACTTTTTCAACTGACGTAAGTTATCTAAAGATCTATTTGTGTGTATTTATCTACAACCGTGGTGTTGTGAACACTTGCTTGCTCATTCTATCTTGTAACACACAAACACACATGCTCACACGCTCACACACACACTTATGAAGTCACCTTGCCTGGGGTTGGAAAATGGGGGCTGAGGCAGGTTCAAACCTGTCAGGAGTAGGCCTACAGTGCAGCCCTCCCTCTGCCGCCTCCCACCCTCATTCCTTCCCTCTTCCATTCATTGTGTCCTCTCTCTCTCTCTCTCTCTCTCTCTCTCTTTCTGTCTGCATTTCACTGCCACTTGCCCTTTCCATTCCCCTCTCCATCATCCCCACACACACATACACACACTTTCCATTTCTTATGGAAGTGTGTACTTTTGCCCTCTCTCTCCTCGCTCCTCTCTTAAGCTCTCACTCTTTCCCATAACATCAGGACATACTTTGCTGTCTTCTCAGCAACTCTCCGCTCACGCAAACCCCCAGAGCGTGCGTGTACCTGTGAATATGTACCCAACGCACTTCTCAGAACCATCATCTCCACCCAAAAGGACACTTCTTCCTTGCTGGAGTTAATAGGTTAAAAAGTTGAGGATGGTCGACCTAATGACCCCTGGGTCTTCTCTACAAGTGTGTGATTCTTGTCTAGTGACAGGCAGCTCAGAGAAATGCCTGAGGTCAGGGAGTTGGAGACTTCTTCCTTTGCTCTCAGTGGAAAATGAAGGGGCAGCAGCACCAGTAGCACTTCAAATAAGTCATAATTACCCCCCATCACTGGCTTAATATCTCCACCAAAGAGCTGCCTGGGTCAAGTCAGGGTTAGTGTGCTGCAAGCGGGTTTATTATTGTGTTCTATTCTGTGTTTGTGCTGATATTTTTATCCTATGGTGACTTGATTTTTATGTTATGCATGGCGAGTGTGCAGCCTTTCATCACACTTGTATTATTGACTAATGCATCTGCTGAAAGCCAAATTGTAGGCTGACACAATTGTGCTACACTTAGCACTTTGCTACATAATAACCATAAAAGTAAAGATTGTGGCTCTGTACGACTTTGATGCCCTTTGGTGCTTACATGTTATCAGTAATGTGTAATGAATAGGAAAAGCACAAACAGATTGTGGGTATTATAGTACTTGTCCTAATAAAAATGACTACCTACAGTGTAAAACAGTATCATCAGAACCCAAGACAGTTGCACTCCCGCTGGCACCCGGGGGATCATTTTCCTCAAGATAATGTTGTGTCTCAGGGTGAAACATCCATCATCTGTGGCATCTACCTCATTCCACAATGCTGCCACTACAAGATGTGATGATAGCAGGATAACTGTATAATACATGCTTATTGTCTGATTTATCTAAGGAAACTGTCTCTGTGTAAACAGAAATATAGAGAGGAGGACTACAAGGCCGCCTGCTGAATGAAATCATCCTACATTAGCTGTGACCTGACACAGTATGATGACGCTGCAGGTTAAAATGTTGTTCTTGCTTCCTCTGTTTTGTAGGCCTGTGGATGACATGAATGACAAACAGGACAGGCCTTATGTGTGCGGCGCCCCGGGCTGCTCTCAGGTCAGTTGGGTACAGCATGTGTGTGTGTTACACATACGTGGCAAAGGCTGCAAAACCAAAAGAAAATCATTATAAAGTTTGATTATATAACTGCAGGATTTTTCAACATTTAAGATTAAAGATTTTATTTGTCACATGATCATACAAGATTTGCATTAAAATGCAAAGCGGCAGACTCCGGAGGCTCTGCTAAAAAGGCTAGTGTGTGAGAAAGAGGCCAAGAGGCATCAGCTGATTTCACTGAAAACCCCTCCCATGTGTCATGTCGTACAGCTGCACGCATCTCTTCATGTCTTTCTCACTCTGTCGGTGTGCTGCAGCGCTTCCAGTTAGAGGAGCACCTGATCATCCACAGACACAAGCATGAGATGACCCTCAAGTTCCCCTCCATCAAAACAGACACGGCTTTCACAGGTGAGACTAACACAGAGTCTTTCTCCCACATCAACAACAACAAACTGGCTTTTTTTTTAATAGTTGTGTGTGTGTGTGTGTGTGTGTGTGTGTGTGTGTGTGTGTGTGTGTGTGTGTGTGTGTGTGTGTGTGTGTGTGTGTGTGTGGCTTCTGTCTGTGAGCCTCTGGGGTTATTTTGCTTTTAATTAGCGGCTTGCCCCCCGTATCACTGACCATCACTGCTTAGACATGCTATATGTCACTCAATTCAGCTGTTGTCTGGCTGCATGTGTATATGTGTGTGATGACCTCTTTTCAGGATCAGTGCTTGATGAAAAAATGATGATGCTACGTTATACAGTATGAAATCAGATAAGCTCAATACAAGCTTCCTTCCCTCAGATAGTCTGTGCTGTGAAACAGAGCTGCTCATGTTGCAACATGTACAGTATACTCCATCAGATTAGACCAAACATACTGATAACGCCATCAGCGAAGACCCACTTTGATTTAAAAAAAAAGTGGGAAGGGGGCACACATGGGTCAGCACAAACTTAAATATTTCACTCTTTATTTGGCCAAAGTAAGGAACACAGGAGACAGTCTACTGGGAGGACTGCATGGGTCCTCCCAGTAGACCGGGAGGAATAACTGAGTAAATATTTACCAAGGCCAGACATACAATCAGTGTCATTTATCATTACAGCAGTGGCTAAATACTGTAAATATACCACAGTAAGCTCACAACAAACAGTTGTTTTTATTATTGATTAGTCTGTTGAGGTGATGATGTTCTTATAGCATTTTGTGCAACCAATAGTCCACAAATGCAAAGATATTCAATTTACTATCATATATGGCAATGAAATGCAGTAGATACTCACATGGACGAGCAGAAACCAGAGAATGTTTGGCATTTTTGCTTGAAAAATTACTGGAACGTGGAATTTTTATTGATTGACTAACTGATTCACCGACTGATGATTTAATCTCTATACCACAGTTACAGAGAAACTGTAAAACTAGGAAAAATCTTCATTTTCTTCCTCTTCTTTCAAGGCTTAATTTCTCCAATAAGTGAATAGAGAGGGCTCATCCTCTTTTAAAGGTCTGCTTATCTCTATGAGAATTTAATTGTCATGGGTTTTAGTGGAGAGATATGTGTCCCATGACCGTCTAAATGCTACTTTAGATTCTTTTTGTGATTGGAAATAATATGAATTTGGGATAAAAAAAAGGGCTTTCAAAAACTCAAAAACCACAGTCAAACCCTAGTGTGTACTGAATGTAACAATGAATTATTTATAATGCCGTGGTTCTTTCTCCACTGAGACTTTAAATAAAACAGATTTGCAGTTATTTAAAGGCAAAATGAATGATCTTGTACCCAGTTATTTGAGACATGCTCTTGCTTCCATGTAATATAGTAGCACATCATAGCTTCAAGACTGTAAAAGTAAACGCATCCGCACCGCTAATGAAGGATGCACGATAGGTGCATGACGATTAGCTTTGCCATTCACCTATCGTGCATGACACACAGTTTTACTTCAAGTTTTTCTGCATTGTACCACCATGATCCACTTACTACTGAGTCTCATGGTCGGAACACTGTCACGTGACACTGTCTGTAACCATGGAAACAGCTGTCTGTCGGGACGTAAACATCAGCATGACATCTGACCTCCGCAGATTCTCCCTCCCCGTCTTTTTCTCTCTGTGTGTCTCTGTCCTGCAGCCTGTCACACCTCCTGCAGGAAATCTTATGTCAAAACAAAGAGCCCAGCTGACCTTTGACCCCTGCATGTTTAGACGGCTCAGGGAGACAGACTGATGTTATCACATACAGAGACAGAGAGCGCGGCTGAGAGGAGACTTGTTTCTCCTCTTGGCATTACAGTCTGAGCGATAGTTGATTTAGGAAGCAAATAAGCTAAAACATGAGACTATTGTGGCAACAGGGCAGCGATACATGAACGTGTGCTCATTTTTTAAACCTGCCTCTCCTTCCAGACCAGACGCCGACGCCAACCCGATTTTTGCAGAACTGTGAAGAGGTTGGTCTGTTCAAGGAGATAGAGGAAGAGTTTCTTCAAGCACAAGAAGAGGAAAAGAGCAAACAGGTAAATTTACACAAAAATATAAAGTAAAATTAAGAAGAATTTTTGGCTAGCTCTCACAGTTACCCTGTAAGGAATAGAGAGCAAGAATCAAGACATACACAGTCTTGTCTTTTATTACTGCCAGATGCTTGCTTGTTTGCTTCTGAGGTCTGTCAGGTTTGTGTTTTGAGTGACACTTGAGTGTGAGGGAAATAAAAGAGACCCAATTAGGCAACTGCAGACATCTGACCTGCAGCAAGGAAAGATACACCAGGCGATCACATTCTCCCCTGTAAATGAAACAGCTAGGCAGACATGCACCTAAATACTGAAAGAAGCCACTGCCCTCAAAAGTTCAAAATGGTCCCAGCTCTTTTTCGCTCCCCTCTTCTCCCCACAGACACTTACTCATAATGGGCCGTCCTGTATGAACCAGCACCAGCTCAAACCCCAGCTTCAGCTCCAGCACCCACCCCAGCCTCAGCTCCCAAATCCTCAGCCACCACTGCACCATCCCCAGACCCATCCCCTGCAGCATCCACAGTGTCATGGCCCCATGATGGGCCCTAGCTGCAGCCTGGCTGCCCAGCAAACTCTGTCCTCCCAGTCTGGATCAGTCATCACCCAGGCTCCTTCCACACTCACACACTCAGGGTGAGTATGGTTATGGGTCCATGCATCCAAATGCACACATATACAAACATACACATATGGATCTTACTTCATCTTCATGCACCACATACACACATACACATGTCCTTTGAATGTTGCCTTTTCTCACTCTTTCTTCCTCTCCTTCACCCTGTCTCGCCCATCCTGTTTTGGGCATATTATAGCTCATTCTGTCTGGCACAGACTGGCATTTCCCCCCTGCATAATTTATCACTGCGCTAATGAACTGAGAGAAAGAGAGGAGGAAAAAAAAAATCAAACATCAATTTACTGAGAGAACAAAGAAATAGCAAAAGAGATGGAGAACCGCTGCATAACACCCACTCAAACCCACTGACACTACCCACCCTACCACCCAGCTGCCGCTTCTGTTATGTCTCTTAAAGCTCAGAGCCTCTCAGTGTCTGGGCAGCTTCCATGGCTCCCTGGTTATCACCCAGTTCAAGAGATAGATTAGAGGAGTTCCTGTCTTTCATCTGACCAGCTCCCAACAGCTGCTCCCACTCTTCCTGACAGTTCAGTTTTGTGGATTTGTGAACTGCAGTTGATACTCAGTCATCTGAATATCAGATTGTTTGGAAATATACTGTGGGTTTAGTGTAAATTTTCACAGCAATTTTAATTACAGCGTGCTCTTAAATGAGAAAAAGTGTTTTGTTATATATTACCCATGTCAAATCTCTAAAATCTATTCAATTATTTAATGAAATTTAATAAAATTCTACATGCCTTCAGGCAATGAAAATAGGTGGGAACATTGTAATTGAAAATACAATCAGCTCTTTAACCATAGACTGTAAAAATTAGCACCACTGTTTTAATATAGATTACATTTGCAACATTTATACATTTCACAATTTTAATATTATTTAATTTGAAGCTCTCATAATTCACAGATATCTGAAATTTTCCGTAAGACTACCAATGACAACATGTCTGTGACTGGAACTTTATAAAATAAACAAAATTGAATAAAATAAACAAACCATAAAGGAAAACAAACTGAAACCGTTTTTGCTTCGTTTTTTTCCCCACAAACTTAGTGTTTTTCAAAAGCTTACACTTAAATCAACACTCAAACTTTATTCATCACTTACACGTAAAGTGAAACATCTTGCAGCATGTCTATTCTCACTGCCTTTTCAACTTCTTTTGCTAATTGTAATTCGACTGTCACCTTAACTTCTTTCAGCATTTAAATGTGTCAAAAGCACTTTTTTTTAAACTGTAATAGTTAATTTTTTTTTTTCTGTTTGCCTTTTGTAGTTTCTTTTTATTGTTGTGTCTACTAGTAATCAGTGAATAAGTTAAATTACACTGTTTCATATTGACATTTTTGTCTTTATGTGTTTTTTTCTTCTAATACTTTTTCGAGGCATTTTATTTCTCAATTGGAGAATATACAGTGGAGACAGACAGGATATAACTGGAGAAAGAGAAAGATCTCCAGCCGTATTCAAACCGAGGATTCTGCAATTATATGGTCAGCACTTTAAATCCCTAGGACACCAGAATGGCTCACATTTATGAGTCAGTTCTAAATACCTTAAGGGCTGAGAAGGAATTCTGAACTCTTCTCTTTTCCCAAAACTCAGTCTTACAAAAGTAAAAGCCTTCTTATCGCCTGTCAAAAAACCTATTGCTGATTTCTGCTTGCAGCAGATACCGCGGATAAACCAGGCCCCTGTCACATCCCTGCAGTTGATTACATGAGTCAAGGTACCAGAAGTAAATCAGTGACATAATAACTACCAAACATCTTTCCAGCACCAGACGGAACATGACAGGGCAGTGGGCAGAGAGCTGACAGTCAGTTATGCCACAGTAAACCAGTGCCAGCTGAATCCAGACAGCATGTTAGTCAGTAAGACCAGCTAAGTGTTACTAAATGAACCGTGGATCGGGAATCTGACTGTTTCCCCTCGTGTTTACCACCGGTTTCCATAGCGACCTGGTCTCTGAGTGTCTGGCGGTTGGCCCGGTAAAGCTGTTGTGGTTACGTTAGGAAATGTTGTTTTGGTTTGTCTGTACTTTGTTGTATGTTAAACGGGGCCACATACCCCAGATTCGGTGATGACATCATTGCCGATGACCTCAGCGCGGCCACGGAGGGCCCACGCTGTCCGATTGGCCAGGAGCCAGAGCGGTTAAGTCAGCACATGGCACCCTGGATCTCTGAATCCCCCGCTGTGATCCCTCAACTTCTCTCCTCCCTCTCAAGCTGTCACTTTTTTCCCATTCTCTGTTTTCCTTCACTTCTTTTCACCTCATCATACTTTCCATTGTGATTGCTTCACCTCAAACCTCTGTTTACATCTTTTTACATCACACACAACAATATTTATATTGTTTTTTTTTTTCTTATTTTTGACCAGAAGTGTTGGTTCACTGATGACAAAACAGCATATTTTCTCATTTACTTCCAGTGTAATACAGCTCTGTAGTTTCAGTTTTATGTGCCCACATTTTCAAGATATTTACCTCAGAAATGTGGGCACATAAAAGGTTTCTTCTCCCCCCATTGTTTCCAGTATTGACTGACGTTAAACAGTCCATTCACTGCCTTGAATATGCCCAATCATTATAAATGTAGCCCACTACATTTTTCTCCACTTAGGAGAAAGATTTTGTTTTTGTCCATCCGACATTCTCTGGTGGGATGTGATGGCATTTTGTCAAAACAGCACACACATGCTCGCTACTTGGTCACGAAGGTGTCTGCATTTAGACAACATCAAACTCTTGATCTCACTTTGGCTGAAGAATAACATCTTTTGAATAAACATCATACTAAAAAGATAAAGCACTTAGATAAAGCACAAACAGCTGTAACAGATTTTACAAGGCCTCGTCACAGTGATTTGAAGGAATGATAATTAAATTTAAATAGTAATTAAATTAAATTAATTAAATTGAAATAAAAAGAAAAAAATCAGGCCAGTTCAACTGCAGAAATGATACAAATACCGATGAGTAGCCCAAAATATCTCAAGCTACCCAAAACAATTTGTTATCCTGGATAATGGAAAAGATTTCTTGGGGACAGTTTTTGTTGTAGAAAATAGTTCCACTAAGAACTGTTCATGGTAAGCTCTGTGGATTATCCATTGAAAACATGATTGTTTCTAAAAAGACGCTTTAATGTATAAATGTTATGTTTTCATTTCTTTTAACACCACAAACAAAATACCACTCACCTTCATTGCATTGCAGTAATGGCAAAAATCTCAGGGATAGATATTTCAAAACTGAAAACATAAACCAAAACTATATTCACAGCTGGGTACCTGTAGAGGTAAGTGTGAGGTTCAAAATTTGTTGACTTTTCAACCCTTTAAAGTGAGAGATTAAGTGAGTAGGTTCTAGCAGATATTAACCAAATCCCTCACTTATCACTCCTTCGATTCATCCATCTCTGTTTCCCACACTGACATTTTTTTTTTGACCCATATCCATCTAGCTCAATCTCATCTGCCATTAAGACCTAGATATAAATGTTTCAATCTGCGCCTCTCTCTGAACCTGGATTAGTGAAACTTTAGCTGTGGATAGCTCTCTGGCATGACCCATCCCTCTCTTCCCCCCTCTCCCTCTCTTGCTGTCTTTGTGGCTGACCACAGCCCAGTTCCCGGGCAAGTGTCCTCCCTCCACCACATGCGGAACAGACACAGACAACCGCTGCCAGCCTCCTTACCTGGCACCCTGCCAGACCCCGCCATGCAAGGGGCATCTGCTCAGCACATGCCTGTAAGTATGGGAGACTGGTTACTCACACACGTACAGTCGGCTTCAGACACGCATGCGTTATGATTTATGGATGCAGGTATAGTGGCCAAAGTGGTCAAAATCCCCGAGTTGGAAATATTCATGGCTGACAGAAAAATTCACTTCACTCTTGTGGATGAATTAATCAAAAGTGTCAAACCTCCAGATGGATGTGACCTTGTGGGGAACTCTTCATGCTTGAGGTTATGTAGGTGCTGATGCTTTTTCGTGTCATGGTTGAAAGGTTATTTTTGTGACAATTTCGTTTTTTCTTCCTCAGATAGAGAAGCAGATGTCTTGTGTAATGGGCATACCAGGTCCTGTACACAACCCCTCCTGTTCCTCGCCTCAGGTACTGACCGGATATTTTCCTTCCTGTTTCTGTGGATTATTCCTTTCTCCTCTGGTATTAACATTGTGCTTTGTAGTCTGAATGTGAACACCATAATTTACCGTTTATGATAACGTTAAGTGCTACAGCATAGACTACTAGTGGCTTTTTGAAAACTGATACCAGAGTTGTGAACTAAAGCTGATTATGCAGTGTTATGTACAGTATTAAAGGAGCAGTTCAATATTTTGTGAAATGCACTTGTTTGCTTTCCGGCTGGGAGTTAGATGAGGAGATGAAAACAGGGAAACAGCTAGCTTAGCTAGCAGTAACATTACCAGCCTACATGCACCTATAAAGCTAATTTTATTAGTTAGTTCAGTTATATTTTGTTTGTTTAATAAGTACAAAAACCTAAGTGTAAAACTGACAGTTCACAGACCAGCCTTTCATTCACATTCCCTCCGTAAAACAGCGGATTGTCATTTTAACACTTCTTCTTCAACTCTGCAATTTAACACACTTAAAAACACACATATACACACACATAAACATACCACAGGAAGTCACTATCTACATGCTCTCTGTGACTTTCTTGGTTATTTTATTTTCCTGTGTCAACATGCTCTCAATCTCTCCACCTTGTAAATTTTACATTTCCTCTTTCTAGGTGCATGCAGTATGAATTGTTAAGTATATGTGTGCTATCATAAGTAACTTCAAAGGGAAAACTGTGAAGTCATCCAGGGTCCACACACGCACCCTCTCTTTTTTCACACACACACACACACACCACACACACACGCACACACACATACACACTCTCACAGGTTATGACTCCATGTGCAGAGCTTGTATATAGAATGGCAAATGAAAAGTGGTTTCAGGTTTCAGAGCCACTCAGGTCACAGGTTCAAATCTGAGCCTCTCTTCATCTCTTGTTCACACACACGCACACACGTATGCACACACACACGCACACACACACACACAGACACTCTCTCTCTCTCTCTCTCTCTCTCTCTCTCTCTCTCTCTCTCATTCTCCAGACCATTTTTACTCTATTCTATATTAGTTTACTCTCATCAGGTGTTGTTTTTTTAACAGGACTTTGCTTGTGTAAAACCACAGTAGGTGTATTAACCTATGCCGTACAGTAACCCCACACTCAGCTCAAGTCGAAAAGTAAACATTTGACAAGTGGATCAGTGTATCATTTACAGATTCATGTCTTCATTCACTGATCCCTCCAGACAGAAATATCAGCGTGGTGTTGTCATCCATTCCAAGGCGATCCATGATGTAATCACCGGCCCCAGTGTCAGGGTGTTTCTATGTAGTAAACAGAGAAGAAATACTCGTGTCCTGTCCTGTTCCTGTGTGTGTGTGTGTGTGTGTGTGTGCGTGTGTCTGTGTGTGTGTGCTTGACTGGCAGCCTGGCTGGCTGGTAAAGCTGGCACAGACAGCTCAGTGACCTCATCCCTGGCAGCCGCTAAATGTGCTCCCTTTTTTTCGTCGCTGAATGGTCGAAAGAGAGAGGGGAAAAAAAAAAAAAAAACTCAGCAGCTTCTTCTCTTAAAGAAATATTGTGTAACAGGGAGCAGATAGCAATATTGCCAGAGAGGGGGGGTGATGTCATGCTCCAAACATGACCTCTCCCTCTCGCTCCCTCTCCTCTGCTGAGTGTAGGAGAAAGGTGAGATGAGGTTTAATTTAGCTCTTACAGTGTGTTTAGTCAGATGATACGTGGGAATGATAAAGTGTGAAGATATCAAGCTGCAGACGGCTGCACTTATTGGAACACATTATCCATCTGATCTACAGTTGCCTTCACGGTTGCGTTGTAGATGATTAGGAGAAATGGCGATGATGGAGTAAGTGGGAGATTTTGGCTGAGAGCTGTTATGTTATTTAGTGTCCAGTTTAGTCATTCTGAGACATTTCGCTAAAGAATACTGTGGAGATCTACATCTACTGATTGCCTTCTTGGGCTTGTTTGACCTGAAGTGGCTTTTAGGTTGGGAGCTTATCTGCTGTTACTAATATAGCTGGTTCCTGGGGGGGGGGGGGGGGTCAAACACACCCCAGCCATGATGAGAGAGATGGAAAATGTTTCTGTGGAATGGCAAGCTCTTCACATAACATAATGACAGTAACAGGCAGTATTTCAATGGAACATACGGTTACATATTTGAGATGTGTGTTTGTTTTATGTATTTTTCTGGGGTTAACAAAATATAACATGGAATTTGCATTAATGTACTTTATAAAACAGTGTTTGATTTTCTCATTTTCTGTCACTTTCTGGAACAAGTTGTAAGTATTAAGATGCTTAATTATAAAAATCATACTTTTATAAAATACCAATGTAGTCCTAAATTCATAAGGGCACAAAAGACTTTCTGTAATGTTTAGCATCCAGATTTCTTTTGCCATAAATAATAGTCTAGGAATTACTTGAGACAGCCAGCTCTTATTCAGTGTTAGTGCAGGCTTGGCCCTAATTATCACAGCGTGCACTGGGCAATCTGGAGATCAAATAAACTTTTATTCACACAGCCGGAAATCACAAAACACACACATTTTCTTCAAAGGATAAGGAAACACTCTCCTCGGGAAGTGTTTTAACAGTTTAAAAAAATTAAGAGTCTTCAAGAAAGGCATGCTCTATATATAAACAGAAACAAAGACAGTAGATTTACACCATGAAGAAACAGAATTACAATATTATGTATCTAAAGGGCAGGCATGTATAAAGAATGCGGGTTAGAGAAAACCTCAAGCAGTTTCAAATGTTGTCACTTGTCCTTCTATATTCTATCTACCCATTTCCAAAACCTCATACCTGGTTCATGAGTTCCTGGTATATCTCAGACAGGAATTTGGTTGACTTTAGCATTCCTAGAGGCCATAATAAACTCAAAAAGAATGTGCAATTTAGGTGAGATGATATGAAAATATACAACTCATAATGTGAATGTCAATCACAGAAGCACCAGTTACCGCTGTGTTTAACTTTCTTAAAGAAATTACATGTACAACTCTTTGTCTCTATGAGTTTAGAACTGGTTCATCCAAATATTTCTAAGAGGGTCATTTATAAAATCATTCATCTTTTGAGTAGTAGAAAATGTATATATATTTGGTATTGGTTTGCTGTACATTGGTTTTAGTGATTGTCCTGATGGCTGCTCAGTTTTTTTATCTCTTATCACGTTTTTTATCTAATTATCTCCACTCAGAGATCCAAACAGACGCTGGGTCATCATTTCCAACAGCACCACCCTGGAATGGTCGCCATCAACAACCCCGTTACATCCATGGGTCACATGATGGAGATGATGTCACAGCGCCACCAGGCACCTCCACTGCAACACCACCACCATCCTCATCATCATCATCCTCATCATCCACAGCTTCCAGCTCCTCCCCTCCCCTACCAACAGCGATGCCATGCCCCTCCTCCACAGCACCTGGGAAGCTCGCACGGGCACCAGCTTCACCAGTCAGGGAATGTACCGCACGCTCAGGCTCACCAATCACCGCCTTCACACATGCACCAGGCATCACCTCCTGCACCTCCACTGCCTGTTCCAGCACAGGTACGGTGCTTTACACTTACTGATTATTTTAACAATGGCAGAAGAAACACCTGACCTCACATTTCTGCGTTCAGGCACAGTGAGGTTACTTTAAAAATGTTTTTTTGTTTGCAGTTATCACCAGTTGCACAACAGATGCAGCCCTCGCAGCCTTCCCATTCCCAGCATGCAGTGCAAGCAGGTGGTAGCTGCAGTGGTGTTGGGGTAGGAGGAGGAGGAGGAGGCAGCAACCGTCGCAGGAGGACGGCAGAGCAGGACCCTGACGAGCGCAGGCAGAAGTTTTTGGAACGTAACCGGGCTGCAGCCACCCGCTGCCGACAGAAGAGAAAGCTGTGGGTGTCGTCACTGGAGAAGAAAGCTGAAGAGCTGACGCACACAAACTTGCAGCTACAGGTGGGACACGCTCTGTACACGGGCAAGTACACGCACACACACACACAAACACAATGCACACTTCAAGGATACTTAGTATTTGTCTGTGTGTTCCCAGAACGAGGTGACGTCACTGAGGTCGGAGGTGGGTCAGCTGAAGCAGATTCTGCTCACCCACAAGGACTGTCCTGTCACCGCCCGGCAGAGAGAGGCACAGGGGTACCCCAGTGAGTAAAACCTCATACCCTGTACCCCTCGCTAGAAATACCATCAAGTTTTCCAGGCGCCTGACACCAATCATCTCCATCCACCACTGAGGGTATAATTCAGATGCATTATACCATATTTGTGCACATAAGGGAATACCCCACAGTTACATGTTGTCTTGTTATAACAAACCACCCCTCTACACACACAGGGACCTTAAACTGTATATTACCACATGCAACTAAACAGCACTTAAGAGTCAAAACTCTGCTTTTACACCCACAGTCTATTAGTACATGCACTTTTGTTCCTGTGGAGAACCAATCAGGGGGGAAGCACTGCACTCTTAACTCTCCATTCAAAGAAATTTATTTTTCATTTTTATTTTTCATACTCATTTAATGAACCAGACCTTGATGGTTTTTGAAATACTCTGGAGTGCAGTGCTATTCTTGCACTGGCTGTTTTGCTTTGCATGACGCTAGCATGGAACAAAATGCAGACCATGCCCATCTTGCACTCCTATAGGGCTAAATTTGATCTTCAACAATAACTGAATCAGTAACTGACCTAAAATAAAAGATACTGAAAAAAGAAAACACTGCACCTTGTGGCTTAAATGGAAAGCAGCCATTATGTGTTGTTTTATGTGTAAGTGTTGAGCTTAAGAGAACAAAGACGGATGCAATATTGGCATGAGTTGTATTCATATATTTCTATTGTTGTCTTTTTACCTGTATGTACAGTATTCATTTGTTAAAATAAAAGAGATATTTTCCTTTAATCTCAACTGTAACGGGTTTTCATTCCACTTTTGTTCATATGAAACTGAATGTGTACAAACCCCATGTGCAAAACGGACAATCCACACAGCATCAGTGACTTTGATTGACAGCTGTCTCTGTGTCCAGCTGCAGGGGTGAGCCCAGGAGGAAGTCCCACCCCTGTAGGTCCTGGGCCTCATCTGCAGGCCATCCAACACAACAGCATCTCCACCTCCTCGGCAACTGCAGGAGACCCAAGCCACGACCCCAAGTCTGGACGCTAGCTCTCACTTTATAGAAGAAGGGGGGGTTGAGACTGGATGGTTGAATCCTATCAGACTGACATATCTCTCTGTCATAATCACACTAAAGTCTCACCAAACTGTGGATTCATGTCTCTTTACATTGTAGATGAAATAGTGAACTGGATAGGCACATTTTTATAAATCTGTGTTGAACACTGAGATATTTTTCAACAGTATCCTTATCTTCTCTCGTTGGAGATGATACCAGAACCACATACTGAGAGATGCTTGTAGTTTTTCTTTCCATAACAGGTGCAACAATGTCCATTTTTTTTCTGAAAGCCTTGTTAAAAACTGTGATGTTACATGGCAACTGGATCCTGTGTTTGTTCAGAAAATGTTTGTTTCTGTTCAGAGCAATCTGACCATTGCCTGCTACCCACTGTCTATGCATACACACTATCATAACACATCCTTTCAGTCTTCTCTTGCTCTTTCATCTTGCACTAATTTAAAAAAAAAACAAAGCCTATATTATTAGTTTATATTTCTAACTGAGCAGCTGCAAGTGCGCACCTTATGCCTTCTCTTTGAAGCAGAGGCAGCTTGTCAAAATGTATGTATTTTTCTACATATGATTAATATGGAAACAAAAAAATGTTTATTGTAAGTTTTCAAATCAAACCCACGTCTGACTTAGAATGCCATTTAAAACATGATTGTACAGGTTTTCCTTTTCAGACCTTTTTTTTTCCTTTTTAAACACAGCTACCCTAAGACACTAAATAACTATAAACTGCACCTCATGTCTCAATCCCAATGAGTTTAATTTAATTTTCACTTAAATTACACTTTTTGTACTGTAAAGATGTTGACAATCGCTGTAAATCTAATGCTAAAATAAAAACACTTATTCTGGTATTTTCTTGTGATCTTTTTAAAATCTGTTTGATATAAAATTGTTTGGACACAGTAAAGCAGTCTGAGATTATCAGTGGGATTCTGTACATACAGTATGGTCTAGTCTGCCATCTAGTGACTGGTTTTGTTAGTGGTGATTGACCCTGATAACTAGAGTGGTCAGAAAAGTAGATCATATCCTGTTTGGTGTTTGGCCCGTACTAATATTTCTAAATATATAACACAAAAAGAAGCAGCTAAAATTGGGCTTTTACTCGTTTATTTAAAAGTTTAATTTGTCTGACTATAGTTATCATGAGTAAAGTGTCCAAAACCTAAGAATGTAAGTCTTATACAAGTTGTAAACAACCAGCTCTGTGGTGCAGAATATTATCTTGGACGCCTTAACTGCTTTATGAGATTTTGACTCTCGAATGATATGAAAATACTTTGTTGCTTGTGTGAGTGTGTATGTGATTCGGACTAAGTGTGGGAGGCACTCCACCCTGTCTACTCAAACAAAGGGACTGCTTAACTATTGCCAGATCTCATCTTGACACACATGCAACAACATGGATCCACATGCACACTTACTTCTCCAACATACTACTGCTATTATCATCCCCCTCCTCACAAACTCTTAACTCTATAAGCATATAATGACTATCTCACAACAGCAAAAATAAAGGGAATAAAACACAACCTGGAGTTCAAGAGGTTAACACAAATAATCCTTGTGCATGAATGTACAGTATGCTATATATTCTCCTGTTTCTAGAGATATAATCCCCTTGTTCTTTATATAATCAGTGGATTACATAAAAGATATTTGAAAGCCACAGATATACCACAGCAGTAAATCATCCATAAACACTGAAATTACAAATCAGTCACATTGTTGGGGATTTTTACTTCTTCATGTAATGCAAACTGATACAAAGTTCAATATAATAGTACAAAACAAAGATAGATATGATACAAAACAAATGTTTTTTTCCCTGCCAACCAGCAGCCATCTTTACAAACTGTACAAATACAAGACAATATGATGTCTGTGAACTCAATATTAGCACCATAGTTGAAATCAGTGGTACATCATTCATGCGTATGACATTTGCACTCACAACAAATCACACATTTAGAAACACAGGTGCGAGGAAATGAAAGAAGAAAAGGCACAGAGCAGGAAGAGGAAGTCAGAGGGATTGGATTTCCTCTGGTGTCTGAAAAAGCCCTGATGAGCTCAGCTGTTCTGTTGTCACTTTAACAATTTTCAAATTAAAAACCAAACAATAAAAGGTGAGATTGTTGACTTGGTTTGTTCATAGCCTAAAATACACCTAGGTTTTTTTTATTGTGATACTGCACAGTGTCAACTGAGAGGGCTTTGCATTTTCTGTATTCTAAAGGCTAGGCTAAAGATTGCAGCACAAACTATTTCACATATCCTTCTGTAGTACAGTGTCAGCATTTTCAGAGTTTTTATTGTTCTAGTCAGAGAATCTCTGCATGTCACTGTCTCTGCGAACACTGCTGTTGTCCAGAAAGCGGTCACAAGGGAACTCAATGAGATCCCCCTCCTCTAGTGGTGCGAGTCGTGCTGGACGACTGCTTTGGTAGCTGGTGAAGTCAGTGGACACGGAGGCAGTCGCCATGGTGGGACGGAACGGTCGCCTGGTGGAGTACATGTGGCGCACGTGCACGGCCGACTTCCTCCTCTGCAGCCTCCTCTTCAAACTCCGCCCCAGCCAGACTCCACCAATGACAAGCAGCAGTACAGCGTTGCCAGCCAGTGTCGCCACCGTCACCAGCTGGAGGTCAGAGGTCAGCGTGCCTCCACGACTGAACACATCTGGGAGAGTGACCAGTCCTGCACAGTGGTCACGAGGGGCGACTTGGCAGACAGAGCCTCCAACTACTCCTTCCACACAGACCATGTAGGTCAGATCTGAGCTGAGTTCTCGAAGGGTTACAGAGCGAGCTGTTCCACGGGCATAAACGTAACGGGGGAAACGATCTGGGGCGCCAAAGCGGTCAAACAGAATCCTGTAGTGGACTTCATCCAGGCCTGGCCCAAGTCCTGGTGTGTAGCGGTGATGATCCCTTGTGGTCCAGTAGACGGTGACAGTACTGGATGTCACTTGATCCACTGAAACATTAGTGATGAAATGGCGGTTGAACACACATGGATCTGTGATTACAGGTAGAGAATCTTCCTGATCTGATCTCAGGAGATCAAACTTTTCTCCTGACTGTACAGGAGAAGATGTGGTGAGCACTGTGCTTAAATCCGTGGAGTTTCTGTGACTTGGTGTGGAAAAGGCTGGTGGTTCCGTTCTGGAAATTACATTTGACCTGCGTCGCCCTTTTGCACGTTTCCCAGTGGCCTCTGCGGCAGGTCGTGACCTTGTACTGAGGGACTCCTTCTTTGGTTTCTTTCTTTCCAATGACAGAGAGGGTTCTGCCACCTCTGGACCCCCCTGGTCTCCTTGGATTCCCACCTCTTCCTGTCCCTCTCTTTTCCACTTTTCTGCATCTTTCCTCAGCATCACCCCATCCCTGTTTCCCTGTCTTAAACCTACACCTTCTGTCTCTTCCACTTGGCCTCCCCCACCTCTCTCCTCCTGCTTTATTGCATCTGTTATCTCTTTTCCCTTCTTTACCAGTACACCCCCTCCCCGGCTCTCCTCAGGCCCAGCTTGGCTCCTACACAAGTGGGTCCAGTTCCCAAGGGGCTGCAGCTGGGAGCTGTTCACATAGTCCAGATATTTCCCTCTCAGAGTTGCAGGGTGATGGCATTGCACAAACACAGTCAACAGTTTGCCCTGAGAATGCGCATGTGTCATCCATCTCCTCAGCTCCTCCAGGCGGCAGTCGCACGTCCAATTGTTGCCATGGAGATCCAGGTCGTAAAGCAAGTTGTTAAGGGCGAAAATGTCACCAGACAGACTGGTGAGAAAGTTGTTCTTCAGCTTCAGCACCTTTAGATGTTTAAGTTGCGAAAAGGCCAGAGAGTCCACGTTGGAAATCCGGTTACGACTGAAGTCGAGCTCCTCGATGCGGTCCAGAGGGTCGAGGAGACCGGCGGGGATTTCCTCCAGTCCGTTACCGTCAATCAGAAGCTCTCTGAGGCTGGACAGCCCCTTCAGAGCCCCGCTCTCCAGACGTGAGATTCTGTTGTTGCTCAGGGACAGTTTGGACAGCTTTTTCAGATTTTGGAAGACGTGGTTTCCAATGTATTGAATTTCATTTTCAGACAGCAGCAAAGTTGTCAAAGCTCTGAGTTGGGAAAAAGTGAGGACGCTGCGCACGGCAGACTGCTTGTTGTGGGCCAGGTTTAGAAAGCGCAGGTTGGCGAGTTTAGAGAAAGCGTTTCTGTGAATGTGCTGCAGTTTGTTGGATTCCAGATGGAGATAATGTAGACTGGTCAAACTTTTAAAAACAGAGTCCTGCAGAGCTTCTATTGAGTTGCCATCCAGACGCAATTTAACGAGGTTATCCAAGTTGGTAAAGAGCTCCGGTGTAATTTTCTTGATGTCATTATTATTTCCATAGAGAATAGTTAATTTCTTCAAGGGCTGTAAAGTTCCAGCAGGTACATTTGATAAAAGATTATGTCCCAAGTACAGCTCCTCTAGCTTGGAGAGTTTCTCAAATGCCTTGGGGTGAATAGTTTGTATTTGATTGTACTGTAAATTTAACCTTACAAGGTCACTGTACCGCGTGAAGTCGAAGGCAGAGATGTTACTGATGAAGTTTCCCCCGAGGCTGAAGATCAGCACCTCCTCGGGCACCCGCATGGCGGGTTTGGGCACAGCGCGCAACCCGCGGTTGGTGCACATTATGTGCTGCGAGTGCTGACAGTCGCAGCGGTCGGGACAAAAGCTTGTCGCCGGAGAGGAAGAGACGAACCCGCTGAGCGACAGCAGGAAAAGGCATATCCCTGCCAGGAAACTGCCGGTATCCATTCCCACAGCGCGGCTGGCACAGTCAGAGACAGATGCGGCATTCGTTGTGTTGTTCAGGTGCAGTCGCCCCTCTCCTCTCTCAAGCTGGAGACCATAATCCACTTGTTGCTCTGAAAACCGCTGAACCGATCAAGCGCACGGGTCCATCACTGAGCAGCATCATGTACAGAGCAAATTAATTTGTGCAGTGCGCTCTGATGCTGTTTGGGGAAACGCTCACCTCCCCTGTAAAGCCTCCATCCCCCCAAGTGGTCATCTGCTGCGAATTACAGAGTTCCGCAAAAAACAGTAGAGTTCAGGCGCAGAGCATGCTCACAGTCACACACACACACACACACACGGTGAAGTAGTCCCTCCTCCGCAACTCTGCGACCCTGCCAAAACCAGATGTGCACAAGTCTTTTGACGCACGAGAGCCAGAGTTTTGCGCGTGCACGCAGGTAATCAAACACACAGACACACACATACGAGTCAACAGTGAAAGAGGGAGAGATTGAGAAACCCTTTGACCGAGTTTTCTGCGCGCCCCCGCAGCCACCGGGGGTCTGAGATCTGGATCGGATCCCTGGTATGGACAAAGCAGACGGGAAGATTTCCTTCCCACGGAATCCCAAGAGAACTCCAGAGTCTTGGATTCCGTCGCAGGAGGGTGCATACACAGCAAACGCAGTCAAGTCTCGTGAAACAAGCGTAACAAAACACTTTAACCCATATTGTCACTGATTTTGATCATCTATGCAAAACGATTCACAAAAGAGCTGTAGTGAACAGCTTTGTGTTCTGAAAGCCAGGGGACACTCAGTCTGCCCAACACAGACACTAAATACACAAAGTGAGTGAGCAGAGCTGCAATCAACACATCAACAGCCCTGCACGCACTCTAGTCAGTGTACAGTAGGGACGCCATTATTATGCAGCTTAACTGTAATTTACCATTCTCTCATTAACGCACCCTGTGTTGCCGGAGCCACAAGGAGCCCAGATGGTTCACATTTGCAGACGAGGAATTCGGGTCGTGAAGTGTGTGTGTGTGTTAAGACTGACGAGGAGAGGTGCCAAAATCTGAGTTAAAGATCTCCGACTTGAAAGAAGGAAAATAAATGCAGGGCGAGCGGAGCATGCATGTGAAGATTTTGCGCAGAACTGTGCAGCCCGAGGAGTGATGCTCTGCACTACAGCGTGCAGAAAAGCTCCAGTCCCCAGTCTAAAAAGCACGTGACGTTACTGCCAAGACATCTGCACATTTATCTGCACATGAGGTAAAGCGTTCAACCACTGACATAGCCTACACGCAGCCTAAATCAGTTGTTCCTAACCTATACTGCCTCATGTGCCTCTACAACCTTCACCAGCACTACCCGGCATGTTTCCCATAATGTTTTTTTTCCCCATGCAACTGAATCATCATTGCTTATGGTTGCTTTGGTTTGCAGTCGTACAATCTCAGTTGTACAAGTTGCAGAAGCTGGACGTTTGAAGCATTTATTCATACGTTTAGCTCAATATTTCAACTCTTCATCCATTTCCAACGGTTTATTAATTACATTTAGCTCAGTATTTGTTTTTCTCTTTTCACTTTCTAACTAGTTTTCACACACTCTCAAATGCAACAGGTGATGTTAAGGTCCATGAATAGAGATTTGTCAACCGTGGGAAGAATGTGCAGTCATAATTCACTCTCTCACACACACACATGCTTTTTCAACCACCCTTGAGATACAAGTGATGCAATGGTTTCCAGAGCCCAGCAAATGAGCCACTGTTGTAACTCATTGCTTTTCCAGCACAGAGCAAAAGCACTCCCTTATTGGCCTCATTCTCATGAATATCTGCTGGTAGACATCATAGTCAGCTTATAGGCTGTGTGTGTGAGTGAGTGTCAGTGTATGAGAGAAAGAAAGGCCGAGAGAAACACAACCCTTGGGGAAGCCCCCTCTCTCTAGGAGGTCATTTCCTGTCTGGCCATTTCTCTATAGTATTTCTGAATCTCTGCACCCCTCTCCTCTTCCTCCTTCTCCTCCCCCCCTTATCCCTGTCTTCTTGTCTCTCTTTCCTTCTCTCTGTGGAACACACACATTGAAAAATCACTCAGCGATGTGGCCTCAGACACAGTGGGACCGGTCCAGTTGTTTTATTGCAGTCGCCTGGTGTGTGTCAGAGTTGAACGGTATACAGAAAAGATTTCGTCAGCGTAGATTGGTTTTCACTGTAGCCTCAGAAATAACTTGAGATTGACTTTTAATGCCGTAACATGTGGAGGAGGTTAAGGGCAGAGGTGTCATTCCCAAGTGAGTCCAGTGTGTAAATGAGATGGACAGATAAAGAATGAAATATGGAAACAGGATAAGAAATGATAAAACAGTATGAGGAGAGCGAGAGCTGGGGATCAGAGAGGCCGGGCGAAGAGAGTGCGATCTTAAACTGATCTAGACAGAGATTGTTGCGAGGGAAAAAGTGTTCTGGACTTGACCCAGATTCACAAAGACGCTGGCACAATAGGCAGCATTGAGGACCCCGCAAAGAGCTGTCTACCACTGTGCCTGCGCACAATAAAGGCTGCAGACTGGTTTCACCAGCCCATCTTTTCATCACTTCTCTCTCCTCTCAGCGGGCCTCTCACTGTCCAATCAACTGGCCATATGACATTTCAGTCTCTGAGCAGAGAGAGAGAGAGAGAGAGTGAGAGCGTGTATGTGGGAAACCTAATGCCATCAGGGGAAGAGAGGGAGAGAGAAGGGTTTGTATATATGTCTGCACCTGAGTGTGCCTGTTTCTTGGGGCTGACAAATGTGTGTGTGTGCGCGCGCACTCAAAAGTATGTCTGCGTGAAATAAAGAATATCCAGGTCAGTGCAGGTGAGTTTGTGTGTAAGTGAGCTGATGCAGGTCGGCTTGGGGTGTTACATTTCTCTTGCACAGTCTTCAGGTGCTGAAACAGCTTGTCTTTGTGATGAGGATACAGAGCCAGTTTTGTTGCACGAGCACTGTATCCTTAGAAGAGGTGGAAAGTAACTAAATACATTTACTTAAGTACCTGAGTATATTTTGTAGCCTTTCATAGTTTTACTCCACTATAGTTCAGTGGGAGATACTGTGCTTTTTACTCTTGGTGCTTTTTACAATGGTAATTTTCACACAAGTGTGGAGCATTGCATTGTGGTATTGTTAGCAGAAAGTAGTGTACATACCAGTGACACAACTGGGGAAAAAAAAGCTGCTACAGAGTCCGGAGGTTTGTATAGTGTGCTTAATAGAAAATAGGAAGTAATTTCAGACACACCACATTAGAAATGACTGCTGATGATGACAAAGTGACAAGGTGATTTTCCCAAAATGTCAAAATATTCCTTTAATGGATGTCAGCGCTTTTCCACAACTGCTCTTCAGTATAATACCGTTTAATCCAGATATTCAATGAAGTAAATACATTTAAAAGCATACAACAAGGCTAAAATGTTGCAACATACCATGCCATGACAGATAAAGCACACAAATATGGGTTTAGCACATGGACATACATGCACACAATTAAACACAGGACTACAAAAGCACATAAGATAAGGGGTGAAAGCCTTGAAGTGATCATTTATCATGTATACCACACATGTAGACATATAAAAAATGCACCAAACACCACAGGACTCACAATGTAGGGACTAATGAGCCTCACACAGAGTCACAAACTTGCAGGAAGTTGTGCTAGTGGAAACACGTGCATCCTATTGTATCTCAGAATTCAGGGATGTCTGCGGCTCACTTATTCCCTGCGGGCCTAACATGCATCACAGAGGGGATCCGTGTGGGACACGTCCTGGTAAAGTAACACTGCATGAAACTAGCACATATCTGGGGCTTATCATGGTAATCAGCGTAGAGGACGGGCTGCAGTGAATGAAGATGAACAGCAGCTTTGTTCAGATTAGCCCTCCAACAGTGCTCTAATCAATAGGAAATAGTTCAAACAAATAACAGACTGTCCCTGTGTGTGGCAGGGTTGGAAATCATGTGTGGGCCCATTTGTCTGCGTATGTGTACTTTTGATGATGTTTACGATCATGTGTACGAGTGCTGTGTATGTGTCCACTCGATGTATTCTTTAGGTCCTTAAATGAATGACTGTGCAGGGATAAATGGTGGGAGGGCAAAGTAAAGGAAGGAAAGAGGGAATGAGGAGGTGGGATTGTGCGCGTGTGTGTGTGTTTGGGGAGAGTTTACATGAGCAACAGCTGCTGGGATCATTAAGCGCTTTAGCTAGAGCCGGGAATCATAGATCTACTCTACACTCACACACATTAATGTTGTGTGTGTGTGTGTGTCTGTATGTTTGTGAGCGGATGAGTGAGTATGTTTATGCACTTAGAGGGAAATGGTGAAAGAGACTCTATCCCCTCTGCGCAACACGTGTCTGCAACTGCACAGGCATGGCTCTGTGAGAAGAAGATTGTAGATGCTCGGTATGTTATGCAGAAGATGCAACCATATTTTAGGTGCACCTAAATGTATTCAGATGCGAGAAAAAGAGTGGAGGGAACACCTGGGCCCCATGACTGCAACTCTCCATATTCCCAATGCTCCCCTGCTCAACTCCCGCAGCTGGTTCCCATCTCAAGGGGGAGAAAAGGAGAGCAAGATGGAGGCATAGAGTGGAGGGGACCAAGCCCAGTTGCAGCAACTGAAAGAATGTTCTCTACAAAAAAAGAAAAAAAAAATCAAAATCTCAACAAAATCGGAGCAGAAGAACACGTCACAAACAGCTGGCACTCTGAATAAGCAGCATGGACCAAACGGCTGATTGCAACAACACTAGTCCCATCAGGCAATGTGGGAAATACATTTGCACAACATTCCTTTCTGCTTTGGGAGAGCTGCAGCCTCTCTTGCCTGACCTCCAGGGGTCACGTTTTTTCTTTGCGACCAATATGTTGAACGAGCCGGGGGAGGAGAGGAGAGAGGGTGAGGGAGGAAAGGAGGGGTGGCAGAACTTTCGGGGTTTCAGTCGACCCTGTGAGCAAGGAAAAGAGGAAGGGAGGTACTCGACATCTGGAAAAAATTAGAGAGTATGCTATTGCCCTGTTGAAAGGATGGAGAGACTGGAGGGAGAGATAGAGGAATAAGGAGGGTAGTGTAAAGGATAGTGTGCGTGTGTATGTACTGGTGCAACCCTTTGATCTACAAAGTCTGATAGAAACTGTCTGCATGCACATAATCAGCCTCAATCACATAATGACACTAAGAGAATGTAATGCCTTAAGATCTTAAGATCACTGAGCTGCACAGAAGATAACACTCATACCCAGGAACTCAAACACCCTGAAAGCTGTGATAGGCTGCTCCGAGCTGCAGGAGCACACACAAAAACATGAAAGCAAGCACAAAAACGCACATATGCACATGAACTCTGGATTAGTATCACTCAGTCTAACACAATGCAAAACAAGTCACAAACAAGAGTACAAAAAAAAAAGTAGGCTTTATGAGTCATTACAACAAAGTCGTCAGTCAGTAATTTAGAGAGCTGAGACATCTGATCTGCAGCTGTCAACTCAGAGTCCCCACACTGCTTTGCTTCTGCGCAACGTCGCCCTCTGCAGACATGGAACAATATAAAATGTGGAGGACACAGTAAAGTAATATTGCAACTGAGTGCCACCAGCACGTTGGCATATATAGTTAATAGTGAAATGTCTTTAATGGGTCAAAATTTCAGGTTCAGCCTCAGAGAAGAGACTCTGCCAGTGTCTTGCTCAAGGACACTTAAAGGTCTAAAACAGAGAGGGAGACTAAGAGGTCCTCTTGTAGAAGGGTGTTGTCTCTTTTCATTATCCCTTCCTTACACTTAAAGTCAAATTTCACAGTGCACGTAACTCAGAAAATTATAGACCCTATGAGGCAGTGCAAAACAATACAAACATTCTGCTTTACCTCTTTGTTAAACAAAAGTCCAGCTCATCTGGCTGTCAACCAGCAGCACTCAGTGAAACGAGGTTCGTTCAATTCCCAGCATGAATACAAGTTGCTCAGTGTGCAGTAACCATGACTAACCTATAGATGACACTGTCATACACAACCTGCCTGCACTGTGTGTGTGTGTGTAAGTGTGTGCACTGTGAGTGACAGAAAGGTGATAGGGGATATAAATAGTAATACTGGCACACACAGATAAAAGTGTATGTATCACCATTTATTACATAATCCTATTTATGACTGCCTCACTGTGTCTTCTTCATGTTTTCTCTTTCTAAAATAAGGTTTAAATACCAAATGCTTGACAGTCAGCATTGGTGTATGTCTGGTGCACTCTTGTGTGCAGACAGGCGTGTCTCAGAGTGTGTGTCTCTGTTGTCAGGTATACAAGGGTGTAGTCCCTTGTGGCTCCAACTGTGCATTGCTTTGGTGAGTAAAGGGAATCCACCTGGTTTGGACAATGAAAAGACCTGTGATACAAAGGCCGATAACAATATCCTGTTTCTGTCTGTTCTACTTCTAACATCACACCACTACATGTCAGTAATCAAGATTCAGTTTCTCTCAGTCAGTCCTGACGCAGTAGGCCTACATTCCTTTATAGTCTAAACATTGCCATGGACACACCCAGCTCTGACTCTCCCTTTCAGAGAAGCCCCCCCCCCCATTTCTTGTGTGTTTTCACTTCCCTCTGTTGCCATAGAAATAAGCCTAGGCAGGAAGTGACAACCTCATGCCCATGCAAAGGAGGAAATTTGTTTTGTTGGGTAAACAAATCCAAAGCATGAAGGTGGTTTGGAGCTCTACAAGGACAACAGAGGTGGACCGACTGAGCTGGGCTTTCTCCGAAGAGGACATGAGGAGCATAACTTCATCAGAGAAAGACGCACATTGAGTAGAAACACACAAACACATGCTCATAATTCACCCACACGCTCATTCCACTTGGGTGCAATCACACAACTTCTCTCACTTACTCATCGTTTCAGAAAACAGTCAGCACTTGTTTGTAAAGCCATCTTTTGCAACCAGAATGTCTGAGGAAAAGCACCAAACAATCTGTCATTGGACTGTGTATGACTGTTATGATTGTTATGATGTTATGAAGCAATGAGGCCAGACAGATTATTAAGACATAGTGTGTCTCACCACCTACTGGCTTTTGTATACATACATATACATATATATAGCATATATATGGCATATGTATAGCCCAAGTGATGGGAAATTGTAATGGAGCTTTTTCACGACTGTATCACGGTAAACTGCTAAAATAAGCGGCAGACAACTCAGTAATGAAAATAAGTTAATGAGTTGCATCCTTAATACGATGAAGGCCCATTTTCTGGAGTTTGGAGCTGGTTCCATGAATAATATTAATCGTGTATGACTTTCTCTGACCTGTGAAACATGTGAAACATACATGTGATTGAAAGTCATAATTTTAAAAATGGGTGAAAGTAAAACAGAAACATACAATTCTACATTGTGTACTCCCGTGACTATGCGTCACTTTACCAGCTGGAAGTTACCTGGAACTACTTTATCCGACGCCAACTCTCACCTTGATTTGATTTTTTTTTTTTTTTCACTCTGACATTTTGGCTACGTCACTCAATGGTCCGTTCAAAAACTTGGTCCCCCCCCCCTCGCTTCGGTTCCCACCCCGTTGCCGCTTCCTCCATCGCGATTGGCTATGAGGAGCGCCAGTCACTCCTGCCCACTGAACAAGCCCCTCCCCGTCCACAAGGCTCGGGCGCTGAAGCGAGAAGCTGAAAGCCCCAAAGCAGGTACTGTACGTCTTTACTATGAAGATACGATGCTGTAGCTTTCGCCACAGAACCGTAAGAATTTCCTTTCATTAATACTCTTAACTTATGTGAATTTATATCTGTGTTTTCGCCGCTACTGTCCAAGCTTCGGTTTGAATTAAGCGGCAGAGTTGACAGCGCTCCTGTCGTGTCTCCTGCTGACCGTTTCAACTGAGATATCGCTGTCGATAGAATTATTAATGGACTTCCCCCTGACATTTGGTGCTGAATTAGTGTGTGAGAGTCTCCATGTACCGGTTTTAATGTCACGTTTTGGGTTTTTATCGAGGCTGTGTGAGCACCGAGTTTAACGACCACATGTTTGGGGTTTTTTTTTTTTTGTGGACATTTTGTCTGCGCCGACAAGTTTGAATTGCGGTGTTGGTAATGGGAACTGAGCCCGAGCAGGGCTGTGAATTTAAACGGCACACCTGTGTTTTCTCAGTTTTGTCCTCTCCTTTAATGACTGTTTGATTTAGCCAATTAGCGCTGGTTGCCTTGCTGGCATCATTCCCAACATTAAGCTAACTATTGTTCCTTTATTCAGAGTGTTCAGATTACATGTTGTCTTGCTGGTCAGGTCTGATTTTATGGGAGACATTCGTACAAAGTTGTTGTTTGTGAAGTTACAGTGTGGCAGTGTTTTGTATTTTGCATAGGGCAGTACTTCCTGTGTGGTCCACATATACAAGACACAGGACTGTGTGTCTTCCAGGAAGCTACACACACCTTTAGAGCTGAAATGATTAGTCAATCCATAAAAAATGTCTGGCAACAATTCAGTTTTTACTAGTTATCTAAGGCTTCTGTAGACGTAAATTAAATATCTTTGGGTAATGGACTATTGGTTGAACAATACAAGACGTTTGAAGGTGGCTCTTTAGATGGAGGTAACCTGTGATGGCCCCACACACCATTCATTCATGAACTCAATCAACAGCTGATCAGCGCTTTCTTTCACTTCACTTGTGTGGTGCTTGAATGACTTTTTTTTTATCATACTGTAAATCAATACTTGGCCTCGTCACCACTTAGTCCAGACAAGATCAGTTTATGCATGAGCGGTGATGTCACCACTATCACTGTGCCATTCACATTAACACGATTGCCCGTGGGCACACATTTCCAGCCCTGCACTCTACTAGGGTAAACACAACTGTAGCCCCTGAAGCTTTTTTTGTAAACATATCTAAACAGAGGGTGAGGCTAGTTTATAAAGCCGTAATGAAGTTAATGAATGAAGAATATTTGTAGATTTTTTTTCCTCTCTTCAGGAATTTAAAGAGAGTGAAGATACAAGATGGGTTCAATTACAAGTACTATACTCACCAAACAGCATTTATATGATCTACTGACAGTGAAACGATTCACTGATTAGTGAATAAGATGACAGAGATAATATGAATCTGCAGCCATTTTAATATGCAAAACAAAGAATTGTTCAAGTCATTTTTAAGCAAAAATGCCAAGGATTCTTTGATTCCAGCTTTTGCAATGTGAGGGTGTGTTGCCGCTCTCTGTTTTATATCTTTTTATAAGGAATATCTCTGGCTTTTGGTCACTTTAAGACTTTTAAAGATGTTACCTTGGGCTCCGGCAGTTTGGTATATTTGTGACATTTTGCGGCCAAAATGACAGAAAATGTCTCTGCACACTTAGATCTGTGCATTAGTTTCACTTTACATGTTTTGTAGCCTAAATTGTTAATCAGTTAATAGAGAAAACAATTGGAAGATTAATTTAGTTCCAAAAGTAGGCAGAGCATTAGAGGCTATCCAGCAGCTAGACAATCTGGGTTCATGTGTTGGCATTCGTCTGCGCAGTTGAAGTGCGCTTGAGCGGGATGTTAAGTCAATACAAGCTCCATGGGTCACTGTTTAAATCTGCTCTCCTTGCACTCTTGTCATCTAAAGCAAAAGAGGATTGCGCCACAGGCATCACTTTTAAGTCTCTCGACCAGCTGATCACTGTCCAGCCAAAATATTTCTTCCCACAGCAACATTTCTGGGTATGAACATCCAGCGTGGCCGACATGACTCACCGAGTTATCTCTATGTCACTCTCTCCTTTGCACAACACCCACTTAAAAGCTGGTAAATACAGAGCACTCCTGCCTTGACTAATACTCCAAGTGGCCACTCTGAGAACAGCGTGCCCGTGATCTCTCATGGTTTTATAGGGTTACAGGCCGTTGTGCCCTACTTCCAGCCGAGCTGACTGGTCGGCACTGAGACTCTCGTGAAATCATGTTTCTGCTGGTAACAGCACAGGTTCTATTAATAGCCCCATGTTTTATGCCCTTAGATTTTCCATAAAGAACAAACAAACTGACTATATTCTTGCCTTTGTTTTTTCTTTCTTTTTTTAGTATCCATAGCAACCCCTGATTGAGCACGAACACAAAGTGTCCCTTGTCTCAGCAGGGAAGAGACAGAAGGACATCTTTTGTGATGTAGATTTTCAAAAATACATTGGTCAGAAATCTATGGGCATGCTGGTTTTCAGGCCTCTTCCTTCCGTCTCTCTTTGAGTGCACTTGAAAATAACTTGACGCTTGAATGGCATATTGGGGCTGCTTTTTAACTCTTTGATCACTCGCTGATAACCACATTAGGTTTTCTCTGCCTGCATGCAGGAAACACAGCCACTGCATTGCTTTCAGATAAAGAATGTTGGTAAAAATATCTTCCAGTGGGCCAACGCTATCTGCTGGTACATTCAGTCGGAGATGATGTCAGAGGTCAGAGAAGTTAAGTGCTACTGCCACCAACTAATTCAAAACCATATGCTGCCACACATCCGTTTCACCACTTTGTTATAAACTTTGATGGGTGTTGATGTATAAAGTAGCCACATAATATCGTATACTGCCAGATGTGAGTCTGTTTAAAGTATCTTATGCTGGCTCTCGGTCTGATAATCAGTGGATCATATACAGCTTTAACTCCATAAATCTGAGAAGAAGCTTTACGGGAAGACTCTGGTGCATTATTGGAGGAAGTTGTCACAGATGGGGCCATTTGCAAGGACCTTTTTGCAGTCCCAGTCAGCGAGTAATGGGAAGGATATACAGCTATATATGCAAGAATGTGCTTAGGCAGAAAGCAGATGGACTGGCTGCTAAGTCAATGTCTGAGTGTTTGTCATGCCAGGACTGGAAACTCCAGCCTGACAATTCCTCAGGCTTCCTCAGCCTCATTGCCCTGAGATCCTTTTCATGGAAAGTCTTGAACAACAGACGAGGCTTTGCTTTATGAGAAGCCACAGGGCTTTCCGTAAATATGAACAGTAAGTGTTGGCCCGTAGTCATGTTCAACTCAAAACAGGACGTAAAAGTGGACTTAATGACTTGTTGAATAAGTTTTAGTTGAATGATGCCATTTAAAAGCAACATTCCTGGACAATTTAGTGTATTTATGGTTTGCAAGAGCTTGTTGCAGCAGAGCTTTGAGAGAGCTCAAGTGGTTAGTGTGGTGGGGCCTTTTCAGGACGTTTGGCACTTTGGTGGCTGTGAGGACGGACAAGTGGAAGGAAAAGTGTATTTCCCCGTCTCCACAGTATAGTCAAAGACAAAGTATGCTAGAGGGAAAGAAAGAAGAGCATATCCAAGTTAGATTCTTTTACTACACAGGCGTTTGTTGTTAGACCACACAGCACTTAGTTTATGCAAAATCTTACCCTCTGGTCTCCCACGTAAGACCGTCGTCACGCTGTCATACATCCACGCAAAACCAATCCCCACCCTATTTGCATGTGTTTTATCCCTTCCTCCCTCCCATCAGCTGACCTTATGCATGCTGACACATGTAAAGACTAAAACAAAACAACAAAAGAAACACACAAAAAGTAATCACTTTTCCATCACCTTTAAACCTTTTATTCCCTCATTAGCGTCTTGTGACTCTGCGACATTGGCCCTTGCTGCGAGAATGACCCCTTTCCATCTTAACAGATCATTTACAAGGTGTTGTGCCATTAATGATTGACTCTCATTACGTAAGGCTGAAGGCAAAACCCCAGCACTTCTAGTCTTACAGTGCAGGAGGCTCAGCGGTGTACAATACAACAGTAATCACTCAGTCGAGGTAAGTAGGGCACTCAGTGAGATGTTCGGGGCTTCACATCTCTCAGCTTCATTTACAGATTTTACAGTGCATCTACAGCAGAAAGTATTATAGACTAATACACCGCTTTCGCTCGAGCCTTTAAGCTAGTGAGGAGAGGAAGTGTCGTGAGGTAGTGACATCTCAAACAAAATTTGTGCATCTGTGCTCAGATCATTTTTGAGGTTTTTCTCTGAGGAAGTGTGATGTTGCAGACTTTGCTGCTGAGTTGTATCAAAGGGAGAAAAGGCAGAGGAATAGAAGACAGGGCTGAGTGTGTTATGTAAAGCAGTGCTAGGTGCTGCTGCCCTTACTCACTACTTATTGTGTATATAATCATGGTCGTATTCTTCGAAGAATTTGGTTAGAGCTGGGAATTTGCCATGGAGGCCCGACACAAATTTTTTATGGTTGGATGCACCTTTTGTTGTTTAAAGTTTACACTGCATGCAGATGTATTTGCACAGATGTAAAAATAAAAAAAGCAGGAGCTATGTGCAACACATTCTTTAACTTTTAGATTTTTTTTTTTTATCCACAAAGCTTCAGATTAAGCTGAAGACACCAGGCATGTCACAGCCTGAAAAGTGCAAACACAACAGCTTGATGAGCTAATTCAAGCTCCCCAAGTTTATCATTTGAAGCCTACTCAAAAGTGTTGTCTGGCCTCTCAGTCTGTGCTCCACAGCACCCGACGTAAGTGAGCCCTCCATGTGTTTCAGTCTGCTTTTAGCCGAGGGTTGACTGCAGCTAGCTGTGTGTTATGGTGTGTCGGAGGTATCGAAGCACGGCACACATTCTTTCCTGTTGATGACTCACGTCCTGGGCATGGTACTGACTGTAAGCAAGACCTTGGGGAACTACAGATTACACACAAACACACACACACTTAAACCACCAGACCGTTTGAAGGATATTTAGTTATCAGCATACTTAAACTCCAGAAGTTTACACAAATTTGCATGCATGCGAGCGCACACAGACCACAGGCATTCCCTCACTGTGTTAGACCACCAGACAGGGATGTGCCCTGCTCACATGAAGACTACACGTCCCCACAGCCACATCTGAGTTTCGTCTTTAACAAAGTCAGTGTACACAGGGAGTGGCTATAAAACATACATAGAGGTATAACATACACATGCAGGTTGGGACATGTCTATTGTGGAAAAGTGAGACATCGGTGTTACATCACACTGAGAATGTGGTGTTCCCTGTACATCCCATACAGCCATAAACACAACATTTGATCAGGACATGGAAAAAATTTGCATTCGAATCCGAAATGTTGGTACAGGAGGACGAGGCTGGGGAGTTGGAGAAAATTCAGTTTACTAAAAGCAGCCAGTGGTTTAGGTCAGTTAAGGATCCACTCCTCTCTTCTGTAGTATGCAAAGTGGTAGTTGCATCTAGCATCATGCAAATGTGTCAGATGCAACTACCAGAATAAAAAGTTATGACGTAGTTATACATTTACATTGCTGTTATTTTTTAAACGATAGTTGTGTTTTATATGATGCTTTACACATTCCAGTGGGGATTTTTCTGTATTCCCGATTCTCACATGCTTGTTTACAAGGAGACATTTGATCATACAACATGTATGGTTCATTTATTTGAGTTCATATGTGTTCATAGTTCAGATTTATCATAGCAGGCCACACAAAGCCGGGCATTAGTCTGAACACCTCTGAATTCACATGGTGCATGTTGAAATGTGTGTGTGTGTGTGTCTGTGAGAGAGAGAGAGGTGTCATGATAAAGTGTTATTAGCCTCTCATGTGTTTTTATTTGGGATATTTATATCTAGCTTCCGTAAAACAAAGCTGCTTTGGATTTTGGGGATTTCAAATCCACAATTAGGCTGTTCACAGTTAGTGAGACACGCAGTGAGTGAGTGCTTCCTCCCTGTTTTTATCTGTGTGGCTCTTTGACCTGCTGCTGTTCTCTTTAAAATGAGCGTAACCTTTGTGCTGCTCTGACTTCAGTTTGTTTTTAACCTTTCTCCACAGTGCTGACTGTTGTGGCGTGGCCTTCAAAGGTCAGAGTGATGCTCCTGGCGGCTCCGCTGTGATCTGTGTTGCTGCGGTTTCCACAGAAACAGGACAACGGTGGGCAGAAAGCACTGAGGTCGCAAAAAGATGACGTCGCCGTCGCCCACTCACAGTGACAGCAGCGGCTCCTCTAAGCATGACAGCAACCAGGTGTGTGTGCGTCGGTGTATCTGCGTGAGTGTGTGCTGTGTGCATAAAAAGTGCTTGCAGCCACTGTTAGCTTTTCAGCGCTTGTTTTTCCTCTCAGTTAATATGAGCTGACCTCAGATTTGCTGATTTTAAATGCACCGTGCAGCATGGTTTCCCTAAGGCAATGAAGCATGTCAGATATTATTCATTTGTGTTGTTTAGATCAAACTGTTGAAACTGATTTAATTGTTAAGAGTTCTTCTCACTGACTAAACATTTAAGTGCTCCTAGAAAGGCAGCCCACACCCTGTAAATACTGAGAAATGCTTTAAGCACTGTAATACTTTTTTTTTTTTTTCACAACTGGATTGCGCTTGAATTGTGTGCTGTTTACAGGCTTAGATTGCGTTAGACCTCTGTCATTTCAAGAGAAAGAAAATAACTCATTCAGTATTGGTCCCGTGTCTCCCTCCAGGACAGCTGGGAGATTGTGGAGGGGCTCAGGGGGGTTCCTGCCAACATGCAGGAGCCTGACAGGCAGGAGGGGTTCCTGCTAAAGAGGAGGAAGTGGCCCATGAAGGGATGGCATAAGGTGAGAACCTCACATACTCTCTTATTAAAACCCTAGACAGCAACAGCTGTGTGGCCACGCTTGTCGTTACAGAACAACATTTCTGTGATGTTTCTAAACTTTTTTGATTCTTCATCACATGTAGTTGTGTTTCTCAAAAGGAAGGATGATGTTATAATTATAAAATGCCTCATATTCATTTATGTAAAGAGATATTGGAGTTATGCATTTTGAGAGTAATACTGTACATGTCTGTTTTTTTTTCCTGCTGGTATCAAGATTGGACCAGCAACAGTTTTAGTCCTCCCTAAATGTCTAACTAGAGTCCTGACCTTCTATCTTTTAATACCTCAAGCTATTTCTGCATTTCCTCCTCTTCACCATTATAGTCCTCTGTATTTCCTTCTTTCCATTCTTTTTATTCCCTGCTGATTATACTGTAACCCTGACTCATCTTCCTCCCCCTCTTCTCTCCATGAGTGTGCTCATGCATACCTGGAAACTTCTGCCTTGCAACATGATGGAACTACCACTTTTACTAACCTTTTAATAACCTACGAGTAATGTCAGCCTTTTTTTATTGTAAATCTAAGGTGAGCAAGGTGTGTTTGTAAGCTGTGGTTTTGTCTAAATATGGTCTCTACACTGCTGATTTCACTGCTGCTGTTGTGAACTGGAATGGCAAGGTCAAGATAAAGTTATGTTATTTTTGTAAAACTGCACAATGTCTGCAGACCTTTTTTCTATCTGTGTTTTTAACCATTGTATAACCAAAAGAGTTCAATAAATCTGTGATTTAAGGGTGGAAATTCTATAAAAACTAAATATTGATTGCGTTTGATTTCTTCCCACATAGCGATACTTTCTGTTGGAGAAAGGCATCCTGAAGTATGCAAAGCGTGGAAGTGATGTAGGTATCACCCCAATAGCACTGTCTGTCACTCTTTCATACAGACACATGCTAACAAAGTGTTTTTGCACAGCTGAAGAAGGGGAAGCTTCACGGCTGCATAGACGTCGGCCTCTCCGTCATGTCAATCAAGAAGAAAGCCATGTGCATTGACCTGGACACAGAGGATAACATCTATCACCTGAAGGTAATTCTTGAAACTCAGATGAGATAGATGTGAGCCAGGTTTAGCGAAGTACACAAAATACCTCAGCATCTTTTTTCATTCATTTCCTGGGTCTGTTTCATACAAAGACACGACTCACAGCAGCTTTCGCGGCTTCTCTTCAGTAATTTGAGTTTATGGCACCCAGGTGAAGTCTCCAGAGCTGTTTGAGGAGTGGGTGTCAAAGCTGCGTCATCACCGCGTGTTTCGGCAGAACGAGATTGCCATGTATCCCCACGAGAGGCACCTCTTCCACCCCCACGCCTCATCCTCCCCCTCCCTCAGTGACTCTCTGAGAAAAGTAAGTTGCTCCGGTGCTCGTTTGTGGGGAAACATTTTGAAAATAATCTTTGTTGTTGCTCCTAAATTTGGTGCAGTAGGGATGTGGTTAGGTGAAGTTGTGTGCATCACCCTTCCTCATCTGTCTCCCTCTCTCTCTCCCTCAAACAGAGGGCCACTCTTACCAAGCAGGCGTCAGTCCACCAGGCTAAGGTCAGTTCTTGGCTCCATTCCTCAGAAGACATGGACAAGTGCTGCAAAGGTCTGTTGCTCTTTGTTGTTTTGTCTATTTCTCTCTGCTTTTTTTTGCTTCACTAATTGTCTCCTGGCTTGCCTGTCATCCTTCTCTGTCAACAGTTTTTCTATAAGTGTGTCTCACTGCAGCGAATCCTCCTCATGTTCTAGTTTATCTCTCATTACTGTGCCTGCACGCACCCAAACTTTCATCTAATAAAAATCTGTCTTTCACCCAGACTTGGAGGAATGTGAATCGTACCTGCTGGAACTCAACCTGCTGCTGAAGAGCATGGAGGACCTCCACCGCACATACTCGGCTCCAGCCATCAGCGCACTACAAGTAAACAAAGGCACACAGATTAAGCTGGCCACGGTGTGAAATGTGGATGTGCTCTTTGTCCTTCCTTAAAGCTATTCTCAGTAATTCCCAGTGAAAATTGCATTTGCCAACTTTGCGGGTGTAACAGAAAAGTGGCTGATATTCCCATGGACTAAGAAGCTAAATAATGATCTTACTCAGGGACTAAGTAATGATGAGTAATGGCTCTCAGGTCAGTATAAACTTTTTTTTTCTTTTCTTTTTGTGATGCCACAGGCATCTACTTATGACATCCCCAAAAAAGAGAAGAGGCCGAGGAGGTGGCGATCCAAAAACAGTGGCAAAGAACCCAAAGCCACACTACAGGTACATGTACAGCTTTGTTAGTTCACAAGCATTCAACAGTGAGAACGAAGGGGAAAAAAATGGCTGACATTTCTTCACCTGTGTCTATGTTTGTCCCCCAGATCCCAAGCTGCATCTCCTCCAAGTCCCCTCGTCTTCACGCCTCCAACCCTAACCTCTCCACCACTGAGACCAACACCCAGGAGGTCTGTCCTGAATCCCCAGACTCACCTACAGATGTGTCCCGTCTACAGGAGGACTTCTGCAGGCTGGCCAGTAACAGTGAGTCCCTGCCTAAGACAGCACGTGCTCTGAAGATGCTTTTTCTTTTGCTTCTATATGGTATGGTATGGTATGGTATGGTGAGATAGTTTCCATGACAACTCTGCACCTGTTGTTGTCCTCTTTGTTTCTTTCTCTGGCACTTGCTTCTCTCCAGTCCACACCAGTCTGAAATCAGCCTTTAGTTCCCTGGTAGCAGAAAGAGACAGACTGAGGCACACCATCGACATGCAGGGCCCCCAGCCAGTGCAGGTCCTTGGCTTAAAGACTGCCTATGCCTCAGTGAGTGACTTTGTGATTCAGAGCTCATAATTCTGCATGATTTCACCACAGTTATGTTATACCACAGGTCCATTTGCTCTCCAACAGGAATGTCCCAGCAGCTCCCACTCCTTGGTCCACCAGACATCCAACGATAGCAGAGCGTCTATCCCAGAGTCGATATCAGAGTTCTTTGACGCTCAGGAGTACCTTCTCTCATCTTCCTCCTCTGAGAACGAGGTCAGACGTTATCTAGTGCCTCATCCTCCTCCTATTCTTCATAAGAACATCTCCTCCTAAGTCTGTGAAATGTGAGAAATTGGGAAAAATCATTCTAATCACATAGCAATTTCCCAGACCACAAGGTGACGCCTTTTTAAACCAGTCCAACAAACTTCCAAAATCAAAATATTTTCATTTTATAATCATGTAAAAAAGAAGAAAGCAGCAAATCCCTACACGTGACAAGCTGTAAGCAGTAAATGGTTGGCATTTTTTCTTTATAAATCGTTTTAACATTATTATTATTATTAATCGACTATTTATTTCAGCATTGCAGTGAGACAAAGTCTAATCAATGGCAGGTAGTGCAGGAAAAGTAATCTATGTTGACTGAAAACTTAACGGTTTGTGTGTCTTTTGGCTTCTGGACGCTTGCTGACCTTTCACCATCGATTTTTCTGTCTCCAGGTGTCCGACGATGACTCGTACATCAGTGATGTCAGTGACAGTGTCTCCATGGATACCTGCAGCAACGAGGGAGGCAGCGAGAGACACAACTCTGGTACATGAGACAGTAACAAGTTGTGTGTCTGTGAATGTGTGAACAGCAGAGAGAAAGACGGTGTAAAGAAACCTTATTCTGTCAAAGAGAGGCAGGACTTTTCTGTCTCTGCACATTGCGCCTGTGACTAAGCCTCTGTGTGTTCTTTTGTGTATTTCTCAGAAAGTGTCAGCATCACATAAATTATCAATGTCTGGAATCAGATAAATTACTCACTTGCTCAGAGAATATGTCGAACATGACCACCGCCAACTTCCAGACATGTTTACAAACTCAGTGCGATGTTTCATCGTGAAGTATGCAACAAAGCATCTGTGAACAGGCGTCATCAATTCACTGCTGCAGATGGTGTTTGTTTTATGTTTTCAGTGCATAAACCTTTTGCCTCCAGTTCGCACAAAACAGAAGAAACTTGGGAATTAAGTTATTCAGTTGCAAATAGGCTGTTTTAACTGGATTCATCTGGTTTAGATCGTGCAATTACAGATTGTGCAGAGAGAGTATAGTATTTCTGGATCGAAGCTGATAAAAAGCCAACATTTGTGTCAATATGTTGTTTTGTATAAACCCATTTAATCATTTTCATTTGAGAAAATATTTAAAAAAAACAAAGCCAGTCAGTCAAACTGTTTCACAGTTTTTCCTAGAATTTCCTTATTTCCTTTCAGGAAAAGCCTCTCAAAAAACATTTAGACCATGATGGGATACCAACATCCTCCACTGAGACAGTTATACTCACAGCTTGTTCACACTGTGTGAAAAAATGTTTTTGTGCTGCCTTTAAGTGCCACTTCTGAAGCTACAATTTATCCTCATTTCCATCAAATCACCTTTAAGCATCAGGGACTTTAGAATGAATTTTAGACAGTGTGCACACTCGAGCGCCCACCTCTCTGACATTTCAGCTCTCACACTGCTCTGTCTCACTTGTTATCGTTTCTTTAACAACACCCACTTGTCTTACCGCTCCTCTCTCGACACTTTTCTCCTCCAGTCAGCAGCGTGTTGACCCTGACTCGTCGGCGCTCCACGCTGCCCTCTCCCAGCCCCACCAGCAGCGTGAGCCTGTGGAACATCCTGAGGAACAACATCGGAAAGGACCTATCCAAGGTGGCCATGCCAGTACAGCTCAATGAGCCAATCAACACCCTGCAGAGGCTGTGTGAGGAGCTGGAGTACAGCGAGCTGCTGGACACTGCAAACCAGACCCAAGACCCTTACCAACGCATGGTAAGTGGAAAGAACACGATAATGATAATACCTCATGTACAAGTCTGCAGAAGCAAAATGGAGCCTTGTAAATAAGAACTAATTCTACCTTAAAACGTGAGATCTCATTTACACACAATCATTTATACATCTGCACTCATGCATAAACTAGTCTCACTTGAGCACTGACTCATATTCATATGTTAACAAAAAGAAAACTGGAATGTTCTAGCTTGCAGAAAGTAAAAATATTTTATGTCCTTTGATGTGCACATCAACAAAAGTGAACAGATATTTTAAAAAAAAATGAACATCACAGTAGCTGTAGCAAATTATAGATAGGGAATGTGTTTTGAGCCCAGTACTTTAAATTCTGCTCTGAGGTTCGTGTTTTGCTCAGTGTGCGTTTCTGTCAGAGGCTTTAATAACAAAAATAAAATACATTTTGCTGGCAAAAAGATTTCGGTTGTCTTTTTTTTCCCTCCGTGCTTGGCTGTTAGACCCTGAGTATTTGACACACTTTAATAGTCAGATAGAGACACAGCATTTTCACTGACACAGAAATGTCACATATCTGCACACTGAAACACAGCAAGGTCTCACACATGCATACACACAATATTATCTTCTTTATCTTGGGTACATGTGTTTACAGTCATATACTGACATTACTTAGAGCAGTGAGAAAATCCTACAGCCTGCCAGATGTTCATCTGTCCTCTCTGATTTCCTACACAGGTGTATGTTGCTACGTTTGCAATATCGGCCTACGCATCCACCTACTATCGAGCAGGAAGCAAACCCTTTAACCCTGTCCTGGGAGAGACGTATGAATGTGACAGACCTGATAAGGGCTTCAGGTTTATATCTGAACAGGTAGAGTTCACACAGCTCGCACACGATTCACTGCACAAGAACTTTTAATACAAAACATATATTTTGATATGTAAAGTGACTTCTTGCTTATTAAAGGTACTGTAATTGATATATGTATTCAAGTTAAAGCTGCTTCATTTAGTAGTTTCAAACAGTGATTCTCAATTTAATTGTCTCACCTTGGTTTGGTTGTCTCATGTCAGGGCTATCAATGCCCTCTTCCTGTTCTATGCGCCAAAGCAGTTGACAGGACCTCACAGAATCCAATCTAGTAGCAAACAATGTAAATAATAATAATCATCATAATAACATAATGTACAAAGCTGTGCATTATGATGAAACACAGTTTGCATCCCTGATCTCCTCTGTCACCTCAGCTGTGAAGTCCTGCTCTGACCTGCCAGCCTTCTCTGTGGCCTTGTCTTGTTTGTTTACAGTGATTACAGTAATCTCTGAAAATGTGCAGTAATGGTTTATCGCCAGCAAAAAGTTCAACGTATCACCTTTCCCACCTTTGTATTTGACTGATAGATGAATACATCATGAGCTACAGTGTCTGTCTGTTTTTGATAAGTTGCCTTGATCTCATCTTGTATCTCTTCTTTCCATTTCCCAGGTGAGTCATCACCCACCTGTGTCAGCATGTCACTCTGATTCAAGGAACTTCACCTTTTGGCAAGGTGAGCAGGAGAGAGCACGTTTGGAATAAACATCCCATTTCCCCTCTGTTTGTCTGGGCTTACTTGGAGGTCGCCTCCGTGCCGCCACACCTTTGTTTCTGAGTGTGGAGGTTATATTTGAGGTGAAAACTGGTGTTGTGCAATATTAAGTAACCTCATTTAACTTTATGTGGGCTTGGTGAGCTCTGTAATTTTCCATCGTGTGATAATTAAGTTCTTAATATTTGCACATGTGGCTTCGTTTGTTACCTCTGATACTTTAAATTCTGGTATTTTGTTCAGAGACAGCTGAACAGCTATTGGTAGTCAAAGAAACTGCAGGCTGTTGCCTTGTTTGCATTTCTCTCCGTGCACATGAATAAAGAAGCTGATTTATAAAAAGACGCTATTGTTTGCCGACGAGACCAAAAAAAGAACCTTTAAGATCTAAATTAAGATATTACGGCAATTTCCACTGTCACAAGCGCCCACCTGTTTTTTTTTGTCTTTTAGATGTCCGATGGAAAAATAAATTCTGGGGCAAATCCATGGAAATTGTTCCCATGGGAACAACACACGTCACACTACCTGCGTAAGTCCTTTACTCCTTTACTTACCGTGTGTGGGTGTGTGTTTGCATGTCCACATGGGGTTTATAGTCTTGTATTTTTAACATTAGGGTCCACATCACAATGCACAGTATAGGCCGCAAGTGTAAGTACTAGGAATGAAACATGAATTTTGTGTGTGTGTGTGTGTGTGTGTGTGTGTGTGTGTGTGTGTGTGTGTGTGTGTGTGTGTGTGTGTGTGTGTGTGTGTGTGTGTGTGTGTGTGTGTGTGATTTGTCCAGCTTTGGGGACCACTACGAATGGAACAAAGTGACGTCCTGCATCCACAACATCCTGAGTGGCCAGCGCTGGATCGAACACTATGGAGAGATGGCCATCAAAAATACCAACAGTGACGTCTGCCAGTGTAAAGTTACTTTTGTCAAGGTTAGGAAACACAAATGTTTAAATCACTGTCTGTGTTGTGAATGTCTGCCTTTGAGCTGTGAATGAGAGGACCCATGATTTAATTTGTCACATTCACATGAACCTCGGTGAGTGACTCGTGATCATTATGCCCGGCATTTACCACTTGACTTTTAGTTTCGTCATCATCTGAGCAAACACTTTAAATTTGTTATTTTGTAAAAGAAAGAAAAGAAAGTGCTGCATTTTGTTAATGCAGTGCTGCCTACTCAAACAGACATGCTCACTCCTGGTACCATCAATATCAAGGCACACAGCACCATCTTCTGGACAAAAAGAGGAACTGAAATTTCCAAAAATAAAAACATGAGGAAAAAAAAAAAACCCTGATCCCCATGACTCTGTTCCTCTCATCCAGTGTGATAGGCCTAGATCATGGCGTATTTATCACATTGTAGTTATAAATGCTACATTTCAGCTAGTGTTTTACTTTTGTCTTTTACTCTTTCAGGCAAAATCATGGAGCTCTACTGTGAACGAGATAGAAGGCGTGGTGACAGATTCGAATGGAAAAGTTGTGCACTCCATTTTTGGAAAATGGAACGAGTCTGTGTTCCAAGGAGACCCGCCTTCTGCCACGTGCATCTGGAGAGCAAGTGAGTGACTGGTCCATGGAAATGTCAGTCAAACATGTTTTAAGCTTCAGCAGTTCAATTAAAAAGCAAAACTATACTTGACATGTCAGCTGCTAATTGGTCTGTGTGTGTGTATGTGTAGACCCCATGCCCGTGGACCAAGAGCAGTACTATGGCTTCACCCAGTTTGCAGTGGAGTTGAATGAGCTGGACTCCACCCTTAGACCACTGCTGCCCCCCACAGACACACGCTTCAGGCCGGACCAGAGGTTGGCGCTCTTTATCTGTCTGTAGTGTTGATTTCTGTTAGTGTCCTCACAGACATCATCCCTACTTTTTATAGAAACTTACTATACTTTACTTTGTAACTGTATATTTATTCTTATTCCAGTGACCTGTAGAATGTGAACAGATTTGCCAATTCTAACCATTTGGCCCCCCCCCTTTTGTTCTTTCTTTCTTTTTTACAAACATGATTTTGTGGGCCAAGTCTGTGTCCATGTGGTGCGACGCACACCAAGTCAGAAATATGACCATAACCATGACAACAGTCTATGGGAGATTAGATCCAGGAGGATGTCATACAAATACCAGTACCCACTCATACACAAAGATGATATTATATATATATATATACATTATATAGTAAGATCTTCCTTAGCTTGGATAAATGAAACTCATTAAAATGTTATTTAATGCCATCATGCACCTTTTAGTCCACACAAGTACATGAATAAAAAGAGTATTAGAGGAAAAGGTGTCACAGAACATTCTTTGTTTTTCTTGTTACAGTGTCAAGTGTCAGATAAAGGGTGTTTGTTTTCTTTGTCCAGGCTGCTGGAGGAGGGGAACCCAGAAGGAGCCGAGGAGCAGAAACAGAGGATAGAGCAGCTCCAGAGGGAGAGGAGGAAAGTGCTGCAGGACAACAACATGACACACCAGCCACGCTTTTTCAGGCATGTCCTTTTCCATGTTATCAGTCTTTCCCAGATGATCAGCGACCTCCATCGCAGCCACTGTGGCTCATGTGTAATAAATGACTGTGACTGAAAAGTCACAGTCTTGCAGGCTCATGATGGACAAACTGGATTGTGAACATAGGTTTTCAGCTCATAACGACAATATAAGTCATTATTACTCTTTGTTTCATTGACCATTACATCACATCCATTTCAGAAGTAATGTCATGCAACTCATCGCTCGTCAGATGCTCTACTCATGATTAACTTTATGTTACACCCAGAAAATTTAAAATACAATCCTCCCTTACATTCCTGGATGTTTTAAATCAGACATTTGATTATGTTGTTCTTAGATGGTGCAAGTTAACATTGATATTTATGTTTAGTTTTCATCAAAATTATTTCAGAGTAGATTCATATTTTCCTGGAATCTGGATATGGTCATGTAATATGCTGTACATTCGACAGGTAAGACTTGACTTAAATAAGAGTGACGTATCATTCAAGATGTTTCAGTCATAAAAAAAGATTTCGTTCTTGTTGTGTCAACAGGAAGTCTAAGGATGACACATGGGTGAGCAACAACACGTACTGGGAGCTGCGTAGAGACCCCAGCTTCAGCAAAATGGACTTCCCTGTGTTATGGTGACCTCTGGATTTAACCAATCTTCTCCACTACTGCATATCATAGAGAGGGAAGAGTAAAACTGAACTGATACCAGCGTACAAGTGTCCTGACTCAGTTAACATGAATCACTCCATGTCATGGTAACCCAAACCAGTTTGGACTTCCTGCTTCCACTTCCGGGACAGAGCAGAGCCTGTAGACCTTCTGTTGTTGTTGTTCCTGTTGTTTATTATGTTTCTCCTGAAGGGTACGCTTTCTCTTCTCATTATCATAACTGTAATTTTACACAGTGTCAGTGTATGTAGACTAAATATTCATATCATTATGTGATGTTGCATCTCAGCATTTACCAAAGTGCCTTTTACTGCAGTGCTGCCCTCAAGCAACTGCTTCAGCAGTTTATGCAAAAACACTTTTATTCAGAGACTTTAAAAACTCCTCGTTTGGATGATGTCAGTATATATGAACTTGACTGGAGAGAAAAGGATCAGGGTTGGAAGTGAAGTGTTCCTCCATCCAATCAGCATCCTAACTCCAGGTTTGTCTGATTGCTTTAGTCAGTGGCTGATCGCAGGTTCTACTACTAAAAGAAGGACTCCGGCCTTATTTCAGTGTGCTGCTTTGATGTAATCAGTCCTGACAGTCTGTGGGTACAGTTTTTGTTTTTTTTATTACTGAGGGGGGAAGAAAGCAATAATTTTCCATTTTAAAAGAGGACAATAAACTGTACAATGGACAGACAAGTTATATTGTGACACATGTTTGTTTTTCTGTGTACAAAGGATGAGCCACAGTTTAGGTTACTTGTTTTTCTTACTGCTACAAATAATGAAATCCCTCCCAAAAACACTGAAACAACAACTTGAAAGACCACTACTTACAAACACACATATACATCCAGTTTTTCCATTACCTCCTCTTCCATCACCTCATCTTCTTCAAAATATTCTCCAGGGGATGGCTGTCACTGTCTTTCACTGGGATAACCTTTGTCCACAGGACCACAATCTCCTTCTGGTTGGCAAATCCCTGGAGCATCTTCTGTCCATGGCACCTGACTGACTGAGAAAGTCGCTATGCTACTATATTTTCATTAAATTTACTTTTAAAACTGTTGATACTACACCTCCTTTGAAAGTCTGATCAGATTCTGTTCTCATACCTCATCCCTGTTTTGAGTAGAGCTCTCATAATTCTTAACAGGTTGCAACCCTTCACCAGCACGTCCAGGACAAGTACAGGACAGGTAGCCTGCTGGTGAAAAAAGGTGCCGATTATCGGTGGCAACTTCAGCAGCAGGACACGGCCTGTCCTTCCCAAGGTGAATGTGAAGCTCTGCTATGGTGTCCATTGCAGCACAATCTTTTTTTTCTTTTGCAGGAAATAAACTTTATTGAGAAGTCTTGTCCAGACTAGTGATGTGAAAGCCAATTTTCTTTTAGAAAGTTATTCAGATTCAACAACAGGGCCAGTCCCGATCCAAACACAGTCTCTCATGTTCCCCTCACACTCATCTCTGCATATATTCTCTCATTTCCCACTTTATCTCCAAATTAATCTGCACACCCATCTGCTATGCTGTTTTGATTTCACCCAAATTTGAATAAACTTTAAGCAAATTTGTTTTCTGTGCAAAAAGAAGAGACTCTCATCTGCTCTGTTTTAGTCTTCAGTCTGAAAACCAGACTAAAGACTAAACTGGCATGGAACTGGGCAGGGAATCTGTGTTGCCTTCTGTCAGCTGAAACCTTCATAATTTAAAAATGATCTGTGTTAAAATGTTGCAGACAGGGAAGAGAGAAGAGGAAAAGACTTCCTGCACTTGGTAACAGAAACTAAAAAGCTGAAATACACATTTTCGTGTCAGTTTAGTCTTAAAGAACAACAAGGTCAAGCTCAGGCAATTTAAAATGAATGAAATGCTAATTGCATAATGAAACATGATATTTACTTCCATATTCCACATGCCATATTTTACTTTTTGGCCACTTGGGAGCAGAACTTTTAACAAACAGTTGCTTCTTTACACATCTTGTTCGTTACAGAGCAACATCACCATTTATTTTGAGTTTACGTGATGTTCCTAAGTTCTGGTGTTTATTCCTTTATTTAAGAGTTCTGTGTTAAATAGCCAGCTACAAACTATTTGCTGAGTTGAAGATGAAGCCTCAAGCATCGTTGCCATGGTTATCTACAAATAAATAAGAGTTGAAGCAAACAAGCAGGTGATAACTGTCTATATATATATATGTGGTCTACATGTATCAGAATTAAGTGGGTTCACTTTCTTTTATTAAAAAAAAATTTTTTTTTGCATATTGGCTAACTGTGTGTGTGTGTGTGTGTGTGTGTGTGTGTGTGTGTGTGTGTGCGTGTGTGTGGTAAGTGTAAGTAGGTGAATGAGAGACAAATTAAAGTTTCGTTTTGCTAAGGTAGAAAAACACTATCTGTGTGCAGTCCATTTTACATTTTACACCTTTTACATTTACTCAAGTACTATACTTCAGTACAGTTTGAGGTACTTTTTTCTATGCTAATTTGTACTTCTGCTTCCCTACAATTCAGCAGAAAATTAATATTTTTTTCCACTTCCTAGTTACTTAGCAGATTAAGATATGACTTATTCACAGAACAAATGATAAGCAGCAGCTTATATAATAAAATGTATTGGTATATAGATTTAACAATCACACAGTATATTTAGTATTTAAATATACAACATCATAATACTGACAATACATAGCAGCCATTCAGTGTAATGAGTGCTTTTATTGTTTTTATATCTACATGCACTTTGCTCTTCCAGTTTTACTGAAGTACTGTGAAATTATTACTTCAGCTCAAGTAACACTTCTGAAGACCTCTTACATGACTACTATCAGTGGTCAGAGGCCCATCAGCAACCTGTCACAGTAGTCTTGGACCAGCTACGACTGCACAGTGTTTGTGCATCTGGGTGCATCCATACCTCTGGGGAACAGTGGACCATTATCTCTACACATGACTGACAACTCCCTGACAGCCCTCTTACTTATCACCACTGACAAACACATACCAAAAGCAAAATGCACCCACCCACTCACATGCACACATTCTCTTAAACCCATTCCCTTACGACATCAGACCTTAAATCTGAATCCGATAAATTATGGGAACCAACAACACTGACAACAAAAACTGTCCTCACACCATCTTTGGAGTTCATCACTGAACTGCACAGGTGGTGCTTTACATGATTACAGGATGTGTGGTGTGGTTTGTAGCAACATGTGCCCTACATTATTTCTGTAGTCCTACTTACAAACCACCATCATTCATTCAGGTTAGCAGCAAAATGCTATGAATGAATCAATGAGACATGATTACTGAAAAAAGGGAAAATCAAGGAGGCAAGTCTGCTCTTGTCCTGAAACGTACATGCCCACGCAGTCTCTCTCTCTCTCTCTCTCTCTCTCTCTCTCTCTCTCTCTCTCTCTCTCTCTCACACACACACACACACACACACACACACACACGCACAGACACAAACAAGATCTCATATGATCATAATTAACTCCAGTAAAAGTGGGAGGAGGGACATGTGGACTAATTTGCAGTCCCACCACTAACAGCCACAGCTCTGACCGAACAGTATCTGTACAACTAATTTCCGTTACAGTGTTGATCGCTCTACTTACTTAGCCCATAGGCATATTTGAAATTAACCAGAAGACTATTTCTGTCCGCGTTTGAACAGCTGGGTCTACTTTTACGCATGGCAACCTGGGTGACACTCCAGGAGTGACAACTGGACGCACAGGAACCCTGATCAGTCATCTTTCTCAAAGTCATCTTCATAGAGTTGTTTATTTGAGGTAAGAGACATCATCATTTACACAGCAACCAAGTTTAACGAACTCGAATTTATCGGCGTATTGGTTAGTTAGTTATTAGTTTAAAAAAAAGACTCTACTGTCGGTCTACTTTACTAGAGCTAACTGACGCGATCGGTGTGTTGTGATTTTGCGACAGAAACATGAATTTCTACATTTTATTTCTTTGATTTTGAAATTCATATTCTCAGTCTTGAGTCTTTAAGGCTCCTGCGCAGCTGATTTCACCATGTAGGCACGCGCAGTGCAGCCTGGTGGGTTACAGTATGTTACAATAAGTGGGCTGCCGGGAATGTAGGCGCTCTGGCGCACGTGTTAGTGTGTGTGAGTGTGTGTGTGTGTGTTTTTTTTTTTTTTTAACATGAAATTGCATCTTAATTTTAATTTTATTTCTTTAAAACCATTAAAGTTTAGTAAATTGAACTGATAATGTTTGATGCCACAGTAGCAAGTCATTTATTATGTGCCTGTTACTGAAAAACAAACAAACAAAAAAAAAACCATAGGCATAAACACATGGCACTATGCATTTGCTCATATATACCCCAAACCTAGTTTTATTTAAATTGTTATCACTATTATTGTGTCTTTTTGTTTTTGCCCTCTTGTTTCCTCGGTCCAGATCACACTAAACAAAAGAAACATAAAATATTTAGAAACAGCATATTTGAGCTTTTGGAATTTGAGTTTGGGGTTAGAAAAAGGTCCCTGCTGACGCTACGACAAATCTTCAATTATTCAAAACGAATGACTCAACACGCTGAAAGTCAAGGGGAGTTTGTGATGTTGTTCAGAACGGGGGAAAGATGTTGGCATCCAAGGCTACATTCAGGGTGAAAAGGTTCAAAGATCTGAATTCTCTCCTGCAGGTTTACTTCCACGAACTGGCTTCTTGCGCTGTACCTCAGCCAAGTGCTGCATTCTTTTGTTTAACATTCCTCAAACCAGCACAGAACTTTCATCTGTTCTTTCTGACTCTCTTCTCTTACAGCACAAATCCCCCTTACACCTGATAACGTTAAATATTTAAGCTATGAAAGCTGAGCCGTTTGAATTAGCAGGATAAGGTGTGTGTGTGTGTCTGTGTCTGTGTTTGCATTTGTGTGATTGTGGTCACACTAATATGTTAACAACATGCAGGGGACTTTCTTTATGCATGGTGAGTCACTGCCTTCTGTTGGTAGAAAGATACTCAGAGGTTTGGGTATTACATGGTGTTGGGGCATCAGTGGAACTTTGCTGAGAGACACAAACTTTATCAAGAGGGGAAAACCAAAGGGGAATCACCATTAGTGATTTAGTACTTAAATAAGTACATAAGTGCATCTGAGGGCTTGTCTTTGCTGTCTGCATCTTCCAGTGGACAAAAATTACCTCAAATTGAAGCCTAGAAAGTTTCTCTCTTCCAGCTGTCTGCAATCCTCATCTGCTGAAGCCATGTTTTCCAAGGCCACTGCCAACTTTGTCCGTCAGATTGACCCAGAAGGAAGCCTCATCCACGTGTCTCGAATAAATGACTCACACAAACTGGTTCCCATGGCACTCGTCGTCAAACGCAACCGCATCTGGTACTGGCAAAGGCCCAAATACCAACCGACAGATTTCACCCTCAGTGACGTGTTGCAGGGAGACAAGGTGCTCAGCCCGGGTATGTAGGTGTGCACACAAAAGCTGTTTATGTTTAAAAATAAACAAACAAAAAACCTCAAGCTAAATTAGCATAATATATTTTTGTACATATTTTCAAAGTACATAAAGCATTTCTCAACACCAGCTATTCTCCTTTCAAAATTCTTTATAATATAAACATCTCACACCACATATTTTTTCAGGAGTGTCTGAGACAGCAGATTTCCTAACCTATCAGGGGACATTTGGAGACAAACTGTCTGGGAAGCTGAACACCAAGGCTGGCTCTGCCAGTATCACAGTGATGGGGCAGGGCTCGTCCAAGCTCCAATCATGTTTTGGCAACTTGAGGAAAGAGGAACTGGATGTGAAGAAGCTGTTATGTGACTCCAGCTCCAGGTGTTAAATAATTCCTTTTTATAGTGTTTGCACACTGCAGCTAGTCAGAGGAAGGTGACAGCATGATGACTTCTTTATTGATGAGATGAACAGTTTAAAAATGTAGTTATACATCAGATATTTGATCCCTCAGGCCAATGTCATGCAAAGACTTAATCACAACTACAGAGATCAGAGAGGTGTCATGTGCCTAACAATACACTGCACTGAATCTGTGAATGGACATCTGTTTTAACACCCCCCACCCCCCTTTAATGTGAATTCTTCTGTCTAACTGTCGATTAAGACCTGTTCCTCTACTCTCCAGGTTGGTGAACATGCAGCACGTGCTGTTGCAGCAGCTGGAGAAGCAGGCCGATGTGCTGGCTGTAGTGAAGGAGAGGATTCTCACCACCAACTCCTGCTCCGTCACCCACTCCAAAATGGAGCAGTGCACCTTTCAGGGGGTGCTCGGGCTGGTGGGCATGCTGGGGAGATCTTTGAAGGTGGGTGTGGATGGGGCTGAGTGTCTGTGTCAAGAAATCTTTTTTGGTTATTCATTCATTATTCATATATTATTAGTCCTGTTTTCTGGGGAAAACACTGAATGTTTATATTTGTTTGTTGTTTATTTAAAGTCTTTTTTAGCTGTACTACTATCAGAGCTTCATATCCAAAAAATATTGTATCCGGCTCTCTGGATATGTGTATCCTCAGGTGTGTGTGAAGGACACCAACAACATTGAGATGGACAGTAATATTTCTTTGGAGATCCCCGCTGGTACTGTCATTGCATACAGCATCCTGGAACTAGAGATTAAAAAAGATGGACGCTATGGTATGGTTTATAGCTGACGCCATTGCCTACAATACACATTGCAATAAATGGGTTCATCCTTTATTATCCTCCTCTATGTGTTTATCTGTGACGCTGCGTGTATTTTCAGATATATGCCTACAACCAAGCGCAATAGGAGGCTTTGAGACAGACTCGTCGTTGGATGTCATGGATAGCATGTGCATTGAGAAGATTGTTCCACAGAAAGCACATTTGCAAAATGGTTGGTTTCCATTCACTCAAACATTTAGCCCGTAACCCTTTGATAACAAAGAAGTTGCGGTTATTCAAATATTATCTCCCTTTTTTTTTCGTTTTTTTATGAGGAAGTGAAATAATCTGACTGAAGCAGGTTCCCTTTTCTCCCATACGCAAATCGCATTTGGGATGCTGCAGCAACAGTCGCATGGATGATTTGTTCTGTAAAATTATGAATGGAGTGAACTGCCTCAGTAGCAAAAATTTCCTCAACATCGTTACTTAACTGGCAACTGGATTTGGATCTGCATTGAAATCAGTGCATTAAGAATGCTATGGAAAATGTATGCAGACACAAACTGACTTGGGCTACTAATAATCTGAATTTCAAGTGGTTGTCAGGGAGCTTGTCCTCTTAACCATCCAGTGTAGGACATGACTGAGGCTAGCAGCAGCCAAGTATTGTGTTGGTGTAGCTTCATCTTGAAATCTCATGCAGTATCACCTGGCCTCTTGCAGGATCACAAGAGATGGACTTGTCTCCACTGGCAGAACTTCCCCAGTTAACTCAACAAGCCTTGTTCAAGAAGCTCCAAGAGACAATCAAGGACAGAGCTGCTCTGTCACTTCTGCAGTGTATGGTGGGTGACACGATGGCATTATCCCAACATAACACATCACATGTTTACAAGAGCCACTGCTCAGCTTGTGAAAATAGGCTATCTGGGTTTGGGCTCATCTCTACAGGATAACTGTGTTCCAAATAAACTAACCCAAAGGGAAACACTAACCAAAAGGGAAACACTCTCCCAAAACTGTTGTTTATGCTTTCTGACACAGGTACATTCAGGCAAAAATCTATGACACTAGATAGTTGTAGATTAGGAAATGACACTAGTTTGAACCATCTGTTTTTACACATTGTTTTCTCCACTTTCCTGCTTCTCCGTGCCTCTATGTTTGTCAGCTGGAGGATGAGCTGTCGGAGCCCAGTTCAGAGAGTAGTACTGAATGCAGCCAGTTTGCCAGTGCTGATCACCTAAACGCAGCTCACCTGTTGGTCACTGCTATGGAAGGTGAGAGAAAACTCTTTGACCTGCAGGTGTATAGGCATTTTCCCCATAGTGCTCTGAGCAACACAAGGTAGTACTTTACATTTTACACTGGTACGCTTTAATCTTGTTTTGTTTATTGTTTCTTGTAGTGTTGCCTGATGAAACACTGAGCCTCCTGAGTGAGAGTAGTGCTGATTTTCTGGACGCCTGTGACACACTGGTTAGTTGACTTTTTTCATTTTATTGCTCATCTTTATTTCTTTAGTGGTTGTATGTGAGTTGAAAATTATTATTAACTTATTTATTTATTTGACACCAGGCCAGTGAAAGTTCAGTATTTTGCAGAATGTGGTTATCAGGGTGGTACAGCCAGCCTGGCTCTGTCCAGAAGTAAGAAAATCCACCAATCAGCACCTCTAAAGCTCACTAATCAAGCCACTGTGTCTCATTAGGTTAATTCATACACAAAACATTTCCTGTAATTAACGAGTCAGCGAGTAACGAGTAACGAGTCAGCTACTCCATCTGTTTCCATGTATTTCCACTCTTTATGCTAAGTTCAGCTAACTAGCTGTGGGTTGTAGCTTCATATTTAATGCAGTAACATGAGTGAGGTATGGAAAAAAACAACAACAACACTGCAGCAAAAAGGTATTTATATGTCTGTCTCACCAGATGTGCAGGTTAAAGGAGAGCAACGGGCCACTCGCCATCCAGTGTCTTCCTGTCCTGCTGCAGGACAACCAAGCTTTCCAACGGGTAGAACAGCTGCTCAGCTCCACCAGTGTGACACTGAAGAGAGACACCGACAGGGTGTGGACGGAGACAGAAGATAAAGCAAGTGTTCTCCCTTTTCTCCTCTGCCTCAGCATACATGGATTGTCCTTGCTGTGCAGTGGGCTGAAGTAGTAGGAGTTTCTGCATGTGCACTTTCTTTTCCTTTTTCATGGACTAAACTCTGTCCATTTCTTTCTTTATTTCTATTGTGAAGCTAATTGAGTGTAAGCTTATTATAGTTTATTGCATAACATCTTTATATCATTACTATTATTGTTCTTTTTTAAAATATTCCTTTATATTTGATATAGTATTATACTGAGAATGTTATCATATTATTTTTTTGACACATATTTTTTTATTACTTTTTACATGATGAGTTGTGATCCTGCAGTGCAGCTCTGTCTCACTGAGACACATCAACAGACCATGTTTGGCACTCGATCAGGCACTTTATATGTCCTGCAAATGATTATTGTTTGGAATAAATCCAGTTCCAGTGTTTTTATTTATTACGTTTTAGCTCACAATGAAAACGAGTCCTGTTCATCAATAGGTTGAGAAAAATCAGTGAGCCCTGCAGCTGCAGAATTAACTGAAAATGCACCGTTCTTAAGCTTAAAACAGTTCTGATTCTCAAGAGATGTTCAGGTCATCGATTTCAAGTTTTTCAATTAACAACAAAATGTGAAATTTGATGCTTGCCAACGGTACATGAAATTGAAAACATTTCTGTGGTATGCTAAAAGATGTTGCCGACCTATTCTTAGCAGGATTTTAATTTTAAATGCTGCATCGGCAATATTACATATTTAACATTCCCTTTATTACTTGCATTGAATACCAAAAATACTGTATTATGTTAAAATGAAGAAATGATTCTTTTAAATATAGATTATGTGTGTTTTTACATGAAGAATAGTTTTATGAAGCTGACTTTGCAATGGTCCTGACACTTGTCAGTTAACATTGTACTTTAAAAATGCTTTACTTTATCCTATATTAACACATTTTGAAAAATAATTGCATTTAAACTTTTGCCTGTCATACCTCTATCAAAGCTTATTTCTTTGTCATAGGTAAATGGCAAATAAAGAATATAAAAAAACATTGAAGGAAAGTGTTTACTTTTGAAGTGAACTCCTGTGCTCTGTGGTGAAAGTGACAAACGATTGAGCTTTTGTTTCATTTTTAGTAAAGATCATGGCTCATTTGAAGATATGTATCTTTATTAACAGCAGTCTGACAGTGTCAACATAATTATTATCAAACACAGATGAAGTCGGATAAACTGGTTGATGTAGTAGCTGTCAGAATATTCACAAGGTGTGTGAACCTTCTTGAATGGTGCAATGTTGCCCTGAGTTATCACTTCTGTACAAAGGTGTGCATGTTTTATGCTCACACAGTACATGTCCATTGTACACCCACACAGCTATTTTCACTTATGGCTAATTAAAACTTTTGTTTCAGTGTAGTGTGTATATGTGTTCACATACCACAAATAAATCACATCTCCAAAACTGTTTGCTGCACTTGTTAGGACGGGACAACTTCTGCTGTTTACTGTTAGTTTATGCACTCTGGTGCCAGTTTATTAGGAACGCTTACTGTAGCAGGCAAGGCTAGATTACCAACCCATAATGGGAACCAACCGATGGGATAGCTGTCTGAAGTAGGCAACTCCCCCAGACTGTCAAAGGCCTCAAACCCCCCAAATTCTTTTTTTTAGAAATGTTGCAAATTTGCATCACTAAATCATATTGTGTGTGCACAGTTACAACTCATCTTGGAGCCATGCTTTGTAAGATTGTCACATGATATATGCAGTGTTTCTAAATAAGTTTGTGTTTAATCAAATGACAAACGTAACACACAGGTAACACACAGGAAACCTAGGGTCAGGTAGTGTTATTCCATTGCAGAAGTTCTCTTCACTGGACAATGTTATTTAGAGTCTTCGATGATGTATAGTCTCTATTTCAAGGGAACTTAGAGGTAATAGAGTATCAGTGATATATGGTACGGCACGGGGGTAGATGGATTTACCAAATGGGCCTACTGGGCACAGGCCCAGAAGTTCAAGGGGCCCCTGGGCAAGATCCTGTCTATGAATGACTTTTAATATTTCTTGATCGAAAGTCATTGAGCTCAGTTTAAAAGACACAAAATGACCACAAAGACACACAAAACGACAGCAAAGGAACACAAAATAACCACAAAGCCATTGCTGCCAGCCTAGGAATCACAGTTTGTCACATTTTATATCCTCTATGGAGTAAGTACTACGTTTAACAGCGTGATGTGATGAAGCTCCTGCTCCTGAAAGCACTGCCTTTGCCACGTGGGGTCGCTGTTGTTACCGGGATCCACGACGATGGGCCATGACGTAAATCTCCGGCGACCGGAGCGTGCGCCTCGTCGCGGGTCGCACGAAAACATTGTGGGGAGCAGGAGGTGTTTGGGAGCTCGGAGGAAAGACGACCGAATTTGAGACAACCAGCGCGGGGTGAAAATGACAGTGTGCAACTTCTTTCTTCAGGGCCGTTGTCGTTACGGCGAAAAATGTTGGAATGAGCACCCGAGGGGGGGAAACAGAGGAGGAGGAGGAGGTGGACGAGGAGGAGGTTACAGCAACAACAACAGCTACGGCGGCTCCTCCGGTCAGCAGCAGTCCAGAGGAGGTGGAGGTAAAGCTAACAGCTAACAAATGTGAACTTCTCAAAGTGTGGTGTTTGCGGTGGCAGGTCTGCTGAGTGTCAACAGTAACAGACCAGCTGGAAGCTGACTCTTGTTTGTCGTTCATTAACATGGCGCTGGTTTGTTCGCTTTCGTTTCTGAGCCACTGTGTTTTCTTCGTAACGTTAGCTGGCTTGATTCGAGCATTTTATTTGAACTTAAACCAAAGTCACATATCAGTAAGGTTTGACAGAATATTAGAAACACCCATTGGCTTAATGCAACAACACCGCAAACTGCATCGTTGAAAAAACAAACAAACATAAAACCGTTTAAGCACAAACAAACCATGGTGAAGGTAGAGTTTGGAGTTTTTGTGCCAGGTAGTTGTGCTAGACTACATTAGTCAGATATACCTTATAAAACTGGAAACTGAATGTAGAGCTAACTCGTTTTTATTAGCATCAGCCTCCAAACGCGGCCGCTGTTGTGTGTGATGTTGGCTACATTGATGACTTATATAGAGTTTTTTATTCTGGTATTTATTTTTTTTCGTATCAGTGTTGCAGCCACATTGAACTGATGATACGAGGAAAGCAAACCCAGTCAGTAAACAAAGAAAAACAAGCATTACTGGGCAGCTAAAGGTAGTGAGAATAGAGGAATTGTATCACAGAAGTAAACAATGTTTGGAGTTATTCCACTCACAAATATAGGTGAAATTAATTTTATTTATGCATGCCAAAATCACAAATATATCTCAGAGGGATTTACAGTTTGTACAATATGTCATTCTTTATCTGTAGACCCTCAATACTGAGAAGGATACACACACACAAAAATCAATTTACTGTTAAACCCTGTTAAAAAGGAGAAACAGTAGAGGAATCCCTCTTTCAGGATTGACAGCCATGCCATAGTTATTGTACATACGGAAGTGGGTGTGGTAGTTACAATATGGAGGAAAAGATATACTTTTTTTTTCTCAACATTGACTTTTATTGCTTTCCATGGGTGTTTCAGGGTTCGGGAACAGAGTTTGGGTGAATCCTAACCAGCAAAAAGGAGGCTATATCCAGCCTTCATCCTTCTCCTCTCATGGAGGTGATGACTGGGGCCGAGGAGGAGGTGGAGGTGGAGGGAGAAGAGATAACGTGAGGAGCTCTGATTTCAGCTTCTCTGGTCAGAACAGATTTTCCACACTTAGTACTCCTAGTTCCTTTGACAGAGGAGGAAGAGGAGGAGGACAAGGTGGAACAACTGGTGATGATGAAGATGACAAAAAACTGTGAGTTTGCTTGTTTTTTAGGGCCCGAGCACCAAGTGGTGCGAAGTCCCTATTGAAATTGTAGTTGTTTTGGTGTAGAATTAAAATAAATGTTTATGTGTCAGAAGGTAATCACGAGTTACGAGATAATTTATGTGATGTCTGCCTCATGATCACACAGGGAGTGCATTCAGATGGACATGGAGATTTGGGAGAGTTCACGACAGTGGTGCTTCTCATGTTATTCAAGCTCCAAGATGCCTTTATCTGGTTTGTATCAAATATACTTTTAATAACATGATTTCTTGTGTCATGTGTAGCCATAACACTAGTTGTAAATTATGGGTTTATTATATTAATCACCAAGAAATGTGTTTATTTATTTATTAATTTCTTCAGGTTTCACCGATCTCTCTCCAGAGGAGCTCAGACTGGAGTATTATTCCACAAGAGCCTCAGGAGATCTGCAGGGTTATGTAAGTGAAGTGTTAATGTCGCTGCTTTGTTTTTGTCTTCAGGCCAATAAGAAAGTCAAGAGGATGGATACAAGTTTTCATTTCAACAAGGAAAAAAATGTACTTCAGTTAAATAATGAATTGCAGGCATTTTATAAATATGTATAAGTCTAAGAAACAAACTGTGTTGTGTGTTTAGATTAATGGTGTCAATCAGTTACTCAACCAATGGAGAAGCAGAGTGAGGGAACTGAGGGTTATGAATCCACCCACCCGTGCAGCTGTGGTAAGACACACACACACACACACACACACACATACTCCCATCTGTTGATGTTGTGAACAGGTTTTGATATGCAGTATAAATACTTTCCATGCAGCTCGCAGAGTTAAACAACCCAGCACCTCAGGCATCTTCAAGTGGCTTTGGCTCAGTGACAGCAACTGGATTTGGATCCTCAACAACTGACTTTGGAAACAAAGGTGAAGAGGGAGTATTCATTTTTACAATAAAAGAAGAAAGAGGAGCTAGAAAAAAAACCAAATTGAGATATTATGTGCTAATTAGTGAGCTTTAGAGGAATTGGTAGGTGGAGTTTAATACCTTTCCTACCCCCCAGTCCCTTGTGCCGCGTTGAGCTAGTCAGCTGTTGGCTGTAGCTTCTTATATAAAATGTAATTATCTAACTCTGTAAGAAAGAGCTACTGCTTTAAATCATCCCTCATCTCTCTTGACTACAGTGCTTGAGCAGATGATTTGTATACATACAGTATAGTACAGTGTTTGAGAGTCCAATTAAATGGCTGACTTGTGTGAAGTCAAGCACCTGAATACGTCTAAATTCGAGTTTAGAGATTTACAGAAAAAGAAATGCATAGAACAAGCATTTCTTTGTTCTGTCCGAATATGCTGATCGAGCAATTAAATCCATATAAATCCCTGCTCGTGTTATTTTTAAAATCTTTCTGACCATCTAGGCTTTGGAGCTCCGGCACCAGGGCAGGCCAGCAGTTTCAGCTTCGCTGCTGCAACTGGTGGATTTGGTTCCTCAGCTGCACCGTCATCATCAGCCGGTTTTGGTAGTGCTCCTACACAGCCTCCCTCTGGATTTGGTTCCTCCTCTGCTCCTTCAGCTTCAACTTTCTCCTTCGCCGCTCCGACCACCAACAAACCAGCAGCCACTTCAGGGTTTGGCTCTGCCTCTGGATTCAGCTTCAGCTCTACAGCAAACACCGGAGGAGGATTTGGGAGTGGCTTTGGGGCTGAAGCACCTGCTGCAGCAGGAAGCAGCAGCATTTTTGCTGGACAGATGAGCGGAGGGTTTGGGACAGCTGCTGCTCCACCTGCTGCAGGAGCCGGGTCTGCCGGTGGGGCGTCGGACAGTCTGTTTTCACCTGAGAGCAAACTAACTCCAGAGGAACTGAATCAGTTTAAGGCTAAGAGGTTCACTCTCGGTCAGATTCCTTTAAAGCCTCCTCCAGCTGACATGCTGGTAGTGTGATATGTGGGGAAAGTTTACAGAAGTTTTGAAATAAAGAGGAATAATTTATATAAAACATTTTTTTCTGCATAGAGCTTTTGTTAAATCCAAACTCATTAATTTTTGTTTTTAATACATGGCCGATGTTTAATACTTTGATCACTTCAGCTGAGGAAAGTTGCTCTGGTACTGTTTAAGCTTTTTGTCTATGTGCAAATTACAGACTATGTACAGCTGCACAATATGTAGTATATATTTTTAAATAATGTCTTTTATCATAAATAAATTACTATTTTGGGGTGATTGAATGTCTTAGAATATACAGTTTGAATGCGGTGAAACAATTTTAGCTTTTGCCATCTGTTGAGATAAGTTTGTTTCCACGAGTACACGCATGTATACACATGTATACTGGACTGACACATGGTTATGACAACAAAACATTAAAAATATGCCTGTTACGTGGTTGAAAACTTTTATTTGCACAAAAATCTTGCAACAATTCAGGCATGATGTCCTCTTACCTAGAAATTTATTTCACTGAATGTTTTGTGAGACGATAGTGTATGTTTAACTGACATATTGTAATCTTACATCAAGGCAGTTCCTTTTGTAAAGGTTGTAATTGCACAGAACAGCCAGGTGAGGGGGTCACAGCACAAGCCCCAAAATACCTCAGGCTTTTTGACATTGCAGAGATGCAAAAAGAGATACTGGGAAAGTGTAAATAACTAGCTGTTTATTTTCTCTGGGTGAGTATTGTTCTCCCTCTGTTTGTTTTTACTCAGATTATAATGTGACACAATATTGAAACATCTGAACCATTGCCCATCAGTCCAAAACCATCCCTCCACACCAGCTTGTAGACCTTCACCCAGTAAAAGAGAGTGTGGGAGAGTGCAGATGACAATGAGTGAGTAAGCTATTCAATGCGTATTCATTAGGTGTTGAGCACCCAGTGGGACCACAAGAGGAGGAATACAGCGACAAAGAGACACCAATAAGCTATTCTGCTGCTATAGGGGCTTCAGCTCTGCTGACTGGAGCATATTTTCAGCTGACAGGGAGTTTGTGATATTGGCAAGAGGTGCAACTGAGCTGTGTGTGTGTGTGTGAATTTATTTTTATTGTGTTTTTGTGTGTCAACTCATCCCAAGTCCGCATCTCATGGCCAGGTCAGAGGCATTGTGCATATAACTAATACAGTTTCATATCTATAAATGGTAACACAGCAGTAACTGGCAGCAACAGAGTGCAACATAGTAATTTTCTCTCCTACTTCTCAGTCTGTCAGCAGTAACCTCCCACCCACCCCCTGCTAGCAGATAATACATCAATAATTCAACAGATTAATGAACGATTAAAATAGAGACTATCTCATGAAAAGGCTCTTGCATGCTGATTTCAGTGAAACTTATTTAAATTGCCATCCGGTCTCTACATGTAACTGAGAAATATGGGCACTTGTGAATCCTTGTTTCCCCAACAGTAAATAAGCAGATATAATCACTAACTGCTGTGGCATCAAATTGCCCGTCTGCCTGTGTTTATGTAACGTGTGCACGAGCTGCACAGAGTAGATCAGCGCAATATTAAAGATGAGGGATGAGTCTTTGGATGCCTGCGCACACATAGCCAAAGACAGAATGTCACTAGGAACACTTATTCACTCTGGAGTACATTAAGACCTGTGTAAAGTGGTCCAGTTAAATTATATTAAAGAAATGATTACATTTCGCTCATCTGACCGGTTGTGTTTAATGGTGAGAATTAGAATTTGTGAATGCAGTCATTTCCTCCTCCTTCCCTCCTGGGGATTGTTCAGTATTCCCAGAAGGGAGCTTGGATTTGGAGACATGACATTTGAGTTGCAAAGCACAAACACATACATATACACACACCTGTCACACACTGTACACGGTCCTCCTTTAATCCCCAACCCGCCCCACCCTCCTGGGAATTCATAGCTTACACAAACCTGGTCACATGACCATGATGTGTACTGTAATTCAATTGACTCTGGCCTGACTCCAGCAACATGGACCAGACATACACTGTATATGGTGCTCTAATACATTGAACACACTTTTCCATAGGGGAAATGGGGGCTGTTCATCTTGTTAATTCTCTATTTAGACCATGTAGCACAGCTGTGTATGTATGTCGGAGCGCTGGACGGATCAATCCTTTGAATTATAACTTCTGCCTGCAGCTATTGAAATTCATCCTCCCTTGCCGGCGTCTCCAGATCAGCATTTTTTAATGACATACAGTGCTTAAATGCACATTGTGTTACACGGCCACTGTGGTCACTACATCAGCTGATGACAGCAACAGATGTTCCCACCACCTCTTGAATCCCCTCTCTCCACAGAATGCCAATGAGCAGATTCGGATTCAGTGCTGGTATTAATGTTTGATGGGGGCTGATTCCCGTCGACCCTCCTTACTGTTGCAGCAGAGAACGAGGCTTAGTAATTGGAACAATGAATCCTGGGGTAGAATTGATTGTGTTGTGCCACAGCAGTTCGCCTATGGGAAACAGGGCATTGATCCAAGGCCTCTGATTTATGCCTATTTGAACGGTTTGCCGCATGGGTGACTGAGTGGCATATATTTCACCTGCGAGGGTCTGGACCTGGGTTTCTGTGCTATGCATGTTTATGGGTTCGTATTAGGATCAGGACACCGCGTTCTCCTAACACACTGACATTATTAACAGACTGCAGTGAGTGAACCCTCTCAGGACACAGAATATATATACTGTATTTGAGACCAGACTGGGCGAGGCCTGGATCATTTGAACTAAAGTGGCTCTAAGTGGCACTGAGAGGCTGGACACAAAATTATGTTCTATTACATCCATTACATTTATTTTATTAGTGTATGCAGACCAAGCTGCATGCTACCTAAGCACATGCATCTGTGTAGGGCATCACACTGCAAAAGACCACGTTTTGAGTGTTTTAAGTGAATGTAATATTTTTTATGTTTTCAGAGTTACATTACATTGATGTGGTGACTGAGCATCGATAATGTGAGGGATGACTATTCTCAAGCAAGTTTCAAGTCTGAAAATTGTATTTTATACAATACAGAAATTAAATATTGAAAAAATAATAATAATAAATTATATCTGTGTGCAAAATGTTCTTCACCTCTGCAAGTCTGGATTACCACCTGTGCAACAGACTGTTTATTATGTGTCAGTTTGGAGTGATTTGATTCACTCTTGTTTGCTTGGCGAGACGCAGCAGCAAATCAGAGTATCAGCTGAAATGGTAAAGACATTTTGGGAAATATGCTGCTTCGCTGTATTGCTGAGAGTTCAATGAGCTGATTAATATAACTCTTAACCTTGCAACTGTCTGTTCACTTTAATGGCAAATATGAAGCTTCTTCCAACAGGTGGTTAGTTTAGTGAACTGTGGAGAAACAGATCTGTTAAAAGGAAAAAAAATTAATTAATTGATTAATTAATAAAATAAAAACTGCATCCCGGCTCCTCTATAGTGCACTGACGTGAATGTTTTATCTTGTTCAATTATACAAAAACCAGAGTGAAAGTATAATTATGGTTTTACCAGGTGCTAAATGCCAGACTATTTCTTGACCAGGTGCAGTGACTTCCTGTTTATGCTAAGATAAGATAATTAACTGCTGCATATTAATGTAGCTTTCTATTTAAATTATAAACTAAGTGAATGGTATCAATCTTCTCAACTACCTCTTGAAAAGAAAGCAAATTGACATCTTTCGCAAAATATCAAACTGTTCCTTTAATACCACATTTGAGTTTGAACATTAACATGCTGCCTTCCACATACTTAAGGTAGGTGCAACAGGGAACTATTTTTTTTTTGCCCCAGGGCCGTACAGCGGATGAAGCCTGCCCATGCACCTCTTCTCTTATCAGGCAGGTAGCTTTTGTAGGCCTAGGTACTATGAGGCCTAAACCTCATCAGAGGATATCATACATGTGGAAGTAACTCTGTGCTGTGGAGCAACTCAGATAACCAACCCATGCATCTTGATCCCTCCATTTTTCCTCCACACAAAGGAGATGAGGTCCACAGTATTTACCCACGCTTGCCTCACAAAGCCACGCGTTGTCGCTGTTTGCCATGCCGCTGAAAGCAGCACCCAGGCCTACTGTAGTAATCGCATCTCTCCCCCACCTCTCCCCCTCCCCTCCCTCCTCGTTCCCTCTCCTCTCCACAGCAGCGCGTCTCTCACCGCGCCTCGGATGCAGTGTGACCAGCAGCACCGAGCGGAGGAACCGTCCAGCGAACCGCCGTCCGCACACCAGCACAGCAAAAATAAAACCCAAACGATGACATTCTTACACATACGACAGAAGCAAACAATCATTTGACAACTTCCGACCCCACACCTCGCCTTCGCTGCTCCTTGCTGTAAGTGGTAAGTGCTCTGATTCCTTTTTTTTTTTTTTTTTTTTTTTTTTAAATTGCGGGGCTCCAAGTGCTCAATTTCCCGCACAGGGCATTGATAGCGCCACTGCACTGATGTACTGAATAATGCAATTAACAGCAGAGCAGATTATCTGTGATAAGAGCAGCGTGGCTAAAACTGGGTGCAGTCATCTGAATTTACGAAGAGGTAATGGTCTCCAGATTAGATTATTACTGTCAGCTGGGAACACTTGCTTTCTTCGTTTATACTCGCACCTTTGTAGCAGCAGAAGCTTGGCATTGTCAAGATGGCTCACAGTTTACACTTCAGTCAACCTCATTAACTGTTTAAAGAGAGTGAGATGATTAAATGAGATGATACACACAAGATAATGCACATTGAGGCTGTATGGAGTGATTGTAATGTGACTTAAATACTTATAGATAGAATATTTCTTCTTCTTGTTTGCCTTTATGTTTCCAGTTTGAACATTTAAATGTGCTCTAAAGGGAATTTTACCAGTGTTGCTGTAGGAGCAGATAACGATCGTCTCTATTGATTTTGCCATGTAGGGAGAAAGTTCAGCCATGTCAGAGGTCAACTGTGCACCTCTGCTGCTGGTGATCTGTGGGAGGCTTGTGTGGGGTCAAAGGCGTAGAAAGGTGCCTCAGGATAGGTCAGCTATGCATTGCTATCCCCCTTATTTTTTTTTTGGCTGTGTTTGTTTGTGTGAGCACATGTGAGTGAAGGTGACAGTAAAGGGTGGGGGGAGGGAGGAACTGGGAGGTGGGGGAGAAAATAAGTATATTTTGAAATGCCTGTCCTCTGCCAGCACACAGGTCAAGCCAAGTGCATGCTGAGGTGCGAGATTATATCAGATGGTCACACGCACCACATGTACGAGCATATACACGCACAAGCGCAGACACAAACACAACAATGCCCGGAGCTCAGCTCAAAACTGTGTTCCCCACCTGTGGATGTGGGGGGGCAGGGGGGATAGAAACCAGTGACAGGGCTCCAGGGCTTCTGTATCTCTGAGCTCTTGTGATTTCTCTGAATGTTTTGCTAAGAAAATCTGACAGTCTTTAAGCTGTTTGATATTTCTGACATGCAGAGTTTAGCACAGAGTGTGCAGCAGAGTCAGTACATTAACTGGCACTAAAGGAGCGGGCCCTCTTTGGCCCTTTTTAAGGAGAAAAAGAATAATTATCCATGTGCTTAACTCTTGAAATCCGTGCCAGACTCGCACTTGATCCTCTGAATAATCCACTGAGACAGAATTGAGATAGTAAAATACTTGAAAGAGACTCAACACTGCTTTGGCAAGCCATGTTTCTATATCTCCATTTGCACTTAGCTCCAAAATTTAAATGCAGAAGCCATTTTCTACAAATTCTGCTTTTTACACTTGCAGAAAAGATGTTTAGAAAAAAAATTCTGTCATCCCATTTTACATCGTCAAACAGCTGCCATGCAGCTCACATCTCTGTTTGTGAGGCAGTCATGTGCCACAGTTTTTAGTTTCACATTTGGGTGGGTGTGGCAACCAAGCAGCTTTGAGATGCGTGGCGCCCAAGTTCAGAGGGCAGACAGATCCCTGCTCTTTCTGAAATATTCACCAGGTTGAAAAATATGTGTCTGCGCGTGCATGTGTTTGAGTCTGAGTAGAAGAGAGAGATGCGTCAGATAGTATCATATGAGCTTGCTACTCAAAAGGCCAGCCTGACCGTTATGCACTGTATCATCTTCCATCAAAGAGCCTCTGCACGCACACACACATACGCAGTCCTCAAAATTGAAAGCTGGAAAGGGCAAAGGCAAAGTCCACTGACACATCAGACCACACTTCAGATCTGTAGCTGGTCCTGGTCTTCTTAGAAATGAAAATGAAATCAAAACAACCAAAGGGGGAAGAGCAGACACTTTTCGTAGTAATGAGCAGGCTTCAGTGTGTGCGTCTCGGTGCATCTTTATATGTGTGTTTTTGTTGCATCTTCTGTGGCTGTGTGTACTCGTCATGCACAATTCGCTGGCCAACTGGTATGTATCATCAAAGAGAGTGGCTGTGATTGGTTAACAGTGAATGGCCGGTCGGTATTGCGCCTCACTTCCCACTTCAAACTGGACTCGCTAATGAGACACTACAGTTTTGGAGAAGATTATTTTGCACACTCACACTCAGACACATTCAGCCATGATGGATGAGGATGTGGGTTTTGACCTATATTTTATAGAAGTTTGTATTTTTCCTGCAGACGTCAGGTGATCATCCAGTTGAGAGCCACTGTACTTTTTTCGAGAAATATTCTGCCTCTGCAGCAGTCCCCAGAAAATCAATGCCACTCACCACCCGATATGGGTTTGAGGCTGCTGCAGGAGTAAAGGTGACCTCCATTATATGCATGTGGGCCACTTGCGTGATAACCTAGCACCTTTCAAGGAGACAAAAGCTATGCTTCTAAAAAATGGACTATGTGTTTGTAGTTGTTGCCATATTTACAAAATTCGCAATCTGCCGAGGAACTTAAACATTGTTGTAACCTTTTAATGCATATCATTGTGTCTTGTCTTTAAATTTGACCATTTGGCAGGGTGAAAAAAATCCCCTGTTCCAAGACAATGACACTACATGATAATATTAACCTATAAAAAGACGTTATGTTCATTTGTATAAAGTATTTCATCAAACATTAAAAATGTGGGATTCAAATCTGTAAAAGAGAAAAGACATGACAAGTATTAGAAGACTTCTCACTGTTATTATATATCAAAATATCTGTAGCCACGTTGAGGTAATTGCATGTTAGTTTAGTTTATGTTCCTCTCAATGGACTGTGTGATAAGAATTATAAGAAGTCATTCTGGAAGAAATACGACTTAGTGATTGCTTTGTGTTTTTAATTTACACCACATAATTGCGTGTTATAATTCACAATATTATAATCCACAGTTGCACGCTGAGAATAGAAATTCAGACAAGTTAATGTCTTATTGTTCCCAAATACATCTTATCAGTCTGGCAGATCAGCCAAACAGTCAAGGAACTCAAAAATGAGGTCACATATAAAAGGAAGAAAGTAGAGAAATGGATTAAAAGCCTGTGATAGAAGTCCTAAAAACATAAGTGAGCAGAGAGATAAATATACAGCTCTTATCCTGTCCTCTCGCTGGATCTGACTATGTTCCAGTGCACACGTCCTTTTAGAGGTTTAGGAGTAAATAAAATAGAAAGGCGTGTTTTTGGTGACCCCTGGCCGTGTCCCTACAGGCCTGTGGTAGCCCCTCCTTAGCCCAACACCGCCCGTGCTGTCTAAGCGGGGACTTGCTGATCCGGACATGGTATAAGTGGGGTGAGATCCTGTTTGCTCTTCCGCCCCGGGCTGGCTACCAGCATCCCAGGTGGGATGGTGAAATGAGAGGATGGGGGGTGGGGTGGGATGGGGTGGGGAGGGGTGGCTGAGGGGTACTGAGAGAGATGTCGCTGACCATATTAGTCACCAGAGAAAGCAGGTCATGAGTCAGGAAAGCTTCCAGTCTCATCTATCACGCCCCTCTTAACCCACTTTCCTTCCAGCCCAGCCACTCCGCTTTTTTATTTTTCTATTTTCTATTTTCTGCATCCCCCCGTTGCTGACGGAGTAACTTTGCCATCTCTCTTTTGATAGTGATGAAAACGAGAAGAGGGCGCAAAGAGAAGGGTTCAGTGCTGGACAGATTACTGGTTTCGGGTGAGAAGAGATTTGGGGATGACCTTTGTGGTGCGCCGAGGGAAACTGTTAGGAATTGATACATTTGAGGAAAATAAATAAAACGATTGAAGGGAGTTTGTTTAAGCTGTGTCACTGCAGGGAGGAAAAAAAAAAAAGAAGATAACATGGTGACATGATGAGGTCTCATTTTCACACCAGATTTCCCAGGGTGGTGTGTATAGAAACCCTGTGAGCTGGGTGAGACTGCTCAGGGGTGATAAGTGATTATATGAGAAAGGTCTCACTTCTCCAAACGGCTGCTGGCTCAAATCCTGGAACAGGTATTTGATTCACTGAGGAGACGAAAACGTTGTGTTTCTAGCTGAGCTGTGGAGGGATTATTGTGGAATATAGGGGAGCTGTGGATGGGTGAATGGACATTTGAAATCATTCTCCACAGGGTAGTGATTTGATGGTTGTCAGTGGCTTCAGGCCAGCTTTTCATAATACAGTTTAATGGAATTGTTATTGCTATAAACAGGTAACCACCTGCCTCCCACAAAACGTGTGTGTGTGTTTCCGCTATGTCTGGTTCATGAACTAACATCCCATGAACAAAAAAAAAAAAAAAAAAAAAGGTGGGGGGATAAAGTGACTAAGCTCTGTTCACTTGTCGTTTATTATGTGCTGTGTGGTGTGGAGAGAAAAGTGGAGCCCTGCAGTGGCCCTGTCATAATTAAGTATATTATACAGAGTAATTCTAGTTTAGTGCTGCTCAAGTTTTTATTTATCTAGCTTTGGCCATCAGTTGTACATTAGAGACTATTCACCAGCTTAATTACATCCTGGAATTGCAATAGCATCTCTGAAAAGAGATCCAGCATGGGAAGAAACACGAGCAGTGAGACAATTAGGTTTTAAACAAACCCTTATGTGAAAAAGTGAGTGGTCAGATTGTTGTTCCAGCTGACTGGTGTAAACATCCCTCAGTTTAAAGGCTGACCTCCATCATACTTGCTGCAGTTATGCCTGCACACAGTTTTCAAGAGAAGTGGATTAATATTGACATTACTGGTGGACTCGCTTTTGGTTTTTACCTCAAAATAAAGTGGCTTAGATGAATTGGCTAAACTGTAACCTACTGAACTTTGTTGCAGTGATGTTGTTTGGTGAGTTCCACATTGTCATAACTGTGGGAAACGACTCGGTAAAACTATGAAAATAAGGCCCAAATTGTAATAAAACAAAACTATCCTTTAAGTTTTTATTTAAGTAAATTAATGGCAAGCAGTTTTATTTGCCCTAATTCCAGAGCAGCACACAAACATGTATATTGGTCTATTGCAAAATATTGGTTTTATTGTGAAAAGATGTTCTTAAAAATTAAAAAAAAAAAAAAAAAGATTACTGGATTATTATTGTAACAACAATTAAAAGAACTAGCGTGCTGAAGTACCAGCTGTGGTTTTTATGCTCCTTCATCTTGCTGAGTGGATGCAGGTAAACACAAACAGCAGTTGTCATAGTGTCATAAATTATTCAAGTGTGCATTAAATAAGTGCTATGATGAGTTTTGGTTTAATGACAAAGGCTCTTAAACAGAAAAGGATAGATGTTTGCCATAGGCTGATACTTGCCTTGTGGTCAGAAGACATAATGGTTTATTGTATCACGGGTCACAGGTGTGTGTCGCACATTTTAATTGAACATTTCAATAACAAGTGACACTTTAAACAACCTCCGACAGGCTGATGTAACCCCTTCAGTTGTAGTTCTGGTGGAGAAAACGTGACCCTTTGTTTTCCCCGCCGTGGCTCATTCAACACGATGCAGGCAGTTCGTGTGAAAGCATGGTGTGACGGATCGGATCTGTGTCTGCTGTCACAAGGTGATGTAGAAGGAGTGACTCAATGACTCACCTCATTAAAGATTTTATTGGATAAAAATGTGATTGCGCCAATGGGAGAGGCAAAGCGAAAGCTCCTGATGAACTCCGATGTCTGTTCATTTCATGGCTGTTAGCGTTTGATTCAGATTTGCGTGTGTGTGTGTTCGCCAAGCATAATATTGCTCCGCAAAGTGTGAAATAGGAAATTTGTGAATATTTAATGGTGGTGTGACTGTATCTGGTCAGTCTGTTTGTGGGACGTACGCTGAACGCGCTCAGTCAACATGATACTGAAATCTAATCCGTGTCAGAGCTGAGTGTTTTACAGAAGATTTGGATGTTATTTCGCGTCCATCAGCCAAGACATTGGTGTCAGCACCCTCTGTCATTCAATATTTTGGCTCTTTCTTCTGCCACGCTCTGGCACGTACATTCAGTACAGCATATGTGTGTTTGCACTATGCTGGGTTTCTCTGTGTGTGATTTTGTGTGTGTGATCCATTTGGCTCTCAGTCATCCCACAGCCTGGCACTCTTACTGTCCTCCGCGTGTGCGTAGCAGAAAAACCAGCCTTCTGTTTTCTCTCCTTTAGAGACCCCTTATGATCAGAGAGATAGCAGGCGCCGGGCAAACGCATACAGTATCATAACCTGGGAAGTTTCCATGGTAGCCTCAGCAGGAAGTGCATTACAGCTCCTGCTTGTCCTTGCGTGCTGCCGGCGTGATTGTCCAGCATGAATTTCTGTTTAATTCGAGCTGTTTTTGCAAGTACATGACATGTCTGCGATGAAAAACGTAGAAACAAAATCTGTTATTAGAACGTGCGGTTTCATAAATCCTGTAGATGTACGCAAGCATACCGTGATATCATCACCAGTTTCATCTCATCAAACCTTTGTCTTATTCTCACAGTTTTTCTTCAGAGAGATTTACCATCTGCTCAGCAGAGTTTTTCAGCTTTTACTGGCCATTATAAAAACCATTCTTCTTAATATGTCCAGTATATTGCATGCACTGTATCCTGCAGTTTAGATTTTGATTCCAATTACCTGGGAGAAATGAAGGAAGCACATTTGGCCTGTTAGAGAAACATCAGATCCTTAATTTAATTAAAAATACGGTATCATATTTCAGGCAGGATGACCTTTATTGAATTAAGAATGACACCCAGTCTCATCATGGTAAACGCTTGACATTCAGGCAACCGCACATGACACCTCTATAGTCGGAGACAGATCTCATACAATAAGATAAAATGCTGAAATGATGATTTGGAAAAATATCTGATGACATTTGACTGGTGACAAATGATGACCAAATGAAATTTGCTGATAGATATTTTTATTTATGCCTTTCAGTTCATTTAGCCGTGATTCAGCTCAGTTCACTCATTGCTGTCCCACATGGGAAATTTGGCTTGCACCAGACAAAAAACACTTGGCAGACTCGCATCAAAACAGACTCATCCAACAGCAAATACACACAAAGAAAGATCAGTTAGAAAAAGTAACACGCAATAATAAAGGCAATAAGTGTATTCAATAAGTAATAAATAAAAAATGGGTAAAACCAATGAAAAAGAACATGTTAAAAATGACAATAAGACAGGTTTTACTGTTTATTGGTTCAAATTTATGTTCAGATTTATTATTAGCATGACTCATTTTGGCTTTATATTGTTTATTTCCTGACAAGACACTAGAGTATATTTATGCCATGTGCTTTTGCAGCTAAATTGTAGGTTAATGAACAGACCAGCAGTGGCAGTGTGGCCTGCATATTAGAGACCAACTTTAAAGAGACCATTAATGGATCTCTCAGCCATATCTAATTACAAGGTTGTGGCATTTGTGTTTATGGGGAGAGACTGAAATTAGAGATCACATTTTCACTCCTCTGCTCTTCTGCATCAGTTTATGAGTACGTTATGTTGAAAGTAGACGGTCAAGCTTGGCTGAATCACACTGAAGTTCATGTTTTCTGGTCTTCTTCACTGTAGTTTGCCAAGTGTTTTCTGCTAGACGGTTTTAAATCAGAGGTCACTCCAACCATTCAGGACATTTTGTCTTTTATAAAAAATTTAATGGTGCTTTTTTTTGGGGGGCTATTCCAGTTTAATCTGTGAAATATTAATGTCTAACTGTGTCCTTTTTTATTTTTTTGTATCTTACTGAACCTAAATTTTTGCCCACCCCCAAAATCTGGATTTTTCTTTCTCTGAAACACCAACAGTCAGACAACTGATCTTACAAGGAAGGGATCGGTGTGGGATGGAGACGGGTGCGGGGGAGGAACTGATAGCCACCAGGTCGGGCAGAGGGGTGGGCGGGGTTTCGGGGGTGGGGGTGAGTGGGGTGAGGGGGTGGCAGTTTGCTGACGGGAGGAGAAATAAATGAGCTCTGAGATGAGAAGAGAAGAGAGCACAGAGACATATGGCAGGGGAGCTGTCTGGCACAGAGATGAAGATAGATGGACTCCAGGTCTATACCTTTAGGTCCAGCAAACACTGTGTGGGGACAGGTACATGGTGGCATCCTCTACATTGACACTGCAGAGTTTAGAGATTGAAAGAGACTAGTAAATGCAGGTGTGGGTGATTTGATGATTGTTTTAGTGAATTCATATCCAGCACTTAAGCACCGTTACAAGCAGCAACATACAAATGGGCTACAGTGTTTCTGTTTTTCTTAATATTGACGAACATGTCTTCATACCTTAGCAGCAAAATAGGTCATTTCTCAACTCAGGGGCTGCTTTGCTTACTCATTGTTCCAGAACATTTGACCCACATCAAGGTTTTGTCCTGTGAGACAAAATCTCCACAACAAGCCAGGAAGTAGAAGTTGAGTCAAGATTTTGTTGCAACTGCAGCAAAATCAGTCATTTATCAGGGCCTTCCAAGTTGACCATCACACCAGTGCATACGAGTATTCTCTGATTAGCCACCACTAAGGATAAGATTTTGTTTTTTCAAAGACTTTTGTTGTGGCAGTGAGGTTACCAGGCAACCAGCCAAGACTACTGAAGGTGCTGGTAGGCAGATTTTGTTAGTGATGGACAGGGCCAGTCTAGGTGTTTCCCCCTGCTTCCAGTCTTTATCCTATGTTAAGCTCAGCTAACTGTTTTATGGCTCAAGTTTCATAGTGTAAGTAAACAAATAAGCATACCTTACAAGATGTTGAACTATTTCTTTAATTGGATGACTCATTTTATGTCAAACTCGCAGTTAAGCAATTAAACTTTAGCTCTGCGGATATGAAACCAATAGGCTTATCAATGTCACTTGTCTGTAGTTGTCCTCTGGGTAAAACGTATACTATGTACCTTACACTTCAATTCACCCTGCTTCACAGTCCTCAGCCAGAGACAGACAGACAGACAGACAGACAGACAGTCGGACACACACACAGATCTCATCATTAGGAGGAAAAGAGAAATGGATGCATGTCTCAGTTGTTGTCACTATCAGTGTCATATTCTTCCCCTTCTCTCTCTTTCACTCCATTATTTCTCACAGTTCAGGCCCCAGCTTCCTGCAGTATTCTTCTGTGTCCATTCATTATGAAGCATCCTCTCCTCCCACGTTTCTCTCCCTGTCCTCCTCCTTCCCTCGCTCGTTCTTCTCTGTCCTCATCGCTCACTTGTTATTCTCTGTCCTCATGCCTCTCTGAAAGCAGAAATTTTATTCTGTTTATCTCCCTTCTCTCGCAGCCTTCTCTATCCCTCCCCTATCCTAATTCTCTCCTGCTCTGCTCGCTGTGTGTTCAAAGTACAGAGGCCCCCCAGAGATACCGGAGAGGACTGCACATGGGCTAGAATAGAAAAGAGAGGGAGAGCAGGGAAGAGAGAATAAGAGAGGGGAGGAAAATAAGGGGATATAGGCTCACCCGAATTTCAGATTTCAAACCCTTACTTCCCCTTTCTCCTCCTTTCTTTCTCCTCAATCCCCTTTTCCAGTAATTACAAATGTCACTGCAGCAGCTCTGTACAAAGCATGCAGTCTCCCCCCTCCTCCTCTTTCTCCTCCTTGGCAATTTATTATGAGTTTCACTGCAAAATGCCAAAATTTGCCCTTTGCTGTATCAGTTCATAGTCCCTCAATAGCACCTACTTCGGTTATTGTAGTAATACTAAATGTGTTGCTTCAAAAGGCGCCAGTCAGCAGAGTTTTTTTTTTTTTTTTTTTTTAAGCAGTAAGCATTATGGTTGTGATAATGTGACAAAGCAGGGAAATAGTGATGGTGATGGTGATTTACAGGGACATCAAAAGCACAGTACAGTTACATTTGAGTCTTTAATTCTACAGACGTATTAAGGTCAAATTCACTGTACTTTATATGTATTATTAATGATTTCCAGCTGTGGCAGTTGTGCACCATTTCCTGTGATCTCTGTCTGAGTACAGTATGTAAAACTTCTGTCTTTTAGCCACGCTAGTGGGACAGCATCATTTGGTAGGTGCTTTGGTCCAACACTTTGTTTTGTCCAAACTGAAATATCTATTGGGTGGATTACTCGTTGTCCTCAGATGATGAGTCCTACTGATTTTCCTGGTTCCCTGATCATCAGGTCAAAATATCAGTTTGTCCAACACTTTGGTTTAAGCTCAAAGCACAGCCTCAAAGAGTTTATAGACTTGTAGTCATGCTAAGTTGTCAGGATGTTGTCAGGATGAAGCACGTGCACCACCTGAACTGGACGTGTGGCAGCAACAAAATATTGCAAGACACTTTTTAAGTTGTTTCTGAGTCATAGTGATAAACCAGGCGAGAAGGCAAGTGGAAAGAGAAGTTAACATGGAAGAGGAATAGGGAAGAAAGAGAAATATTAAAAAGGCGTGTGGAAGCATGATGTTGGCCACAGTGCATCTGCATATTTCATGTGCCCTTGGGCTGTCGGTTTAGCCTCAGTATAATCACTCTGATGTTAAGAGAGAGAGGGAGGGAGAGCAGGAAAGGAGAGAAGGAAAGGAGTGAGGGAGGGAAGAGGGAAATGACCAGGTGATAGTTGAGATTCTCTGTGAAAAAGATGCTGAATAATAATAGGCCTTTTTTTCTGAAGACATTTTGACATGTCACAGTAGGAAAAGCTCCATGTAAATAATAAGATTATCAATGGCTGAATTACATTTAACAGCTTTGGTTTCTGGCTGGCTCACTGTCACGCTCTCTTGCCTTACTGGGACACCTGAATGTTGTTTTTTCCTTCTATGACAAGTAAAAATTTCTGCTATGAGAAAGGCGTTCATACCTCTGCAAGCAAAGGCCTCGCTGTGTCCATTAGTTGGATATTACAAAGTTTATCAAAGTTTGGCGAGTGTACACGCACACACACTGGCCTCCTGCGAGGATTCAGCCAACCAGCGATGATTTGAGCTGTAAAGTTTATCATCTGTCACTGTTTAAGGTCAGACACAGAATAAGATTCCAAAAAAACACACAAGACAAATACCAGCTGACAGGGTCACCCCTCAACAGCAGGCCAGCCCTGACATTTGTGTGTGTGTTTGTGTGTGTGTGTGTGTGTGTGTGTGTGTGTGTGTGTGTGTGTGTGTGTGTGTGTGTGTGTGTGTGTGTGTGTGTGTGTGTGTGTGAGTGCGTGCGTGCGTGACTAAGATGTTGCTTCACTCACTTAAACACTCTGCTGCCATCTGCACTGTCCTCGCCTGCTGACCTTTGTGTTCTTTGTTTTCTCAGTTTGCAAAACTATTAGAGATGAGAGAGACTTTTCAGGGCTTTTCACTTTTTATTTATCTTTTACGGTGCAGGAAGTCATTTCTGCTGCCTTTGCAATAAGTGGGGAATTTAATTGAAAACCAAAGTGTGGTTGAAATTTAAACTCGGTGTCTCTCAGCCCCGGGGAGCTACTGCTGCTGTAAGACAAGCTATTATACTGTATTTCATCAGACACATCAGGACGCCCTTTTATTTGAGCTGTTCTACCTCTCCCGCCTTCAACTTCCAGTTTGTACTTCCACCCTCATCTTATCATCTTTTCTTGCCCCGTCTCATTTTCTTTCCTCAGCCCCGGTCCAACTGTCCGGCCCTCCCCTCCCAGCCCATCGGCCCTCCAGTCCAGTGGGACCATGATGCTCAGCAGCTCTGTGGAGGTGCCCAGCCCGGGCGGGATGAGCGGCCTCAGCGGACTGAGCGCGGCGGCCCGGAACGTGGTGCGCTCCTCTAGCATTTCGGGGGCCATGTACAGCCTGGAGAAGAGTCCCGGCAGCGGGGGCCCGGACTCCGCGTCTCTGACTGGCAACAAGAAGCGGCGCTCCAGTCTGGGCGCCAAGATGGTGGCCATTGTGGGGTTGTCGCAGTGGAGCAAGAGCACGCAGCAGCTCAACCAGCAAGGTCAGTTGACAGTTTGAAATGCTTTTGTTGCATGTAAACTCTGAAATTTTTCCCCCTACTCCTCTATATTTCTTTTGATTTCTTTTACTACTTCTGTATGCCTATTTCTTACATCAAATTCTCTCTATTCCAAGATATTTTTTCTCCCTTTTCAGGTCAGTGAGACTTCAAACTCCCTTTGTTCCTTTCTCCTTCCTCTCTTCTCCTCAGTCTCAGCTTCCACAGTTTTACTCTCCTTTGTCCTTGTTCTCTTTCTCTTCTGTCTTCCCTCCCCTTGGCCTCGCTTTGCTTTTGTCTACTTAATCCTAGTTTCTAAAGTTTGCGGGTATCAATCAGCTGTTTTAAACTGGGTTTAAATTTCAAACTCCCGATCATATTTTTATTTCCAAACGAGGAGTGAATTTTTAATAGGTAAGACATTTAATCATCTTTACCCTCCTGGCTTGGTTTTAACATAACACAATATTCCCTGGGCTTTTAGAAGTATTAAATGCTTCCCTGTCTCAGTCTATTTATTAAACTCATTCTAATACTGGTCTAACAGAACAGTTATTGTTTTTTTAGTGTATGCACAATAACATTAGCATAATCCACTCCAAAGGGTTTTGGGTAGTGCACTACCTCAGTTATAATACCTATAATATCTTATTCAATGAGCTCTCAGTGGTTTTACCTATTGTGGTATTATCATTGTAATGAGTCCTTTTTAAAAGGTTGCAGCACCGTTGTGAGCATCATTGTGTATTGAACTCTGAAGTGGGTTTGCCGCTGTAGCAGCTAGTATGCATGGTGGCTGTATGGCAATGGTAGTGGCACTATGTTCTAATATGTCTCCTGTAGGGTATAATTACAGACGCCGCGCAGCTGCAACAAAAGTGTTTCTCACGTTGCGCCTCAGCGGCAAACACAAACCCACTCATTTCTAGTGGGAAATAGGAAAAAGATGTCACACACTGAGGCTTGGTAAAGGCTGAGGCAGGGGTTGCAGCGCGTTTCAGTGCAGTTAAATATTTTCTTCATTGTTCCGTGTGTCGATAACAAACATGTTGTTCGTCTCTCCACATCCTCTGAGCACATTCTGTGTCTCCTTCCAGTACGCTGAACTGTAACCTTTTCAGAACAGTGTGTCCGTGTCTGCACGTGTCTCTGTTTGCCTGCTCGCTCTGAGATTGTACAGTATCTGTGCCTTAATTCTGTGAAAATGTTGAGTTGTATTTTTGTTTTATTGTCTGCACTAGTACGACTAGGATGTCCCTCTGTACCCATACCAGAATTATGATATTTTCAGTTCCTTCTTCCTTAGACATCCCATAAGCCATATTTTGACCTCCTCATTCATTCATCAGGATTTAACAGTGTTCGACACCAGCTTTTGATGTTCCGCAGTTTCTCGTGCTTGATGCTGTGGACATATTTTGGCACCCGGGCCTCATTCTGGGATGTTCAGGATGTTCAGTATGTTCATCCTCTGACTACAGCCCATCCTGGTCTGTTCTGCTCTACTGATACTGAACACATGCTGTGGGTGGGACTGGGAGGTATAGGGAAGGATTTTTTGCCCCGTCAGCCGAAGCAGCTCTGTCCTCATCTCACGTAAATTAATTTTCAACATAATTTCAATTCCCTTGGTACGTTTCTTCACTGGACCAGCATTGTATATTATATAATTATTATATTATATTGTATTATACAAACCATAACAAGACCAGGCAGGTTTGCTTTTGTCTTTTATTCTCAGCAATTGCATCTGTGAATTGACAGATTTTTTTTTTACAATTTTTTTGTAAAAAAAAAAAAAAAAAAAAAAGAAGTTGAAAATGACAAAAAGGGTGAGTTTATTTCATACATGTTCTCATGCGTGCTCTGACATGGTTACCATATAGCTAATAGGCAGTGTACACAGGAACACACACACACACAGTCCTTCACGTGTACACACGCTCTTCTAAATCATTATCCTGTATCATTACCTGTTTTTGGCATCCATCAGCTCGAGATAGCTGTTGCTCCAGTGCTCAGTCCGCACGCACACAAAGCTCTCAGCACACTCAGGCACAGCTGACACTTGTCTGACGCAGGCTGAGCTGTCGATATTTTCACCACAGGGGCTTTCATGTCTCTGTGTTTGTGGTGATGAGGAGAGCACAATGGAGGGGAAAGTGTGGATGAGGAGGCTAGGAGGGGCTGAGGATGTAGAGAAGAGGAAGGGGAGACGAGGGGTGCGTCTAAATTTAGATGTTCTCAGCTGCCAGAGGAACACATCGCGCCTGGAACAAAATCACAGTATCATGCACCGCTCCTTCTTCTTCCATCCATACCGCATCTCTCCTTACTACAGCAGTACTGTCTTCAGCTGCTCATGCATGATAGTTTCCTCTTGGCCACAACAGGTTGTGTGATGAAAACCTGCCTCTGACAAACTGAACTCGAGATCAGAAATATAACTGAAGGGCTCGGGATCTGCCCCTGTACTGACCTTATCAGGCAGACGTTAACCAATCCAATAGTTTTAGTTCTTCTCCATTCATTTAATGCAGTAAGCTACTTTGATGTGTTAAGCTACTGCTGCTACTCATTATGCTCTGCATGTGGTTCACAATAATTGCATTTCGATGTGAGGGTGGTGGTAGCCACCGACTGATTCAATAAAATCTTCCTAATAGCACATTCTTAGCACTTTTTTAACAGTCATTTTTAACAAAGCATGGATGCAGTAATGTTATATTTTATTACACATTTAAAAAAAGTTTGAAAAAGACTCAACTGAAGGAGGACTGTGGAAAGGTACAGTGAAGAAGCATTTCCATTTCCTGAGTGTCAGAAGAAGTTGTATCCTTAAACTAAATAAGGTGAGGATCACTCAGACAGTCAACGCTTCAGTTGATTGAAACATTAACTGAATCACAATCCAGGTGTTTTACATATTTTCTTTTACCTCCAATTCATCCAGCATCTAGATTACGTCACCACACTACTTGGAATTGGGCCTTAAAACTTTACTAATTTAAGTTCAGAGCATGGTTTCCTGGAGACAGACAAGGTTGTTTACTCAATGATCTAGAGAGGCCAGAATGGGCTACCCTAATCTGTTGTTTTCCATACCTCATAATTTACACCAGCCAGAGGCCAGAAAAAAAATGGGTGAGTATAATTAGACAAGTGACCCACGCTGACAGACAGACAGACTGACAGAAGGTCACACAGACAGACGAGCGGAGTGACAGGCAAACATTCCTTCCTGCTCGGTCAAGTTCGATTAGGGTCCTCTCTGTGTTCCTTCCTGGCGGTCATTAATGGCCCAATCTGGCCAGCTGTCACTGCTCCATGTTCCGAGTGACACATGCATCGATTGGCCGATGGGGTGGGTCAGTCCAGGTGCTGCCCCCCCCCTCTTCGCTCGGTTGGTCACCTAATAACCGATGAGCCGCAGGTTGAATCGGTCCCCAGAGAAGAGGGAATGTGTGGGGGGGGTAATGTGGGGACTTCGGATACAGGAATTGGGATCAGGAAACTGATCATCTGTCATTTGATTGACATTGATTGACTTTATACAACTTCTAAGATCAAAACCGTAAGTACACTTCTCTCAAGTAGGTAAAAATATGTTTCTGCTGGTTGTTTTCTCTCCGCTAAATAGTAAGATTGATGGGCAAGCACAAAATGAGCGAATGGGGTAATAGAGAAAGTGACTGAGCACTGAGGTGGCTGTTAGAGACACAAAGATGTAAAAAAGACAAAGTGAATGGAGACAGTGGGGGAATATGTCAGCGTCTCACCATTAAAGCGCTATTAGGAGGTAATGTGGTTATGGTGTTGTTATTGTGTCAGAGTTTCTGCAGGGTATGTTCTAGCCATGCCCCATTTTGTGAATTGGATCTAGTCAATTTACAACTATCAGCAGAATCTGTCTCGGTAAGATCTTATGCAAGCAAGGTAGTACTTTTGCATGTGTCCAAGCAAGAATTGCTGCTTTTTCTCTTAAAATAGCATCATATTCAAACTGTAAAACTATTTGAAAATGAGACCTCTTACTGTTTTGTATTTCAAAATGCAGCTGTAATCTCTCCAGGAATCTTAAAGCTTTTCTCAACTGAGGTTCTTTGTGGGCTCAGATATTTTGGTAACTTTGGCTTGATTGCTGTTCAGTAGTCATCATTGTGAGTGTGAACAGCACAATCCGCTCACAGTTTTGGTACAATAAACGCCACAAGGTTCATGGTCTGATGTAGTATTTCTAACAAAGATAGAATGAAAACAAACTGCTGCTAACTTAATCCACTTTGTGGCCTGTTTAGTAAAGGCTACAATGATTTCTCTTCCTTATTCCCTGTCCTTGGAAAGTAGTTTGTCAGGCCCTTTACCTGAGACCACTACACTCCCATAGGCATAGCTCTCAAGGTCTTTCAGATACACAAGCCTCTCCATCATGAGAAGGCGATACCACAAGAATGAAAACAAACTATCACTGTCCAAAACAAGTTTTAGTGCAGAATGTGAAAAGAAAAGGATATCAAAGTATGTCTAAAATAGGACAAGGACATTTTAAAGACTGTAGCCTTGTCCACATTTTCAGACAGCAGCTGAGACCTCTGACAGTTCTAAGTGTTAATGGATGCCATTTAATTGGGCCCCCTGGTGTTTCCAAACTAAAATTTGTAACTCTAGGGAGCTGTAACTCTTCAGCTTTATTTAACATCAACAATCCATTTTACAGCTCAAATGCACTTTTTTTTTACAGCATTCCACTGTGCCACAACACATTGTGACATCTTTAGTCCTGAATAATATCCAGCTGCAAAACTGCCATAGATAACCTTATGAATAAAGGCGTCAACTTAAGAGACGTAACAGTAAAGAGATGTAGGTTAGAGAGTGAACCTTACGAACATGAACACTAATAAAATACAGGTTGGAAAAGTCCCTTCAGGTGGGAGCGATGTACAGCACACTTTTCACAAAACTGCTGTTGATGTATCAGGTGTTCCTCCATGTTTAGATCCTTGTCTCTGACACAGGCTATTTTCATGCGTTCCTATCAGTGAGATATATGTTTTTCTTCCATAATGCATCTCAGTTTTCCTCAGGTTGTTCCATTCATAGCCCTGACTCCCACTGTCATTGTCTCATTATTCTAGGTTTTGTAACAGGCGAGCGTTGGGGATGGCACTTTGGTTCTGTCTGTGTTCTATTTATTACCTGCTATTATTAGTATCGGTGAGGAGAACACACACACGCACACACACAAATCGGTTTCCCAGATTTAATGGGTGAGTCACTCCTCCGCTGAACACAGTCTTATCTCCTGAGCAGGTTTATCCATGACTGTGAAAACAGAGCTAGCAGAGCGGCTCCCAGTACACTGTCAGTCTGCACAGAGGGACGTGGCTTGCAGAGAAACAAGCGCCACTGATGAGATGCAGTGCACCAGGAGAGTTAGATTAAAGGAAACCAGGCGTGGATGTGTGTCTGTTTTTTGTGTGTTTTTGGTGAGCGTCCCAGTGAAAGGCTTCAGCTCCAAGCCCCCCCTCCCAACCCACCCAGCCAGCTTAAATATACAGTGTATGTGTGCGTGTGTGTGTGTGTGTGTGTGCGTGCTTGTGTGTGTGTGTGTGAAAACGTGCATGGTTGGTGTGTTTGGCTGGTGCACATTCACACTCAATCACCTCACTCTTTTCTGCTCCATTTAGCTCTCCCAGCCCACTCAACACCCATCCTCCTCATTTCTCAACCTCACTTTTCAATCCCTTTAAATATTCTTTATTTAAATCTTTATTCTTTCGGCGTGTTTATTTCTGTGGTGCTGTAGATACAGCTGGAAGTACACCAGAGACTCGGAAAAGAAACAGAGACAGAGAAGGAAGAATGTCTGACACAGGAAGAGAATACTTGTTGGTTTGCTTAATAAATCGAATCCAACTTTGTTCTGAGACCAATAGCAACCACATTTCTGTGTTGTGCTATTGTCAGACATATTATTTTGAGTTGGCTGACAGTAACTCTAGCTTCCAACCCAGGAGTGAAGTAATGTGAAAGGGTTTTCACCATTGCCAGTAATGTTAAGAAACCCATTTTCCATACCTCTGACGCAGTTTTGTCTTTCAGTAAAGTAATCCAGGTGTTTCTGTTTCATTTGCCTTGCTATAAGAAACTATTAACTGATACTGTGGCACAAACTATAGTCCTGAGCCATGAATTATGCTTTGTGATGACAAAATGATCAAATGGCAAAACCTTTGTAAGCTTTTTTTTTTAATTTATCAAAGCCATGCAGCTTTTACAACTAAATGGTTCACTTAGGGCTACAGACTTATTACAATATGTGCAAAAAGGTTAAGTTAAAAAGTAACAAACATGATAGCTGCTATATTAGCTGCATTGAATACATTTAAAATAATAATATATAATGTATAATAATAATATAATTAGCATACAGTGTACAGTGTGTACAGTACAGTGTGGTACTAGTTGGTTTTGTGCTTGTTTGATTAATTGGCTCATTCTTTGGTAAATCCATGATAAACTAATTAAACAAAGGCTGTTATGCAAACCTTCTGTTATGCAAAGTGCTGTTAAAATTTCTACTGTTCATCTTCTGTTTGTTAGTTAACTTTCTCTGTTTAAATTGCTTTAATCAGTTTGCTTGCACTACAGTGTACAGAAAAAGTCTTTTTAGCTTCCTGAATACTTGCAGTGGAAACACTGCACTCCCCCACATCGAGATAGTTCTCCAGGACAGGCTGATGTGATGCAGAGTGGAGATAGGTATGGATAATATTTTCTGAGAGTTCTAGACACAGTCAACCACCAACCCAAACACACTTTCATACTGTGTGTGTACAGATGTCCACCTTGTTTGTTTGAATTCATTTGTATACCATTTCTGTGAAGTCTTTTTCCAAAAAGTTTTTTTTTTTTTTTTTTTTAATTCCAGTGTTTTATTCTTTACTACTATGGCAATTGTGTAACTTGTTTTTCTTGTTTAATCAGACTTTAACTGCTTAACTGATAATGACTGATTTCATGATTTTTGAGGGAAATTAAAGTAATCGGGTAATGTTTTGGCAGGAGAAAGAAGCCCAAAAATAACACAAAGAAAAGGCCACAGACTCGTATTAAAACAGTCAGCCTCTATATGTGTGTTTTAGACTGCATTAAAGTGGACCAGAGAGTAGACCTGGCATTTTAGTACTCAGGGTGTTTTCGGGGTGACTCACTCATGCCCTACTTCTAGTTCTAGTTTCTGAGTCACAGCTAGGAAACACACTTTAGGAAATTTGGCAGGGACATTTTGGAAAGCTTACAGTGATCATATCCTTCGAGGGAAAACTCACCCCTAAAGAGAAATTCTTACACATCAAGACAGCTCAGAAAAAGCTTGTGAACAAAATGAGCAACAGTGGACAAAAAAAAACAAAAAAAAAACAGCTATGAATTGTTAGAATAGTAACAGTGGGAGCTGTTGAATCTGAACGATGGTAACACTTTAACTGTCCTTTCATAATAATAGTTATTTCACAGGATGACTACACATGATAGCTATTCATATCCACTATGACTAATCAAAAAAAAAAAAAAATCCTCCTTGGGCTTCTATTTCAGGTGAGACTGCTGCTGTGTTGTCTCCCTCCCCTCACCTCCTGCTCCACCACCTCATTCTTCTTTTGAAGCGTATTGAGTCACTGGCTCTCCTGACACATACAAACTGAAACCTTATTCATGTATCTAAAAGCTTTCTCTTCCCCACCGGTGCTTTTAGAGGGCCACCAAACACCAGCTAAGCAGACCGGCAATCACTTTCTGTCCCTCTCTGTTTCTTATCTCTCCACTCGCCATACTCCCTCATCACCGTCTTTGTGTTTTCCCCCAGCTCACTGACATCTTAATTTTCCCTCTCCTTTATCTCTCCTCTCTTCATCTCCATGTCTTGTGCTCTCACTTTCACTCCAAGCGTCTATCATGTTTTCTCAATCTCGCCCACCGACTTCTCCATGCTGAATTCTCTATTCTTAGCCAGACAGATTATGTACTATTTCACAAAGCAAGGCAAGCTGTTTCCCTGCTTTTTCCAGTCTTTGTACTCAGTTAACCTAACTGCCTGCTGGCTGTAGCTTCATTTTACTTACACCGACAGTGGATTATCTCAATTTACTCAAAGGAAGAAGGCGGATAAATGTATTCCTTTGATAACCGTTGTCAACCGCTGTTGATAAAATGAGGGTATCAGGGTTTTCACAGTGTACAGCCAGCTGAAGTCTTATTTCCCATATATGTTGGGGGCTGTTTGCTGATTTAGCAAACTGCTCTAATAGATTAAGAGCTCTGAGATTTAGCAGCCTGGGTCAAAAAATGAGCAAGCGCACTTAGTGTCACCCCAGGAAGGCTTAAACAGGCAGTAAGTTGCAGTGTGTGCATGAGGTGAGTCACTGTGTTGTGTATGCGTATGAATGTCTGTGTGTTAAAGACCTATAATTAGGGTGTCATTACCACTCCTCTCGACATAGAGCCCTGTAAACACACACTTACACAGAACGCACACAAGCTGGCTGCCGTCTGCTGTGTGGTGCTGCAAAAGAAAAGGTGCACTTGAGAGCAGCTTTTGGTGCATAGGAGCAACACACACACACACACACACGCATGCACACACACACAGCTATAGCTCCTTTTCAGCCTATATGAACATACAGGCAGGTTGATTTCTAAATCTGTTTCATGATACTACTAAACCTTATTTTTTTTCTTGTAAGTCAGAGAACACAACTCGGCCAAGATGCTGGTGAGATCATTTCCTTTCTGCTCAAAGTAAGTCGAAGTCAACTGACTTCATTATTCTGCCTTAATTGAAGACACTGACACAGTTACCTGAAAAACACTTAAAGTAAATCAGAATGAAATAGACATATCTCATCCCCCTGGCAGACTTTTGATTTTAAGACTAAATTCGTGTAAAGAACTTTTTTTTAATGTACCAGATATTGTTCTTTTCTCTCTTTGAGTTGCTGCTTATGTTAGTGGAAAATTAAGTTCAGCACCTAATGCAATTGAAGGTTTTATAAAAATGAATAATCTGTTCTTCTTATCTGCTTCTTCCCTATAAATTGTTTGGCCATCTTGCACCATTTGGCCATCAGCTGCAGAGTTGAATAATCAAGAGGAAATTACATCTGAATTAGATTACTCTTTTCCTCATTGTAATTAATTGTCATTAGACAGGAGCCCGTGTGGCATATTAACTCACTGACAGACATCCTGCCGTACATGAAGCTTTTAGATTTCGAGAAATCATTTCCTATGCAACATGATGCTGTGAAAGGCTAATCGCCTCAAACTGACCACTCCCTGGCTTATGCCTGAGCTGTTAATGTGATTCTCTTGACCACAGACACACACGCACACACACGCACATGCACACAGAGACAACACAGGAGATTAGTTTTGTTTTACTCCCATGCATTATCATTAAAGACAGAGTAACACTTGGTGTACTAGGCTAGATTTAGCCCTCTGCCACATTTATTTGTTTTTGCATGCTCTGCTAGAGTTAAATAACTGTCTGAGAAAAGTGGACTGCTGGCAGAGTCTCATAAATGGTTGAATTGTAGTGAAAATGGTTTTAAGAAGAACACAGACAAACACACGCACAGACACACGCTCACACATGCTTGTACTTATATCTTTGTGAGGACAGTTGTTGACATATTGCATACCCTAGCCTCTTACCCTAACCATAACCATCTGAACTGCCTAACCCTAACCCTAACCTAAACCTCAAGTCAGATGATAAGATCTATACCACTCTCATACCTGTGCAGTAAATATGTTGTTGGAGCCAGTAGGGTTGAGCTTAGCTTAGCATAAAGACTAAGTTGCCAATTGGGAAAAAAGTTTTCAAGGCCTTTTAGCCTTTTTTTTTTTTTTTTTTTAATCCTTCTAGCTCAAGTGTTGCTATTACTTTGTACTTGCTTGGTGCTATGCATGGGTCTCCTCAGGCTGTTGATATAACCTTGAGTAGGGCTCTCGAACAATGAGGCAAGCTGATTTTTCAAACACAATAAATGTGTTTACGGGGTTATATTGTGTTTGAATCAGGGGTGTCCTTGAGCCATCATCAACTCCAGAGTTATTCGACGTTTGTAAGCCGATATGATTGTTGTTGTTTGAAATTCCTAGTGCCTGCCCTAGGAAGTAATGTAAATCTGATTAAGGTCACATGCTTTGTGTGATGCTCATAGTTTAGTTAGTTTAGTTTAGTATCTGTCTGTATACTATTTGTGTATATACACTGTGTTACCACTGAATCACTGGCTGTAACTGTAACAGTATGATGCATGGCTCTGAATCACAGAGTTATATATGTAATCCCTTGTCTTACTTAAGCGTCTTCCTTGAATCTTCCTTTTGTCCAAATTTAGCAGGGGTCCAGCGGTGAAGATACCGCAACAGATCTTTCATCTCCAACACCCATGCTTGGTTACTGTTGCTAGGCATGGTGGATCGTTGCCGTCACTGGTGCATCCAATAGGCATGTCGGCGCAGCCAGGGAGTCTAAAAACAGCATTCTGTATTACAGCATATAATGAGAAAGGCTTCATCAGTGTTCTCTCCAAATGTCAGAGCAGCTTTAATGATCTACTGAACACACACACACACACACACACACACACAAGCTATATTTCATATGTGAGTGTGCGTGCAGTTACAGTGTGTGGCTCTTTTCTGCATTGTTGGCGTTTTCAGTAATCCCACCTTTCTTTATTTCCCTCTCTGCTCTTAATTCTCTCTGCTGAAGCTATTAATTTTTTTCCATCCCCACCACTTCGCTCTCTCTGCCATCCTAATCTCCTTCCCCGTGACTCGATCTTGCCTTATCATGATTATCAAACATGTGGCTTGCATAAGTAGCTCCGATGAGTACCTTGGGTTTTTTTTTTACACACCAAAAAAAGTTCTGAGTGTGCGATTGCTTCCCCAGGCTGCACATTTCTGTGAGTGCGTCTTCAGGGACAAAGTATTACTCATCATAGTGAAACCAACAAGAGACACTTAAACAAGAAACCTTCTCCTGAAGCACAGTGAAGCACAACAGCTTATGTAATGTTGTTATTTTAGCCGCTCAAACGGCATATATGTCAGGCTACCTCTAATTACTTCTTCTAGGATGTTTGGGTATTTGATGTTAACACTGTATAACAAAGTTAGTTCAGCAGAGGGAGACGAGAAAATACACTAAATAATTTAGATGGGATAGACCGGGAAAAGAGATAGAAGTTGTGTGATAAAGATGGACAGAGGCCAAAGAACTAGAGAACTACCAGAGAGGATAAAATGAAAGTGAGGGTGATTTGGAAAGGCAGATGAAGCAACGAGGAAAAAAATTAGGAATCAGTGCGTAAGGAGTGTATGTATAGAGAAAGGGAGAGCAGGGATAAGAAAAAGATAGAAAGCAAACAAAGAGCTGCAGATAAAGAGCAGCAATAAAAGGAAGAAGTGTGTTGAGGGGGAGGGGGGGATACAATTTAAAGGCAGAGCTGCATAAGAAGTGTTGGCTGATGAAGTGAGTGAGACTCATGGAGAGGACAATATGAGCGAAGAAAGGCACAGAGAGAGGGGAAAGGCTTATGAGCGAACACGCCGGCCGGGGTTCTTGGTGCAATGCAGACGGCATTGCCATGGAAACGAATGGAGGAAAAGCGCAGATGAGGAGGAGGGGATTAAATAGGAAGGAGAAGATCACTGCTTCGCACCACGGGGAGGGGTGGGTGGGGGCTGTTGTGATGAGAGGGGAGGGGCTGGCCGACAAATGAGCAACAAGTGTGGATATGAAGTTAAATTAATAGATACTTGATAGTTGAAAGATGTCTCACTTGTGTGTGTATAAACTCACTCTGAAGGGTGTTTTGACAGATTCACCATCATAATAGACACACTTGACCACAGTGATGTGTAGATCATACACACTTGAAGCCGAACTTTATTTACAAATTTAAATGCTATACTCTTGAACAGCTGGCCCTTACAGTTCAGTTATGAGCAGGGACGTTCAGGGAGTTCAGGTCACTGTTGCAGGTGTTCAGTCTAAAGTAAGTTTCAATGAAATGTTGCCTTGCTAAATTGATTAAAAAAAAAAAAGTGATGGGGGATGAGCCTGTCGTCATGGCGCCAGTTGTCTCAGGTGGCATTGTCTGGGACCAGATCTGAGGGCGCGGGTTGTCATGGTAGCAGGAGTGCTTGGAGTTTGTCTGGGTGTGATGTGCTGCAAACACACACACACACACACACGCACACACACACACACAGACGGTCGGTTGGAAATATTCTTGACTGCAGGATTAAAAATAGAAGGCAGCAGAAGGCAGCACCCCTCTCCTCATCTCCAGCACCCATGGGACCCCATCATTCTCATCTTCCCCGTCACTCATCTCTCCTCAGCACTTACATCTACTTGTCTTCTTTGTTCTGTGACACTCTTTCAAAGCCCCTCCGTCCTCTCGTTAAATCCTTTCAGCACCCCCCAAAGTCTCATCGAGCGGCTTTGTTTGCTATCTGTTTATCTCCATAGTGATGGTGATGATGCAGGGTGTCTGTGGTTGTCATGGCGATGAGATGGGCACGGTGAGGATGCTTAATGAGCTTGGAGTTGCTCAGGCTAATGAAGTGGGGCGGCTGTACCTGCGTGCGCGCTCAGCTAGCAACAATGAGCAACTTCTTGTTAAAAGTCTCCTCTGGTGACTCCACTGCACCACTCAACTATCTGGGCTCCTATAGAGGAGAGATGTATGAGTTTCTACAGCAACCACAACTGCAGTTGTAATGAGCTGCACAGATGCAGCATTAAAACAGAGGACATTCATCAGTTTGTTCCTCTTGTTATAGCTTTGTTAACCGGTGATTTACTTCCACATTAACAAGTTTAATGAAGGGGAAAACTTACATATGTCTCTAAAAGGTTTAAGGCATTTTTAAGAAGGCAAGATTTAGAAACTATGCTTCCCCAGAAAGCCCCTGTTAAAGGGAAGTCCCAAAAATTATTCGGAAACTTTGTCTTTATGAAGCAAGCTTTACTGACACAACTGCACACAGCAGCTTTCTCATCCCGCCCCATCTGACTACACTGTCACCCTGTAGTCCAGACTGCTTACGTGCAGACACTGTGCATGTGAAAGTGTAAATGTTGCATGGAGGTGTGAATGTACAAACACCAGCGCTGTCTAGTGTCAGCGTGACATTTGTGTGTACGTGTGCGCACGTGTCTCTGCAGATTATTGTGTTAAATAGCTTTGAGAATCTGAAGTGTTATATTCTCCGTCTGTCTCTCTATCTTTTACATCTCCGTCTTCCCTTCTACTACTTCTTTCCATAAATGTTTTAATGTAAACTCTGATTAGCATTGTCTTTTCTTTAAATATTTTGTCCATGAAATGTCAGAAAATTGTGAAAAGTCCAAGGTGACATCTTCAGATTCCTTGTTTTGTCTGACCACTTGTGCAAAACCCAAAGAGATTCAGTTTACTCTCATATTTGTCAAAGAGAAGCCGCAGATTTTCCACCTTTCAAAAGCTGAGACCAGAGGATACTTTAACACACACATATGCATATAGGCTGCACTGACATGATGCCTCTTTGCACCCTGGGAACCTTGGGTAATGTTGAGAGCAAGACAAAGATGGTAGCGACAGAAGGGATGAGGGAAGGACTGACTGTGAAAACTGGCTGTGTGAGTGCACAACCCTACATGTCACATCCTGAACCCAAATCACCTACGACTTTGAACTCAGCACGTCAAGCCACAGTGTGTCATTACAGCGGATGATGCCCTGAAAGCTTCTTCTGGGGTTAGCAGCTCTCCAGCTCGCTCTGTTCTCCTAGCGTCAGCAGAGATGTAAATACCTCGCCCGCTCCCCCCTTCCCCCTCCCAGCTCAGCCTCCTGACTTTCTTTCTGCCCTGACACTCACAACAATCCTCAAGCTGCCAATTTGTGTGTGTTTCTACCTCGCAAGTCAGGCTCAGGCGTCCCTCTAAAAGCCCATCAGCCCCCGCCCCCTCCACCTCACAGCAACTGTTGTAAAATGCTCTTTGCGCGTTTAAAATGTGATGTAGTAATACCTCTGAAGTGGAGAGATTTTCCAATAGTGCAAGGACATCCCTGTGGATATTATGTGAGATTGCCTTCACGCCTGAGTGAGCTTGCTTGAAAACAAATAGTGGAGAGATGGGTGCTCTCAAGGCCAGCTTAAATTCCTCCTCGTTTCTAGTTTCAGGTTTCAATTTTATTGTCAGCTGCTTGATTACAATGCAAACATCACCGGTAATGAAATTCTTGGTCTCAGAGCCAACTCATCTTTACAGGTGTTTCTTTCAAACTCAGAACTAAGAAAACATTTGGGCAACTGAATGAGTTCTCAAACAAATTTTGCAATATTTTTTTCTATGGTATTAATATCTTCAGAACAAGATATCTCTACAAGGGGCTCAGATCTTTTCACAGCACCTATTTACGCCTAAATATCCAGGCAGCAGGCCTCCATGAAAGGCTTATCATGCATCAGACAGCTTTACGACTTCCTCTGATTATTATACTTAGTGGATTATCCTGCTGAAATAAGGCCACTTTGAGTTGAGATCTCTGTGTTTTTCAGACGGTGGGACAAAGAAGCTTCGCAGCACCATCCGACGGAGCACGGAGACCGGCATCGCCGTGGAGATGAGGAACCGAGTGACACGGCAGGGCAGCAAGGACTCGACCGACGGCAGCACCAACTCAAACAGCTCTGATGGAACGTGGGTATCCAGCAGCAAGTCATCCATGCATCCATCCATACACAGTATCCATCCATCCAACATTAATTCTCCTCTGACTCTCTTAGGTTTGTCTTCCCTACCACCCGCCTGGGGCCTGAGAGTCAGTTCAGTGACTTTCTGGATGGACTGGGCCCCGCTCAGATTGTAGGCCGGCAAACACTAGCTACACCCCCCATGGGTAAGCCAAGAGTGAGGTAGACCGACAACGCCACTCTTTCCTTGTCAGTCAGTTTCATTCTGCTCTGGTAGCATTCGCAGGTGATTCAAAATCATGAGATTAATGTGCTTCAAATTCTCATTGTTCTCTTGCATTTGATTGCGTTTGTTCTCGTGCAGGAGCAACAACATTTAGGTGTAAAACATCTATTTAACGCTGACAAAACAGCGTATTGCTCCACAATCAAGTTCATTCATCAGCAATTATTCAGTCACAAGTAAATAATTCTGTAACACAAGAGTATGTTAATATTTTTGGACTGAAAGTTCAAATAAATACAGCCATATACCAACATACAGACTGTTCAATGCACAGCAGCATCTAAAAATACTACACAATACTAGTGTATTCACTCAGCAGGGATGAAGTTATTCTTGCATGAGATATAAATCTTTCATGCAAAGATCACTGCATGTGAAAAACAACAGAAGAGAGCAGGCTTCTCCACTGTTCCTGGTTGTGAAGACTGACTCACAGCTCTGTGTCACCCTCTGCTGTCAGATATTTGCAACTGCAGCCTTGGTGAACCTTGTTGCAAATGATTTTTGGTTAACTGAAAACCACAGAGCTCAACTGTAAACAAAGTTTATTCTAGATTATTATGGGATTGTTAGAGGTGGTGTGTTTTCCCTATACAGGGGATGTCCATGTAGGCATGGTAGACAGAGGAGGGCAGCTGGAGGTGGAGGTCAACCAGGCCAGAGGGCTGATCCCTAAACCGGGCTCCAAGAACATACCAGGTACTCTGAACTGACTTCATTTGTTGAGAACTTCCACTGACTTTGATGCCCACGTAGAAACTTCACTATATGGTTTTTGTGTGCGGTGTGTCCACAGCGACCTATGTAAAGGTATATGTCCTGGAGAACGGAGTGTGCTTGGCCAAGAAGAAAACCAAAGTAGTGAAGAAGACTCTGGACCCCACCTACCAGCAGGCTCTGTTGTTTGATGAGAGTCCTCAGGGCAAAGTCCTACAGGTTCTTATTCCAATAAATCATTCCCACATCCGGTACACAACATAAATCATAAATGTCCACCTTTCATTATTTCAGTTATTATTTAGAATTAAAATCTTTAAAAAAAAATCTTCTCTCTGCCATGTCAGAAGATCTCCAAGCGGCACTGAGAGAATTTAATATCCTGTCAAAGCAAACAGACTTGGTTTTTGATATTAAAGTGCCTTAATAACAACATTGACCATATCTCTGTAAGATTTATTGAAGAAGTGTGTAAGTGTGTGTGTTTTAACAAAAAATAATTTTCTCTTATTATGAAAGGTCCATTTACAGCGTTGAGATCAGAGTTTTAATCTGTGATTTTACATATTTGTGCATGAAAAAGGTTTCTGAGGGGAAGGGATGAAGGTTTTTCATTGATAGATAGATACTTTATTCATCCCCAAGGGAAATTCACATTTTTCATGATGGGAATCTCTGTTCACATTTTAATGAAAAACATATTTATATGAGAGACATATTTGTATACACCTTTGAGTGCAAGGTGCCTTTAGCAAGAAAATTTTGATAATTTACAGGAAAAGAGGTCAGGTAGGGGTTTGATCTTAAAATATTTAAATACTTTGAAATAGTTTATTTGGTATATACCAACTAAACAGCACACCGTGATACACACATTCACGTTCTCACTCAAGGTCACATGACTTGTATCATAATATGCTTACTGTATTTCCTCATGCGTCATCTTCTCTGTAGGTAATAGTGTGGGGGGATTACGGGCGTATGGACCACAAGTGCTTCATGGGAATGGCCCAAATCCTTCTGGAGGACTTGGACCTGTCTGCCACAGTCAGCGGCTGGTACAAGCTGTTCCCTACCTCCTCTCTGGCAGACCCCAGCATCGGACCCCTCACCAGACGCCTCTCCCAGTCCTCCTTGGAGAGCGCCACCAGCCCCTCGTGCACCTAGACACCCCAGTAGACACCCACACGCACGGGCACAGGCAGAGTCATGCAGACACGGACACACGTACTGTATATACACAGCGACTGTATTTGAAGTGCAAGACAGGTAGGCATACACACACACACACACACACACACATATACCCATGTGCATCTTTGCAGGAAGACACATGTGACATATAATAACTGATCTCATCCACGTGAATACACACACACACACACACACGCCACTATATCCTTTACTGGACATTACAGTCTATATTCTCACCCACAGGTCAGTGTTTTTAGTTGAATGAACGGTTAGCAAATCCAACGTGAAGCAGGCATAATGTACCAGAACATGTAGCATTTTTCACCCTCTCATGTCATTGTTTCCTACCACGACACAACGATCCACCGGGTGCCATATTCTGCATTCCAAGGTACCAGATCTCCGTGGCACGACTCATCCCAGGGCCATTTCTAAACTCTCTATGCCAAACTAAGAAAAAAAAAAACTTTATTTTTTAAAACCAAAGCAATTGTTATTGTTGTTATTATTACTATAAGTAGTAGGTGAACTAGTATACAATATAAAGTATGGATATGTAGCAGAGTCAATGACTTAGATGTAATGCAAAAAAAGAAGTTACATTCTACACACGTGAGCGGTAGGCCAAACACATAAACATACCTGGGCAACAGTCTTGGATGTTCACATAATGGCTATTATGTGAGGTAGCAACACTGCTATTCTATAATTTTCACAGGGCAGAGTTTATATATAGATATACATATATATATAAATATATATATATAAATAGATAGTTAAATACTTATTTGTGTTTACGTATGTATCGGCTGCATTTTGCATGTTTGCTTGCAACCCTTGTAGAGACATTTTAAAGTGCTTAAATCTTTTTATTTAGCTTGCCTTGACCAATGTAAAAGGAGTATAGTGCCACTTTACTTTGCGATCCGTCCTGGGTAAAAAAAAATTTTTAAAAAAGAGCAATGCAATGAGTCAGGGAGAAGGATGGGGCTTTGGTGACAGGGAGGGCGCTACCATCACCACCTGCAGAAGGAGAGAACAAATTAGTCAGCTAGCTACACATTCGCTGATGAACAAATTTCTGATCTTGCCTTCATCTTTAGAGTAAAGGACTGTTGTACCACACGGCACTCAGCGCAAAAGCTCCAGTCTGGGGTTCTTGTGTTCCACATCCAGGGGGTGCCACAGTCTCACACATCCGTGCACTCTCTCTCTCTCTGTATACCAGCACCTAGACTTGTTTGGACTTCCAGTTGATTTCCCCGTCTTGATGTCATCTTTTTTTCGCACTCTTCCTAATTGATGAAAGGAGGGAGGGAGGTGGCGAGCGTGCCCCCGTCTCTCCCTCCACGCCTGGTCTGATCCCAGCCAGACATCCAACTGCAGGCAAACACGCACACAGCTGGTACCAACTACAACCTTTAATCCTCCTACTTTCTCTTTGGTCTCTTTGGTCACTCCTCTCTGTGTCACACTGACTGTAACTAAACCTTTTGTAAATGTGTAAACATGTATTTTAATCCAGATGCGTTTTTCTTTTTGATATCTGACTATTTACGCCAGTATTACTTTGCTAGCAGGGTGATTGTTAACCTGCCATATACGGTAGTTTTACTTGTTTCAGGTGCAATATGTCAAATCTAACCCGTCTTTCAGCATTCTTACTTTGTCTTTCCTGTCAGGCAGTGTGTTAGCGTTTAAGATGGCACTTTACTGTAAAATATGTATTAAGTTTGACATCTAAGTCTGCAGTGGTCGACCATTTGCTAATTTATTTTTTATTTTATTCGGTCACATTGCATTGAGCGTCTCTGAATCTTTTAATTGAATGCCAGCACGGTAATGTAACTGGAGTGTATTATGAATTGCGGTGCAAGGGCCCGTTTTAACAGCTGAAACAGGTCAGTTTTGCCAACAGCATCTGATTTTAAATCTAAGCACTCATAAAAATAATTTATTTGCAAAGAAAATGTAGGCTTGGAGAAAAATCTGCATTAATTTGGGTGGAAAATGTCTTAATAGTGTTTTTTTTTTTTTTTTTTTAAGAAGAAGAAGAAGATTTAAGATGTAATAAGATTTTGTAATAAGCCAAGATCTTTACTTTTGCATTTGTGTTTGATGGATTTAAAGTAATGAGTCAGCTGACAAATGTCTTTCTCAAAACAGTAAGACTGACCTGTTGGCTGCTTTACATAATTGTACAATGGCTGAGTAGCAGGACACACTGAGCTACTGGTGTTTACAGAAAATTTATAGCTGTCACTTCAGTGGCTTTTTTAAGAGGGTTTTGAATCTGTCTGTCTTGAGGCCAGCACCTAACCTTGCATATGGATAAAGACGCTAAAGACTGCCGTGTTTCAGTAGTGTTACGAGAGCTGACAGTCTCAAGCTACAGCCTATTGAAAGCTTGTGTGTGTTTACGAGCTCGCATTTGGTTTTACCGCCACCATATGTTCTGTCTTCTGCTAAGAACTGTCATTCCTCTCTTCATCTTTCTGCAAAAAGGGAAAATCTGAGGCATTTTATCTTCTCAGCACCTCAGACCAACAGAATTCACATTTCAACGCTCTTTGAACTTTGGATAAAGGGATCTCTGGCATTCTTGAATTTTCGGGAGGAAGATGATGGTCAGTTTTGACCCTCCCATCGTATACTCAACCCTTTTTAAAAGAACCATGAAGGTCTGGTTTCCAATTTCCTTGGCATTTTGGAGCTATTCCTTGCTGGATCTGTACTTGTATGGTCATGTATATGAAGTAATTTTATGTACCTTATTGATTTGTATCTATTTTTGTGGACAGCTGGCATGATGTAAAAAAAATAAGGACTTATACTCTTGGTATTTGCACACATTCTCTTCAGTGCGCGCGTTTTGTGAAGAAAAAAAAAAGCTTGGTTGACAAGAGAGCAATTCAATGGAAAGAACATAAAGCTAAAAAAAAATCAAAAAGAAACCTAAAAGGAATTTCTAAACCTGTATAACATCCCTGCTGAATGTTTAGTCATTGATAAACTCTATGAAAATACTGTTAATATTTTTCCATGTGATTTCCGTTTTTCTGGAGCTTGTACGAGACTGTCTGTGTCCCTTTGCCGTACTGAGTAACCCAAAACATTAACAGTTCTGATTATAGAAAGTAGGAAAAGAGATGATGCATTATTTAATTATAGATAAGAAGTGTATTTATAGAGCAGATAGCATTTGCCAAATTTGTCCAAATCATTTGATCCCTGCAACCAAAAGGAAAAGTTGAAATATTGCCTTTCTTCAAAGTGTTGTGTGGGTGTATGTCTTTTTATGAAGCGCATTTATTGTACTGCGTGATGCGTAACGAGTGGCAAGGCAGCAACATGTGAGTGAGAGATTTAAATGTGTAGATATTTATTTAAAAAAATTTAAAAAAGCCATTTCAAAACTCGAGTTGGCAGTGGACCACAGTGAAGAGAAATCAAGGATCAGGGTTTTCAGATATGAGCATTAACACCTTTTTCTCTCGTCATGGCTTTTTACCATAGATTAGAAGAATTTACTGTCGTATCACATAATTAAAATGCGTTGTCTCACAACGTGATCATGTTGTTTAGTTGGACACATGCTTTACTGTTTTAAGTGAGTTAGAGAAAATTATCGTAAAGCTGAAAAAGAGTGTTTGTAGATAGGTTGAAGCTTCACAAGCAGCAGGGTTAACTGTGGCGGAGGAGAGTTACAGCAGGTTGTCTGTGAGAGTTTTTATGGTTTTCTGAAGCTGAATGATGCTTAAGCTTTTTTAGATGTGAGGGTAGATGCATGAAAGCAGGTTGCACAGTTGCTGGATTCAAAGTGTTGAAGTGCTGATCATAGACAGTTTATTGGGAACAGCACGGAGCACGCAGAGCTCGGTGAACTCTGTTTTCAGACAGGTAAAGATGGCATTAGCTTGAGTTTGACAGTATTTCAACATGGCGGAGATTTGAATGTAAAGTCTGGATGATGCTTGGAATGTAAACCCATACACTTGCTTGTTTCCCTGTGAAATCCACATTGAGCATCCTATAAGTCAACTTTATTGCGTGCAAAACTTTTATAATGTATCTTCAATCAACCTGAATTGTCTCTTGAGTGCTATGTTGAAAATGTATTTTATTTTTGTAAGGAGAGAGGTATTATTCAGAGAAGGAGGAGAGAGAGTCGGAGAGGTGGTGTGGGCAAAACCTGCCTTTAGATTTTTGTGAAAATGAGGGCTTGTTCAGTTTACAATGGCCTTATTTTGTGTAGGAGACATTGCTTCACTATTGTAGCACACAACTGAAAGTTTTGACAAATGTATTTTGCTTGAAATATTGTACTGAAGTTATATATGTGTATATGTATAGTTTTATGAATGTATTTCTTAATCCTTACACCAGAACTGAGTGTAATTCTTTTGTCATCTTATTTGCTATACCTTCTCTTTGAAGACTTTCCAGGGACCTCGCCTGTGTTGGTTCAGGTAGCCCCTACTGTTACTGTACTCTGTCTTACTCTCTGTGTATTCATTTAAAAAAACAGCTCTGTGGTTGAAGCAAGCATGAATTCTGTTGGGCGAAATGCATTTTTATTTGATTAAATCGCCATGATGGGTTTCAAGCAAAAGCAAGATTGCTACCCCCCCTCCTCCTCACCAATGAATTTATCGATTAATCTATCAAGCTGATGGAAATGTTCTGATTTTTGTACTTTGAACTAGAAAATGTTTGCCGCATGGTTACGCTGATGATTTCCTTGTATTTACTCTTTCTGATGGTATGATAATTATGATAATAATTATGATAATGACAAGTGACATCGACATGAAGTCAGTTAGACCCAGTACCATGTTCATGGGAATTCAGTGAGATGCAAAAGAATTGTCAAATATGCTGTATCTTAAAGTAGCATGGACTTAGCCTTCCATTTTCTGAAGTATTTCTTCTTCTGGCAATAACCATTGGCTGTAGCCCCCCTTACTGTTTCTGGGGCCCTCACTCTTGGCTTCAGCCTCTTTCTCATTCCTTAGAGTTTGGGATATGGGATCAGTATCAGCTGAAGAACGTGGATGACAAAAAAAGATATGAAGTCAAATCATATTTGTAAGCACTAGAAGCAATTTAGACTCAACAGAGCATGTAATGCATTGTGAAGAACTGCTATGATAGTCCCCATGAGCAACAATTTCTGTTTTTATTTTTACTTTTCACTTTCTAATGGAGCATGCATTCCATATGTCTGTTTGTCCTTGTAGCCGGTGGCAGCGAGAACAAAACAGACATCACAGCTGAGTTGATGGGCAAATTGGAGTTTTTGCTGCTGATGAATACGGCAGTGTGTCTTCATCCACGTCTATAAATGTTGGTAATCACAGCACAAGTTACTTGAGTAGCCATTCTGTCCTTTTAGATGTCTGTCAGACTATATGAAGGCCACTGTAGCTTCCCTCCCCACTGTCAAGACAACCATTATCCTATTAAGCCCAGCAAAGCACAAACCCCACGAATACAAAACAGTTAATTATTAATGTTGAACCCCAAAATACAGTAAATCTCTGAAGGGTTTTAATGAACCACAATTTCAGTTCAATTGGATTGCTGGTGTTGGTAGATGAGTGGTTGTCTTTTCTCAACTGGCCTTAACCTTTCCACCGAGGAGTGTTCACAGAGTACGTTTTAAAGGGCAAAGCATCGCAGACAGTCTGATGAAAGGATGCGGTTTATGGCAAAGAAGAAAAAGGGAGCTGTAATTTTATACCTGTGCTTTGTAAATGTTTTCTATGTGCAGTATTTGATAATGTAAAACTGGTATTTTTGTGGTTTGTACGCTGCAGAATTGATTACTTAAGGTGCACGTAGTTTTGTAAGAAAATAGAACCAAACTGAGGAAAAAAAAGAACAATTTCGGATTCAGAAGCCTGTATTTGCATGCCCTTTGACATCTGGACGCAAAGTCAATAAAGTTTAATTTGAATCACAGACATTTCTCAAAAGTGTATTTTAACATCTTGAGTCCTAGGTGAAACGTGTTTTTGTATGACTTTCATTAATCTGATATGTGGCTTTTTCTGTAGAAGCTGAAACAAAAGTTAAGCACTGACAGATAATTACATCTTAAACTGATGTGGCATTTTAACTAATTAATAACATAGGCAACTACTTAAAGAGACATAGTGACCTCTTTGCAGCCTGAGTCCTTAGCCTGAGGGTGTGTGATCACCTATCTTCATGTACCAACACACCAAGCTCACTCACACAACCAGCAAAATGTCAGCATGAAGAGTTAAAAACTCTAAGTCAACACAACATATAGAATATAATCAAAACAATATTTATTTTGTGTTTTCACAGGGACAAGTATCATATGTCACATATTCTCAAATTGAATTGACTAACGTGAATGTGAAATCAAAAGGGGCAAAGCGTGTGAAAAAAATGCAGAACTAATGTACAATATGTGTTTGTCAATCTTGTTTAAGAAACATAATATACAGAGATATTCTGATAAAGAACAAAATACACAATATCTTGAATGACAAGTACATAAAAAGATACATTCCTTTATTTGCTCTTATTTCACAGAAAATATACCAGACAAAAAAGGAAGTGATTACAAGCAACCTAAAGTTAATCACAAATGAGTAAGCTCAGGTGAAGCCTTATCGCCCATAGAGAGTAGAGAGGGCTTTTTTTAAAAAAATTTTTATTTTTTCCTTTTCCAGAAACTTCTCATCGCTAACTGACAGATATGCTGTTACAGCGCAGAGGCGACAGGGTCTCTTAAGGTAATATTGGTCTCAGTAGAGAAGGTGACTGCTGCTGTCAAACTGTTGCCTCAACTGCCACCAAATGAGCTAAATTTGAAAGAAATAGACAACAGGTTTCTGAGTTGTGAAGGCTGCACTGCTTGTTTATTGGCTGCAGTTACATTCCCATTAAAAGTGGCAACTTAACACCAAAGTGCTTCTTTTACAAAAATGGAAAGACTTAGATTATTTACAGTATAATGGCTTCATGCAGTTATAAGAATGAACAGATCTAGAAACGCTTTCAGAGAAATCAGGACTGGGAGATGGTTTGTGTGGGCTTGTGAGGGAGAGGTGTAGAAGGGTTAACGAAAACATTGAGAGGTGACAGACTGTAGTCGTACAATCACTTTTCGCTTCACAATGTGGTTTGGCCGAGTTGTAAACGCCTTAGAATGACCTGAAAATGTGTTAGCCTCAGTCACAGTTTGCTCCAAACTTGATGGCAAGACATTTGAAGTAAAAGTTGGATGAATTTAACAATTCACCAAAAACCAACGGGACGCCGTTGACCACAGGACATTCAAAAGACACAAGTGCACACTGCTCGGCAGAGTCAAAGAATATCAAAAACAAACGATACTCAGGTGTGCGTATTCAAAATCAATCTGGGTATTTTTTTTGTTTTTTTGTTGGTCTTGGTCAGAGACTGATGGACATGTACAGCAGAGAGAAACATTCAGACATACACATTCCAAAGACACATTTGGACATCTTAATAAACATACAGTACATACAATCAGAGCTAGATAAACATTCTCCTCATGCAAGTCAGTGGAAGCATCTGAAACATGGCTGATCTGTACCTCAAAGGTTTTTCTTGTCTCTGTCCCGACTTGTCTCTTTACTTCTCTCTTATTTACAGACATTCAACATTATTTGAGGCCTCTTTTGTACAAGGTAGATTCTTAACTTGAGGTGCGTGAGGGCTTACATGATAACATTTCATGCAAGTGACATTTTTTTTTTAAGTGTCCCCACCGTTGCTGAGGAAATATAGCACAGTGAATTGTGGGAGCAGGTATGACCAAACATACTGTTAAAGGACGGCTGAATTGATTTTTCTACTAATCACTAGTTAAGTGGCTATACAGTAAAAGCATATTAGAAGACTGTACAACCATAATAAAGCTAGCGTTGATCTTTGGTCTCCCAAAATCCAGTTTAGGTCACTTTTGACACTTAAAGTTGATTTTAGATATTGATTCTAAAAGAAGCTGGGTCTAAACTGAGTAGAAGACATCATAATGCTGAGACAGTGAGGATCTAGGAACTTGTCTAGGAACTTAATACATAGAGGGATTTCTTAAATTTTAATATTGTTGGACAAGTAGGAAACTTTCATATTCAGAAAAGGATACATTGTTTTTGGTGAGATTTTCCTGATTTTCCTGCTTATACAGAGCTAGACAAATTTGTGAATTCCTTTCTCTTCATTGTGCAGCTTGAAGGTGTGACTTTGAAAAAGATTCCTATACCCAGACTCTTTTTTCGGTAAATCCCCGTCATGATTGAGAGTTGAAAGACAAAAAAACAAAATGTAAATGCTCCTTTGTAAATATGGCTGCAGCTAAAATGTAGCTAATTACTGTTCGCCAAAGCAACACATATTTAAGATCCGTGTTGAAGGTTCTCATTTTAAAATGGGACAACTTGTAACAGAAAATTAGCCGGAAGACAGGGTTTTGTCTAATTCTGTGCAAAATCAAGAAAGTGATTGCCTCAAAAATAATAAAATTCCTTCTGGTAAATCTGTTAACATGATGTATATATGATGTGCGAAGTCAGAAAGCTTGACGTGTAGTAGCTGTAACTAAGGGGACTCCTCAACATCTGACCTAACATACCTTCAAACTACACAAAGAGACTGAAAGTGCATCTGTGTATTTTTCTGACGCTGATCAAGTATGAAAAACAGTGAAATTCTCCAAAATCCAAACTGTTGACACCCACATACAGCAGATGTGCGTGCACACGCACACATTCGCATACAGGCTAGGTATAAAGGAAGATGTGTAGTCCTAACCAGTGGCCTCTCAACCCTGTTGTCTGTGTTGTTATACCAAAATGTTCTGAAGGCAAGCATGGAAATCTGGAAAACATGGCCAAAGATGAGAGACAAGAAAAGAAAGCAGGGGCAGAGAGGAGAGAGAAAGAGAGGTAGTAGTGGTTTCCCAAACCATCCTTCTTCACACCTGTCTCCTCCTCCTCCTCCTCCCTCGCATTAGAAAATGTCTTATGGAGAGTCTAATCCACAGATTCCTACAACTCAGTTTCCCCTCTCTTTTTGTGGCGTTGTTGGCGTTACATCACTTCTTGGATAGATGAGTTCATTTCCAGATGTGTGCTGTCATGTGCGCTGAACTCTGAGTTGTTGAACCTCCCATGTGTTGACTGCTGTATCCCATCATGCCGTTGGTGTTGTAGAGATTCATGTCGGCCATGTGCTGAGTCATCTGAAAGCCACATAAAATATATAACTGTGTCACTTACAGCACTTTCCCTAGTTAAATCATTTATATTGTCAAACAAATCTATGTGGGAGTCTTGCACAATAGAGGTTAATAGTAACACACCTGGGCAATGTTCCACTGTAGCTGCTGGGCTTGCTGCACTCCATAAACCTGCTGGTGGGGTAAGCTGGTCAATCCTCCAACCTGCTGCTGTCCCATTATCCCACTCTGCTGCTGTCCCATCATCCCACTTTGCTGCTGTACCATCATCCCGCTCTGCTGCTGCTGTCCCATCATCCCGCTCTGCTGCTGTCCCATAACGCCATTCTGCTGCTGTGCCATCATTCCACTTTGCTGCTGTGCCATCATACCCTGGCTGATCCCTGACATGTAGGGTGGCGCCACAACGCCGCTAGGCTGAGCCATGACACCCTGGGCACCCATTATACCATTCTGCTGTCCCATCATGCCATTGTGTTGAACTCCAATCATGCTGTTTTGTTGAACCCCCATCATGCCATTGTGTTGAACTCCAATCATGCTGTTTTGTTGAACCCCCATCATGCCGCTCTGTTGCTGTCCTATCATGGCCATTTGTGTTGCCATCATGGCACCTCTCAATCCATATGCCTGGGCTAAGGACTGGTACGAACCGTACGGGTGTGTCGGGTATCCCATTTGGTTCATGTACAAGCCTGATGAGAGCAATCACAGATAGAAAGCAGCCTTTTTAGCAATCAATCAATTAATGAGGCTTATTGTTTGATGAGACAAACTTAAAACTGAATTAACTGACTTTTTTTTTTAACAACTTGGGAGTAGTGTCTCACACCTCATAAAGTTGTAAAATGTCTTTGCCTATTTACAGATCCAGGAGCAACATTAGTGTCCATGTGCAGCAAACAGCAAAAAATAACATATAACAGTAAAAATAACATATAACAGAAAATACTGTAGTTCTCACCATGAGTAGCCATACTGCTAGCGTGTACTGAGGGAGTGGAAGCATACAGGGAGAGAATAGAGTCCTTGGACAGTTTCTTGACAGTGCCCTCCTCTACTTTGGGCGCCGGATCCAGGAACAGACTGAGGTTTTCAGGCACAGAGGCAGTCACTCTGCTCTGAGGCATAGAGCTGGAAACGGGCTGGACAGAAAGACACAAAAACAGAGAGAAAAGGTTATCAGCTGAGGCTGGATGCAAGCAAATGTGACAAAAGAGGCAAATGACAACATAGATATAGGGGTAGATTTACAAAAACACAAGGTGGAGAGCATACAGTGTTTTATCACCTACCGTAGTTTTAGTGGATGAAGAAGAGGAGGGTGTTGGTAGAGAGCTGAAGAGATCCAGGGCAGAGTGTGCCAGGGGTGGATTAGCCACCACTGGGCTCTCATTACTGTCTGGAACACATCCTCCACCATTAGACACCGCAAGACTTGGAGCAGGGGCATCTAACAGAGGGTAGATGGAAGTATGGTTATGATAATAATTGTTTCAAGTATATCCCAAGCATTTTCACATCAATTTATCTAATCAATCCCTCAAATTCTTGAACTTAAACTTGATAGTTTAGCCTTTGATGATCCAGACAGGCCAGAATCTAGCTAGAACTGAGATAAATTGGTAGTAGCAATCCATGGATCCAGGTGGAAATGTTTTGCTTTCTGGCAGCTCTGAGATTTGGAAAGGACACTCACAAAGCATTTCTCACTAGGTAATTTAATACAAAACAGTTTTAAATTCTATTACAATGCTAATCAAAAGGCTTCTAAATATACAAGTAATGATCTATCACATAGTTCTTAGTATTATAATGTAAAATGAGTGTTAGTGTGTGTAGAATACCTAATCCAAGCAGGTCTGTAACAGACTGGGAATCTGTTTTCGGGCTGATGTCTTTTTTCTGTCACAACAGACAAAATGGATACGATTTATGAAACACATGTGCACTGACGAACGAGCCTGAATCCAGAAACCTTTTTTTCTCCAGGTTCCCCTGTGGTGAAATGACCTTCCCACTGTAGTAAGAACGGCAAAGTTACTCCCAACTTTCCTCTGCTGGCTGAAAATCATCATCTCTTAAAGAAGTATCTCATGTCAGCCCCCCACCCGCCTCCCCGCTCCTCCTCCTCCTTCCCAGCTCAATCTGATGTTGCATTCACTTAAATGTTAAAAATCTAACAATCTAAAGACCGGATAATGTCACTTCTACTTTCTCAGTGCTGTAACATACAAGTATGCACTCACCAATTTCATCTTCTCAAACACAACTGGTTCCTTAGGTATGTTGTCGCAGCTCTTTTCTTTCTGCACAGAGAAAACAAATGGCTATTAACACTCTCACAAGGTTTTTTTTAAGCCTATTCCATGGATTGAGAGACGTGTGTGTATGTGTATGTGCGCGTGTGTGTGTTTGTGTGTGCAAACTCACTCTGAGCATCTGGATGTCAATGACCTTATCCATGTACTTCTTCTTATCATACTTGTCCCTGATGAAGATCTCTGCAGACTGGTCTGTCTCAGGGCGCTGGAAGCACTCAGGTAAGAAAGCCTCGTAAAGACGTTTGGCCTTGGCATTTCCCATCTCCTGAACACACTGGGGGACAACCGCACACAACAAACCAAATCACACATTGTTAAGCGATCTAATGAAGGAAAAAGACTATATTCATTTATCCCTCTTGTGTTTTCAGTCATAGAAAAAGAAGTGGACTCCTTTTAATAAAACGATGCGAATTCTTTTTGTGCATATAGAGAAAAGAGCAAAAGAAAGATGCTGACTGGGATATTATCACAGCGAAGCATAATGCTGACTTTCTTGCCTATCAGACTCAGACAAGATGAGCAGCATACTAATGAGAAAGTGTCTGTTTCCTCTACTGTATGTGAAGTATTAAAATTCCGTCCTGCTCCTCCTTTCCTGCTCAATCATGTCTAGTCTTTGAAAGATACAGTTGCAGAAATAGGAAAGGTTTTTCTTTGCTTTACTGCTGCACAGAAATGTCAACAAATTCTATATTTGTTATTTTTCCTGCATTTAGAAATAGAAGTATTGATCCAACAACAGCTCATTTCTGATGTAAGATCTTGTGTTGTAATATACTGTAGTTGGAACAATATAAAAAAGTCATGCTGTTTGCAAAAGGAAATGGTTTTTGCTGTGTTGAAGCATATATATGCTTCAAGGTGGACACACGCCTTTAATATCTTTTTGTGGAAAATCATACATAGTCACACATTAACTTGTGGGAAATATGGATCTGGTTCTGCAGTGTGACCTCTGACCTGGACCTGCTCCTGTGTCCACTGATCCAGGTTGACGGACTTGACCTTGGAGATGTGAACCCCCAGGTTTCGATGGATGCCAGCACAGCGGATGCAGATAAAAATGCCCAAGTTCCAGGACGCCCATCTCGGACCTGGCGCACAAAAGGCGAAAGACGAAGGTGAGTTAATATTTAGAGTGGAGGGTCTTTAGAGGACGCTGATAGAATAATTGGGCAGTGAAGCTAAAACTGAGAATAAAGAAGAAAAGTGAATATGAAGGTGTAATAGAGAGGTAGAGAGAGGGTGGGGTGAAGGATGATGAGCAAAACCCTGATTAATTTTAGTCCAATTATAGAGAGACAGGCCTGAAACCTCAATTATGAGTCTGAATTCAGATGGGAACACGTCTAATCCCGTGTAAGTCATGCGGTGTCCTGACACATAATGGGATCCAATAGGAGAGTTAGCCTACATAAGTGAGACTGAGAGGAGAGAGGGGGAGTAGAAATTCATACACACACACGCACACACACACACACACACAGAGCCTGGATACCTGCAGGGATGATTACTCATTTGCTCATGAGCCTGTGTGTGTGGGTGCAATGTTATCTGAGTGGGCCATTTTGTCCATCTTACTGCCATATGTATCTTAATGGATGGATCTGAGTGTTGTGTGCTCCGTATTTACCCAGATGTCTGTATAGGTTTAAGCTTAATATAGTGTTGTGTTTGCCACTGTGTGTCTTCCCTCTGTCTGCAGAGCTGTCAGGATCCTTGCCTGAACAGGCAACTCTGAGAGGGGTGGGGAAATAAAAACCACACTGTCAGGCTATTTTTCTGCTCAAATTATGCAACCGTCCTCTTCAGAGGGTACAGTCAGCTTCAAAGAGAATACTGGTGCTGCTCTCCCCATCTCTCCCCTACATGCTTCTCTCTTCTCACCCCTCCTCCTCTTCTCTTTCCTCCATCTTTTCCTGCTCCCCCTCCTCCTCTCACTCCAGTTGGCTGAACCACTCACTGCCTCCGTCTCCACCTCTCCACATCTTCTCCGTTGTGAGTCCTTTGCGTGCAACCTCTCTACAAGTTGATGCGCTGCGGCCTGTACACCACTAGGTGGAAGAGCAGCTTTTAATTTGAATGTTTCTCCTCTGTCAGCTGGAGTCATTGTGCCGTGTTTAAAACATGCAAAACCTTCCTCTTTGCAGCAGCTGCGGAAACACTGTGTCTGGGTGCAGAGTCAAATAATAGCCTTTTGACTCGGTTGCATCCTGAACTATGAATGCTAAAAGAAACCATTATTCTATTTACATCATTAACAGGAAGTCATTGGACTGGGAGTGATTTTTCATGTGTTTCCTGTTTGCTCAATTTGTGGGCTTATTTTTGAAACGCGAAAATGGACAGAAACAAACAGGCAAAAATCGGCACAAAGAGCAAACCAGTGAACATAAACAGGGGATGACCAGACAGACAGAGTATGTCCATCATCCTGACCGTCTGGCTGCAGCATTAGCTGTCACGCCGGCTAATAATAGTAGAATTACTCCTGCAAAGCCTGCTTAACTGCTGTAAACATTGGCACTGACACAGAGAAAGCAAGAGATTGTCAATTGTGTTGAACTCCCCGAACGCTGGAATTAGTTTGTCCTCCTCATCTTTATTCTAATGCTCCCCCTGTGTCCTGGCCGCCATTTCTTATCTCTCTCATTCACCACCCCTGCCTCCCGCCTCTTTTTCCCTGTCCGTCCATATCTCTCTCTCACAGTTCTAATTCTCTGTTTCTATTACATTCTCCACCCTTATTTTCTGGGGGTTTGTCCAACTGCTGCACATTTGTTTGCGTACTGTACTAACTTTATATCTCTTTCTAGCCATGCTAGTGGTGTAGCTCCAGAGATGGCAGTGTTGGTCTGTTGGTTTTGTCAAGACTGAAACCTCAATTATCCAGTGAAATATTTCAACATATATTAGATGAACTGCCATGAAATCTTGTACAGATGTTCATGATTTCCAAAGGATGAATTATGCTGACTACAGTGATCCCGTGATCCCCTTATGTTTTTTTTTCTAGTTTGGTTTATGACCAAACACCTGCAGATTAATGGCATTTTCATCAGTCTCAGCTGTGCTCTGTATTCAGAAAATTATTTGTGGTGTCCCACAAGGGTCTGTTCTTGGACTCCTGTTGTTCCTATTATACATCAATGCTTTGGTTGCTGCATCTTCATCTGTGTTCCTGTTACTTTTACCTGATGATACTTGTTTCTATCACATTAACATTTTTCAAGACTTGTTTATGAGGCAAGATCTGAATTAGATGCAATCTGTGAATTTAGTGAAGTCTTATTCAGTAATCCAGACAAACAACTTCATTTACATCTTCCAAGATTTAGAATAAATCACTTTGGTTCGAGTTAAAGTGAATCACACCTGTGCACTGCACCACAGTAGCCTCTTTGGTTCCAATCAATGCAGAGCTTGAGTCAGAATCCATATACATTATGTCTGTCCAACAGCAATGCACACCTCCAGATACTTTGAACAGTTTTAGAAGGAGGAGAGTAGGAGGAATAGACATGTAAAAAAAAAGGGAAGGAAAGATTGACCAAACAATCTGTACAAATCAGATTCTCTGTGTTGCAGGTGGATTTGGATTGCAGTGAATATTTCTCCACTGTTGAGTTCCCCCTTTTCTTTTTGCAATCAAAGAACAATTGCCAACACTTTATTTGAGGTATAATTAAATACTCCAGGTTTAACTAATAAATCAGTCCGCAGATTTTATAGGCTAAACTACCCAAAAGTAAAGGGTTTGCATAGGCGACTTATGAATCACCCTGGCAAAAAATGACTGTGGCTGTGGTTGTCAAACATGCAGCTTGAGGCACATCAGGGGAGGAGAAGGCAGAGACAGGATGAGAGCCAAAAACAGAGACAAACAAGCGGATTTTTATAGTCATCAAATGGTGGACTTTAGCTGTTTGACGACCTGCTGGGACGTACAGGGGGGTATGATGAGCAAGAAGGGCAAACAGAGCTCTATAATGAACCCCTCTGTCACTCACCCACACACACACATTTATTTATATAACGCTTGTGAGGACCTTTACTTGCGCCATGTATTCTTTATCCCCTTATCCTAAAAATATGTTTCCTTTGCTCAAATGAAATGTTAAATTCAAAGGGCTATACCAGTATATACATTTTATCCATTTCACTATCCACTTATAACTAACACTACATATTTTTGAATACATGCTGGTATAATAATTTTTTTGCAGACTCTTGGGTGTTGCTGAGCTGTTGAGTTAAAGACCCTCTGAAACAATTTTGTGATTTAGAGCAATATGAATATAACTGACATGACAATGAATATCAATGTCTGCACAAATTGTTATCAGTGTTATTATTTAGTTTAAAATTCTTAATGCCATTTAGGTGTAGATTGGTTTAAAAAAAACCCAAACAAACCCTGCAGAACCTCATAATTACAGCGTGGTGAGTTACATGACACAAACAAGAGCCTGCTAATCGATTTTCACATCATACAGAAATATAAAATTAATGGCTGCTTGGAAGGTTTGTCTCTCAAACGTCTGAGCACATTTACTCCTCCTGAATATGGAAATAGAACAATAAACGATGCATTAACAAAAGCATTAATATGATGCATTAACAAAAGCACAGCAGTTTTATCTTGATGATCAGATTTCATCTGGAAAATCCTTCGCTAGGTATGAGGGGACGTTTTTTTCTGGACAGCAATCTGAGTGGAAGTGAACAACAGACTTGGGTTTTTGGCTAGAAAATCTAATTCAGTTGACAAAGGAATTATTGGCCAGTTCTTCTGCTTTGACTTACTTTGATTGTTCATGCTCTGTTCATGGTTTGAAGGTCCATGACAAAAGCATTTCCAAGAGGTCTAACAGCTAATCGCTGTGTGGTACATTAAATTCATAACAGAGCCCTAGAGTATTTCAAAGACCACCTTTGTTGGGTTGGAGGAACTCATGCCCAGAAGACTAGAGCTAGTGCACTTGTACTTGTTCAACACCAACATGGGTATTTGTTTCTTTAGGTCCTGTGGTGCCAGCAATTAGAAATGGCTGCTTTTGCATATCAAAATAATAAATAGCCGTCACCACTTTGGAAAGAAATTCAAATTATGGCTTATGGGAAACATGGAATTGTTGACTTACTATCCTAGTTAAAATTTGTGATTTTTTTTGATGATGATAGCGCTCATTGCATTGGTTTGTTTGATAGCATAATGCAGCCTGATGTAACATTTTTCTAGTTGTGCGTGATTTCCTACATCTCATAATGTCAAACTAACTAAAAGAAACAGAATCATACATTAACACACACATCAGTTTATCATCTCACGTCCCAGGGGTGCCTTTCTGATACACACCTATGGTGACACACAAAAGCACACCACACAATCACACATCATACAAACACATTTGTTCATGTACACACCTACTGACGTGCACATTCATGTGCACGAGCAGGTGCATCTGGCTCATTAGCCTATATCCCACAAGGATAAACGGTGCTCTCTGCATGCACCGAGTTAATCCCACAGAGCCTCCTTCACCACCACACAAGCACACACTCGTGTGTTGAGTTGTCCCATCCTCAAGCCCATCAGCATCTAAACCAATCCAGAAACCCTGAGGCCTTCAAGTGACCCAGTCCCAGTCTGAGCTAAACAGATGGACCCCTATTGATAATTTACTAACACACACCCGCCATCTGCGTTGCAGTGTGCTTGTCACGATTGTGATCCTGCAGGTGAGTCATTGAGGTTGAAAGAACATAAAAAGATGAGTAAGACACTCCATCACTGTACGCTTTGGTTTCTTCTCAAAACATATTTTTAGACTTGCTTTTGTGTTTCATTTTATCCCATTACTGATATTACTGTTTCTACTCTCTGTAGTTAATATGATTATTATTCCTGCAATGTTAGGGTGCGTTCTCGTAATGCATATTCATTTGTGTATTTGCATGACTGTTAGAGTACTCTGCAATCAGTAGACTACAGATGTTTTATTCAGCTATCATTCACTATAAACTACAAATATGAGATGAAGCTAAGCCATTCCCCAAAATAACTTCAACCTTTGTGAATATGTTGTGAGTTGCGTCAATGCTATGGTAATTTTTTTAGGCTGTAGAAAGTGCTGTTGTCTTCTATTTTGAGCTGTTCCTGGTATTTTGTCTAGCTCCTGTACACTGATGAGGCAGTTTCTAGGTAAAATGCAGATTGATGTTTGACCTTATCTCACCTATTGTGTGCTTTTCTATTACAGATGCTTGTACAAGGTTTGATTACCAACCAGGCCAAGCAGGCAACTCCTCCCCCCCAAAAACAAATCCCAAGGTTCAGAGTGTGTGAACTGGTGTGTGGTAAGTTGATTAATGTGTAACTTTGTTTGGGAACATGGGTATATCCACATCTAAAGCACAACACCGAATGAGATGATAAGGACCTTAAGAGGAGTCCTACTCAATTACCTCATCTTCAGACCTTGCCTTAAAGAGGGGCTTAAAACATTCAGTATTTCAGCTGATGCTGTGCTTACATGTCGAATGTATTTAATGTTATACAACAAAACTGGACCCATGTAATATTTCAGGGATAATGTACAAACTGCACACAAAGTGGGAGGATCAGGGTTGTTAAAAGTTTATTTAACCCAGGGGCCCCTGGCAGGTTAATCCAGTTATGCCAGCGTATTAGAGAAGTATATACATATAGTAGTATACTGTGTACTCTACCACGGTGCCACCTAGTCCTTGGTACTGAGAGACTCTGAACTCAGTGCCAGCCTGGGGACACAAATAGCCAATCATCTCCTTGTATCAAAGGTAATCCTTGCTGGCTTCTGATTGGTTGAGATCAAGGGATGGGAGGGGAGGGGGGCATAAGGCATGACATCGCCAGGTGATATCTCCACGGCAACCGGGGCCCGGTATGTACGTAAACACAAGTACAATGGAGACAATAAAGGAGGCAGGCTTTTATGAGCGCAAACACACACACACACACACACACACACACACACACACACACACACACACACACACACACACACACACACACACACACACGCAGCCCCTTGAGAGTCAGGCCAGAGGTGGAAGTGGTGACTACATTATGAACCTGCCTCACCATCTCTTCCCCATCTCTTCATTATTTCCTGACAGTAGAAGTGTCACATTGTGAGGAAGTGATAAAAACACAAATAATACAGAGCAGCATGTGGTACAGAGGAACAGAGCGAGACAGGAAGTTGGGCAGCACAGGCAGTAACCTGCAGTCAAAATGCAGAGATACAGTTCCATTGCTGCGGTATTGATACAGTAAGCTTAGATAGGGATATCCTAGTAGCAATGTTAATGTGTTTTTGTGTGGTTTTTTTCATGGGTTGGTATCGTCTTTGCTCCATACATCTCAGCACTTCCTCTTCAGTCACCCAGAAGGAAGACGGTGATAAACGCACAGTAATCTGTGTCAGAGCAAACAAGATTAAACCAAACCGCATCACGAGCCATATGGCCAAAAGCCTGACTTGAGAGAAGGAGGGTGAGGGGGACAAATGCATTTAAGGCGTGCACATGTGTGCATGCACGTGTGTGGTTTTGTGGAAGCGTGTGCTTGTTGTCAAATGCACAGAAGAGTAACATTTACACATTTGAGAAAATGCGCCAATCAGGCGGCAGGAGGTAAAGTATCCCTCTTCATGCATGAGGCTACATCACAGTGTCAGCCTGTTCATTAGCACAAGGAAAAGGGTGAGAAACAAAAGTGATGTGACCTTTTAATCAGTACAGACCCCGGTATTATTTTAAAATTAAATAATAAATGCAGAACAGAAAACTTTGGGATGTAGTAACAGACCACTAAACGATATAAGAAAATGTCACTTTTATAAAGTTTAATGTCAGAGCTTTAGCATCTTGCTGTGTCTGTGCTGTCTGTTTTCTCCCCCTAGACCTTAATCTTGTTTTCAGTTTAATTGGACCAGTCTGTTGCACACCAAAGTCACACCACTCAAAAAAGCAGTGTGTCACTGCATGCATTTTAAGTGTGCAAGAATGAGACGACGAAAAGACGATTTAAAAGCGAGATGTGATAGGTTTCAAATGACACGGGGTTCATTCTTAATAGCAATCAAACTGATGTAAATGATTTAAGTGTCCTTTCCCTCTCCACGTGTCCCTGTCCTGGATCAGAAAGGTCAACTGCATCATAAATGCAAAAAAACAAAAAAAAATTGATGCCTTGCTATTTTATTTTCCCTGCGTTTGTTGACTGTAGTCCTAGAACAGTCACGTCTTTAGATAAGCTGCGAGGCAGGAGCCTGATCACACTGCTTTTTAAAATTGACTTCTGAACAGTCACAAGTGTGTTTGCCTCAAGTCCAACAACATCTGAGGTTCTATTTATATCTTTATTAAAAGACCATCCAAAGGGCATATGCACTGGAACAAAACCTTGTATTGTAAAACTAAGCGTTGCACAGTGTCCTGATGACGTCTCCACTTTAAATCCAACTAAGATCTTCACATCACATGTCATCTCAAACAAAGCACTGTACAAACCTTGTCATTGTCTATGTACTGTGAGAGGATTTTGATGAAACTTTGTTTCTTCCATGAGACATTGAATTTTTGTGTTTTAATAGGAAAAGTTTTAATAGAAAAATCGTCTACAGAGCAAATGAGGAATCTATCATAAAATAAGGAATAAAAAATGGATTTGCTTTTATGACTGTAACTTATGTCCCTAAAAGTTTGGACCACTTACTCGAACATTACCAACAGAGCCTGAAATGAACTTCCTGGCTCATTAGAGTAACCATCTGACTTTGTATCTGTGTAACGGTGTTATTTTATGTTATGTACGGATTGCATCTGTATTTTGTTTTTTAACAGCCACCTGATCTGTTCACTGTTTCTCATGAAATATTTGTGACGCTGCATCAGCACCACGGATCATTTTTGCCTCTGTTTGGCGGCTAAGGAATCTGAAAGAGATACAGAAAAGGCAGATACATAACACAAAACAACAGAGACACAAAGGCAGACTGAGAGGAATATGAGTAAGCAGTATAAAGAGAGAAGCAGAGACAGCACCCGGATAGTGACATTCATCCAAATGAACAAAAAGCATACACTGAGCGGGAGAGCTGAGGCGAAGGTTAACTCACTTTTACCTGAGGTCAAAAAACTGTCAGTCTACGCCACCTCACTGTGTGGATTCCTGTCTACACAAGTTCACACCAAACATCAGAAATGTTTTCCCCTGTCATTACACAGCCTGGTGCATAAATCCAGAGAAGAGCTACCATAACTTATTGATTTCAAATCTTTCATCCGCTTCAGTCATGAATCAGAAGGCAGGCGTACAGATTACAGGGGGGATTTTTAAGACATGACACAACTGAGACGCGAGAGTGCTTTGTACACTTAGTCCCTGATGCTGTTTGCCTGCCAATTTGTCTGCCTGCTTGTCTATCTGTCTCTTTGTCACTCAAAGAAACAAACACAGCTCTGAAGCTTCATGCAGTGCTTACCAAAGAATCCATCTTACTCCCTGTTAACTATGGGAAGCTGCTCACTTCTATCATTCATAAAGTTTTCATAAGGAACCCCAAGGGTGTCCCCTGTATGACAGTGTGCAGCGATTTATGTACACTCAGGGCGTTCACTTGAGAATTTATGGCTGACGTGGGAGCAGTGCCTGAGATGTGGAAGTACGGACTGAGTGACATGCAGCTGCCGTGTTGAGTCATTTCTCGGACGAGGAATGGCGTCACGAGGACCATTTTCATCAATCTCAACACCAAGCTAGATAAGCCCAACCTCGAAATCCAGTATACTACAGATGCAACAAAAATACATAAATAAAATACATGTTTCCTTCCAAATTCCACATAAGAAAAAAATTTAATCATTTTGCATGAAAAAAAAAACATCTCTCTAATTAAGATATTTACTGTCAGTTGACACAAGAGGGTTTGTGTTTGGGGTCCAACGCAGGTGGTGAAGTGGTTTGTGTGTGAACCTGCTGTAGAGCAGCATGTGTATATTTTCAGTATTTTAGAGTCAAAGTTATTGTCAACTTCAAGACCTTTGATCCTGACAAAAAAAAACGAAGACAAAAGAGGATCAGTTTGTTGATCCTAGTTTGTTGAGCTAAAGAGCAGAGTTTACCCACCAAACATAGTCCAAGGCCAGACTGGGGCCACAAACAGAGTGGAGGGTCAGTGGTCATGCATAAACATGTAAAATTGAAAGTCTGGTTTTAATGATTCTTATATACAGTGTTTAAAACAAACCCACAAAGACAGTATGACATCATTCCAACCAGCTCACTAACTTACTACAAGTATTACACAGTAAGTCTTAGCTGCATAATAGCCCCATATACCACCATTATAAGGTGAAAGTATTGCAGTGCCTTTCTTTTTAAGAGTTGAGATTCTCTGTGTCCCAGTGTACGCTCAACCTGCAGGAACAGTGTGTTCAGGGTGACTCAAAGTCAGCACAGGTGTCTCTCTGTGTGTCTGTCTCTCTGTCTGCTACTCTAGCTCTAGGTTTTAAAAACTAGGGCTCGGGAAACCTAAAAAGGTCTTGCCAGTGTCCCAGTAAATTTCATTGATGATCACATTCATCATTTCATCCTGTAATATAACTGTACAGCTGCCATTATTAACAAAATCCGTCTTATATGAGAGGTGATTCCTACCTGGTGATAATTGGTAAAAGATTAGTTAAAGGAGCTTGGCATGATGTAGCTTCATGCCATGCTCCAGCCTTGTGAGGATGTGCCCCCCGTGTCTTGCACCATAGTACAATATAATTGGCCGAGAGATGATGAATGCAGCGCCGCATTTTCCAGCGTAGTAAACGAGACGGACGGTCGATTCACTGACACTGACCATCTGCAGGCTGTACTCCATGCACACACACTTGACACAGGGCAGCATCACCTACCTTTTGATTCGCAGTCAGCGCAATATTTATTCTCTTCCAGCGCCAGCAAAGAGTTGAGGACAGTCTGGTATCTGTCAACGTCTTTCACAGATTTGCCCGTCATCGCCATGTACCACAGTCCACCTCCTCCACAGCCCCTACAGTCCGTGCCGGCTATTGTTAAATAGCCTGTTATATCACGAAATGAAAGCAGTGTGTGCAGAGGCGATGCGCTCCGTTGCTTTTCCTCCTCGATGTGGAGCACGGCGTGTTTGTTTCACCACGATGGGATGATTGCCTTTCAGCCAACCAGCATGCGGGTTACTCGAGGTGCAAATACCCTGATCAAGACGTAAGGTGGGGGGGGGGGGGGAAGACCATGTGACTTCTCAGATTCAAAATGTAATGATGACTGTGAAGCGCATCTGTAACCTATCTGGTTCTGAGTCCTCCTGTTCTCAGATAGTCATCGCTCTCTCGCTCTCTCTCTCCTCTCCTCTCCTCTCTCCCTCCTCTCTCTCTCTCTCTCTCTCACAAACACACACACGGATGAAAACAATTCTTGTTAAAATTTAACTGCCAAAGTGAGAGTATTCACTAAACCAATAAAGAAAAAATATTTTAAAGTTGCATTTTCCTGAACTGTAAATAAATTTAAGGTTGTTTGGTTTATTTTACTGTCAATTTACTGCGTATACTGCCATCCAGTGGGCAATCATGAGAAGTTTAAGTCTCACTGTGATCGTCTGTTCCTCTCCCAGACGCAAGACGGCGATAAAAATAATCTGCCACGAGTAAAACAGCTGAAGAAAGGCTGGTGAGACAGCTGACTATTGAGCTGGATCAAGCTGGTGAAGATTTACTGAAGTGGCACCGGAAATGATATGACTTTGCCTTCAAAATAAAACGCTTAAAATGCACCTTCTGGAAAAAGAGGAGAACATTAAACGCAAGAACGTGCCAGGAACAATAGTTTTTTTTTTTTAATTGAATTGGGTTTCTCATTTCTATACCACTTTTCTTTCTTGTCCGTGTGTCACTTTCGCATTTTCCTCAACAATTCCTACAGCTACATAGAGACCGGAAGTTTGTTGTAAACTCGCTAGCTCGACATTCTCGGAAGTGTGTGACTAAACTGGCGATTACGGAAATAACTGCTTAGCCAGAATCAAATAAATAAGGGATTAATATTGAGTCGCCACCTGTGTACGCCTGTAACACTGTCCACAATGTCCAGGCAATCCAACCGAACGACAGACAGCAAGAAGATGGTAGGCGACTCCCGCAGGATTAACATCAGCCGAATCTAGCTAGCCTAGCTAAAAAAATGCTAACCTTAGCCACATAACGTTAGCTCCCTTACCAGCGGGCTATGCTATACCTCCAATAAATTTCCTGTCAGTCATGTATCTGCGTTTGACAAATATGACTAGATATATGAAAAGCATTTGAAGCAGTTAGTAAATGTTGATGTCATGGTTGAACATGGCTGGCTGTGATAGGAAAAGGTAGTTCGTTGCAGCGCAAATGCTAAACAGCTGCCCTTTGTAGCTGTATATGTTCTAGTACATTCACTTTAAGACAGTTTTACAATCAGATGTCAAAATATGCGATTCTAACATTGCCGATGTGCATCTGTATCTGTGCGAATGAAAACCTTGGTCATGACAGGGGTCAGTAATTAGTTTTCGATATAGACCAATTTTTACTACCACTATTAAACTGGAAGGGCATTGCAGCTGCAGTGAAGACACAAGCCTTTGGTGTGAAAAATGATTATACTTCAAGTTGATTAAGGTGTTTTATTATTGAAATGTGAACATTTGTTTTCTAAATTATTAGATGCCATTTCAGAATCAGGAGCTGTTCATATCTTGACCCTTTAAACCTCCTGGTGCAGAAAGTAACCCCATATCTGTATCATGTCTTTCTACACACTGAAGGAGTTCATTATTAGATGGAAAGTTAAGGTCTTTTTTTTTTTTCCCAGGCCTCCTGGGCACCGTTGACGGGTTTTATGTGCATGTCTTTGAGGGTGGCTTGAAGCAACCAGAGTCAGTTAGTCAGCTTTGTGCAGCACAAATAACTTGACAGTTTTGTTGTTTACTCCTGTAGAACTCTGAGCTGTTCACACTGACCTACGGGGCCCTGGTCACCCAGCTTTGTAAAGACTATGAGAATGACGAGGAAGTCAATAAACAACTGGACAAGATGTGAGTATGCCTGACCGCTTTCTTTAGCTATCAACACACCCAGATATAGTTTACAAATTGTGTGGATGCGAAGCAAGTGTGCTCCAACTTTCTGGTGTGAGACAAATGGGCTTTTTGAGTATAAAATAGTTCAACAGTAGCAGTACATTATTAAAAAATATATTAACCAGTGTTTTCTTATCACATAAGTTCTTTTGCAGAGAGTCTTACAGCAGAGAGAATTTGCTACTACTACACTACACAACAGCATCTCAAAAGTCATATTGAGTAAAGGTTTGCGTGTTTAATCAAGGGGAGAGAGTGGACTTGGGTGTCTCTCTTTAACTCACGTCTTCCCATCACTCTGACAGATTCTCCTGACCTCTATTCAATTTACTTTTACTTTGATACAAACTGAAGCAGAGAGATGACACATTAAGGTTTGATTTCTCACACTTCTGTGTCAGAAGGTCCCTTATGCTCTTGTAATTCTTCAGAGCGTATGGAGGTCTTTGAAGAGGAGAACACTGATATGTGTGTTTAACACAGAAAAAAAAAAATCGCTGGAATGCCTTACCGGACTCAAATCTCCCACAAAATAAGATTAAGGAGAAAGGATTGGTTTATAACTCAAAAATTCAAAACATCCTGTCATTCTGACAAGACTTTGGACTGGATGTACTTTGCTTTTCTGGTTGTGCCGGAACCTTAAGCTCTGTGAGATGAGACTTATCTTACCTGCCCTTAGAAGGCAGTGAGTCTGCACTGCCCACTCTGCCAGTTGCCAGCCAACTGATCAGAGACAGACCATGTTAGGATTGAGATGCATCATTTGGCATCAGACTCTGCAGTTAGGATAAGTTGACTTGACCTTCTAATCATAAATATCATAATTTTCCAAGTGTACGACCCAAAAATGACTTGGAGCATGTCTCCTGCCTCTCTACGGTGCAGTGCAGTTTAGCCAATGAAAACTATGAAAAAGGCAGAATGACCTTATCTCTCATTCTCTTGCTTCTCTCTCCCTTTTTTCTCTCTTTCACAGGGGTTATAACATCGGAGTGCGTCTCATCGAGGACTTCTTGGCACGCTCCAGCATCGGCAGGTGTCAGGATTTCCGAGAAACAGCCGATGTCATTGCTAAGGTAATTGGAAGGCTCCAGGCCAATCAGAGCGTGACCGTGGATTTCTCCCAAGATTCAGGGGGAAGAAGAAGGATAAAGAGAGAGGACAGAAAGGACAGATTAGAGATGGTGAACTTGATGAAACACACTGAAAAATAATGAGAGAAAGAAGAGAAGGATGGTGGGGGGAGGAGGGAAAACTGATGATTGTGACGGAGCAGATGAGAAAAGTCCCAGAAAGCATTACTCTGCATTTTCCTAAACTTGAGGCCAAGATCACATTCCTCTTTGCTTCGTGTGATAGTTACCTTGATACCCAGAAGGCGAGGATTCACTTACATGTGGAATGAAATGTGATCTCATCCCTCAGAAAGGTGCTGTATATTCAGTGATGCCCTTTCTCTGCTTCACTCTCCATGAACATCTCTTCTTAGTGAAGCTCTGAAACAGGTTTAGCACATTTGAATGCATCTCTCTTGAAACGAGTCAGTAGTCTTGTCATTTACTAAATCGCCTGCCTGATCATATTGCTGTTATGATATGTGGTACTTCAGGACACGGGCAGACAGTGAAGGCTGCTCAAAGGCCTGATTGTGTGTTCTGCTCTCCAGCTGTTTTCAAGGTGTTACTGCTGCTTGCTAGGGGAGTCACACCGCAGATGTAACCCCACACTAGCTCAGGGAACTGGCTCATAGTCATGAAGTGAGGGGTGATATCTGTAAATGGAGGACCACTGAGGGACAGTGGTTTGGAAGGCACAATGACACCTTGGCTTCATGATATCACATGACCTTTAGCCAAGCTGTGAAATCACCTCCGTCATTCTTCATTTAAATACACAGAAGAGGAAAATTTCATTGTTATTCCATTTTCAGTGTTTTTAAAGCATATTTTTGTCAGTGTGAGACTGGACTACTGGGCGCGACCATTTTACATATACATGGAAAAATCTGCCCATCACCACGTAATATAACAATTGTTTGGACTTGCGTTTCGCTAGCCCGATCGAAATTTGATTTGTCACTGCGTGAGCGAGTTTGCCGTCCCCCTCTGTGACAAAGAGCTGCAGAAGAACAGAAGCAACAGACTGCATTTACCAGAAGGCAGGTGTGTGCACATAATACTGTTACTATGCCAGCAATACAAATTCAAGACTTCCTGCAGCTGCTTGGTAAGTAAAATCTTCCAGCAAAAAGAACTGATGATGACTTTTATTGTTAAGAAACTGCAGGAAGAGCTGAGCGATAGTCAGTGGATTTGGTTAGTGGATCAGTCAAGCCTTGCTTGGCAGCAATCTGCAAGCTCAGTTTATGTTTACAGACGATACCAAATAATAAAAACTTTGAGAAGTTGGACAGGACAGAGCAGAACATTGGGTCTTTGTAGCCTGTTCCACCTGTGTCTCCTGAGCCCAAAAACAACACTGGACTCAGAGGACAGATAATAATCCTTCGGTTCAATTTAGCATGTGTCTTGAGTAATCGGCAAATGTAATATAATAGAAAAACCTGGCAGCTTTAACTTTGGCACTGCAGCTAGTTTCTTTTGGTGCAAAGAAATTTGTTTTGGAGCCATAGGCTTTAGTAAAAAAAAAAAAAAAAAAATCTAAAAATGTATTTTGGTTATCTTCGATCGACGGGGCACTACAGATAAAATAAACTAATATACAATGAAACATTACTGTTTTCAATTGAGTAACCTTGCACTGTGTTTTCCTTTTCATCCACTCATCTTACTGTGTCGTGGTTGTTGTTAGGTTGCATTTAAGATGTACCTGGGAATCACCCCCAGTGTGACCAACTGGAGCCCAGCAGGAGATGAATTCTCCCTCATCTTAGAGAATAATCCGTTGGTAGACTTCGTGGAGCTGCCTGATAACCACAGCACGCTGATCTACTCCAACCTGCTATGCGGGGTCCTCAGAGGAGCCCTGGAAATGGTAAAGTTAGCACTTCTAAGGATTTATGTGATCTGAATGTGTTTATTGGGAGCTTCTTTACAAAGTGTTACACATTTATTTACAGGAGGAAAAAAAAGACTGCCATTCTCTGAAATGTTGGTATTCTGTATTTGTATTTTACAGGATACTTACGGTAAAAGTTTCACTTCAGATACTGTAGTGGTTGAAATGAAATATTGGATAAATTAATCTGAATTTTGTGCATGGAATAGTAACTGATTACGAATGTGTTTTAGGTCCAGATGGCGGTGGATGTGAGATTTGTCCAGGACACTCTGAGAGGGGACAACGTCACAGAAATACGCATGAAATTCATCAAGAGGATCGAAGAAAATCTCCCGGCAGGAGATGAGTAACGGAAAATGAAGGAACACCTTCACTTACAGACTGAGAGGATGAACAAACCAAACTCGCAAACATCAAGCTGAGTGGTACATCTCAATAGTATGTTTCGTTTCCTCACAATCTTGAATACTGTCTGTCAGTTGAAAGACTTTGTATTAACATCACAGCCTGGATATTAGAAAAACACTCCTGGGCTTCTAGCATCTTCATCTCGTTTTTTTTCTATCTGTGCTGAAAGGAGAAGAATGCTAGGAGTTAAAAGGAGACTATTGAGATTCATCCCAAAGAAAAGAAACACTGTACACTATTGAAACACAACACGAGATCATAACATGGCTCTGCAACCTTGAATTTTTTTTTTTTTGATGGATGACAAAAAAAAAAAACTTGAACCATCTGTGGTCCAGTTTGAGAGTTTCTCACATTAAAAATTTCTGCCCTGTTTCTGGAGAGAATGAAGTGTTTTCGTTCGGCCATGTTTTAACTGTTATCTTTTGTTTTTGGTGCAAGGCTGGAAAGCCCCACATTGTGATGTTTTATGTTTGTCTTGTTTTTGTTTTTTTTTTTGTAATGAAATCACGTTCTGTATTCCTGCCAATTGTCTGGCACAATAATTTATGTAGATGCATATGTCAATTAAATGCAACGTATTTGATGTGATGCTTTTTTTTCCCTCTTTTCTGAAAGTTTAGTTAGGTGACACTTCAAAACATAACTGTTGGGGGACCTGGAACAGTTTTAACTACTCACACACATATACTGTGTCCTCTGTACCACCTTGTCAGTTCTGCTTCAGTGTGCTGTGGAAGTGTTATTCCACTGGAGTACCGCAGCCACTCTGCAAAGGCAAACAATAACAGACCTAATTTCTCTCTTATGTTTGTTCAGGGTGCATGGAAGTAATCTGTGTGTTTGTGGTTGGGCATGTGTGTGTCTGTTTGTTTGTGTGTGTGTGCAGAAAAGGAAAAGTAGCCTAACTCCAGAGTCACCAGTGCTGGGCTCTGGTCGTCACACCTGTGAATGGCTTCACATCACATGCAGAAGTAACGAACACAACTTCTCATTTAGGTCCACCGCACACCTCGTCAATAACTGAAAACACACACGGGCATTGACTCGCACCCACGTGCGCCCACAAATCATCATCCTGGTCCTGTTTTAGAGGCAAAGATCTGTTCTGGATACCACGAGAACATTAGCCATGTTTTTCTTATTCTTCTGTCTTTTTTGTTTCGCTGTGTAACAGAACAATAACATTTGTACCGAACTCATAAGTCTGCTGAAAGCACTTAGAGGATGAGATTGTCAGATAGGGATTTCCTTTTGGGGAAATCTGTCAGCTATTAGCTGCTGGAAACCTTCAGGCTCTAAACATCCTATTTTATAGCTGCTATTACATGAACCCATTTCTGGTTTTACAGTTTTTATATTCGGGCACTTGACATAATATTCCCCCAACGGCCACCAGAGGTTGCTGTGTACATTATGTTCCTTAGCTGTATGCTGCATTGTTCCCTAGTATGTGGCTTAAGTTATGTACATTTAGCATTTTTTGGCCAAAGATGGATACTGTGGGAGAAATACATTCCCCTATTTGTGGGAGTGGAGGCCAGAGCTGGCCAGAAAACATAACTAAAAGGTTCATTTTCAGATTATGAATATGGAAAGAGCAGACAATTCGCAGTAGTTGAGCAGAGCGGCTGATGCCAATTTGTGGACTCTAGTTTTGATTTGGCTCAAGATTAGACAAACGATGACAACATGCAGTCTTTGTACTTTATAATCCTGAGGAAGATGTATTAGGATGGGATTTCGTAGTATTATTTACTGTCTTAAGCCTCTGCCCACTTCTGTCTCGGGTAGGGCTCATTTAAAAGGATAAAGAGTGGAAAGTGGAAGCACTGCGAGGGCCGTCAGCATGCAATAAGCCCGCTGGGCCATTAGGCGAGCTCTCAACACATTACGTGCACACATCTATGCACCCTGTAGGCCTGTAGTGTGGATGTTGGATGGAAAGAGGAGCAGGAAATAGTTTTTGTGCAGAAGCTCAATGTAAATGACTTGGCAGAATTAGAGCTGTGTACCCAGAGGTGGGGGAGGGGGGGGTGAATGTGGACAGCTGGGTTTGTGTATTTGTGAGAACCTGTATCACTCTGCCATATGTTCACAAGAATTCAACCTGACAGATGTGCACATACTGTACATGGAGGCCAAAGTGAGGATTAATTTATTGCCACCAGTGTACTCACAAATAGGTGTTAATACACACTAGAAGGACTTCGTCCAAACACGCAAATAGACCAGTTTCTGTTTCCCAGCCTTTAAAGTTCTACAAGTATGTCTTGTGAGAGTTTTGTGTTGATTGTTTCCACAGTTTTATCCATTAAACAAGAAAGTATGAAGACTACAAACTAACTAATGCTCTGTTATGACTTCACTCCTCATAACCTGTGCATCTGTGATTTCTATTCCCTTTGCAAGACTGCAGATGTTGTCGCAGAATGAAAACACGAGGAGACAAAAAAAGAGTTGTTATTGAGGCACTGAGGACTCTCCCTGCGCCATGAGGAATTGCTTAGAAGATGCTATTTTTTATCTATTGTTTTTTCCCCCTCTCCTTTCTCTCTCCCATAATTGTTTAAACCACACACGTGCACATGCTCTCTGGGAGATAAACATTTCCCATCATTTATATCTCAGACGCAGTTTGTTCAGCGTCTCCCACTGGCAAACATGCTGTTTTTATTTTACATTCTATTCTGTGTGATTAGTATTAATATTATTTATTGCAGCTGACTATATTTTTTAGAAAACTTTATTAGGACAGACCTGGAAAACAAGTAGCAAATGTTACGGGCCCGAGACAACGTGCGCCGATCTGCTTTAAGCCAGTTAAATGTTTCCATGTGGCTTTTATGGGAAACAAATGGTGAAAGGCACGCTGTGACAGTAAAGCCCAGCGCACAGCCTGGTATTGACCTGCGCTTATTGAATACTGCATCCCTTTCTTCTACCTCCACTTCATCCATTTCTGTTTCTCTTACTTTTCCCCCACTTTATTTTCTCAGTCTTTTTCATTTGTTTCACTCGTTCCATCTTTTTCCATTTTCTTAGTAATGTTTTGCTGATGTGCTCGAGGTAAGCCAGCGGTCTCTAAATCAAAGAGAGGATGTGTGATAGTCAACCTTTCGGGAATGTCCTGTGTCTGATGCTCAGGTGAGGTGAAGGCTGACTTAAGATGCAGTCGCCCAGGATTTCAGGAGGTTTCCGGAGTGTGTGTTTTTGCGTCTGGTCAGTGGAAAGAACGGAGATGACAGCAAGATGGACAGCTCTCTTTAAGACGAGAATGCAATGAGTCAGCAAACAAGTGTGTTCATGGTTAAAAAAAAAAAAAAAGTCCAGACAGCCTGAGTAATGTTCCCAGGCAGTGAAGCGGTGGGAAGAGGTGGTTGATTTAATGAGCATGTCGCTGGTGTGCACCTGAAAAGATGCTCACATGAACACGAGACTTGTTGTTGCATAATTCACAGGTTTTACACTTGTCTGCTGAAGTCCTGTCAAAGTGTGAGTTTTGCTGTTCGTGTGGATGTTGCTCTGGGATTTATGTGCATAAACACCTCAGTAAATAAATGCGGATGTGGTTTTGAGAGGTAATTATGATTTGATTTGGTATTCAGTCACAGTATGTACCCACTGAAATCTGCTACAGCATCTGCAAACCATTTGGAATATGAATCATCACCCACTTCCAGACAAACTGTTGAGCACTTCCTATAAATCTAATAACTCATGCTTTGCTCAGCCATTTAGCATTGCCTGTACATCCAACAGAAAGTGAGAAGGTTCTTAGGCCTCCCGAAGTTATGTTTGGGTCATCAGGAGTGTTAGCGGGAAGAGTGAGATGAGAGACTAAACTGGTAAAACGTGCCTCTCCAAGCTCAAAAATAAAAGCATGGATCAGATCCAGCGAACTCGTACAATAAAATCCTGGATCACCAGTGTCACAGGGGATTTGTGTTAACAAAGAAAACATCTTTTCAGCAGGAAGACATGTCAGGTTGAAATCGGTTCAAAGCTGGGTCTCTTTTCTGTATTAGCAGTGACCTGGCTGGTTCCAAGAGGGTTTCAGTCAGAGCCCTGGACGACGCCGAGCCATTTAATGCCTTGTTTTTAGTTTTTCCTCCTTTCCTTTCTTCCAGGCTTTTTGGATGGGAGCTGCTAAGCTGCTTTCACTCTGCTTCCAATTTCCTCCTGCTCTTTCGTTCTTCCTCTTTTCTCCAGGATCTGATGAAGAGGAGTTTTTAGACGTTCCTGATGATACAGGTTTTACCCGTTCCAGATCCTCTTTATCTTTGTGCCTCACTTTCCCACAATACACTCCACTTTTGTCTGTGTTTTTCTCCCTCCTTCCCTTTTTCCTGACCCCGCAGCCATGAAAGTTGGAGTTTATGTAACAGCAGCAGAACTTTCCAGCTTTGAATGGCCTCACTTGAAGATGGAGTGAGGAGAACGAGTGGGAGAGAAAGAAAAAAAAAGAAAAAGTGTCATGTATAATTTTACACTGGCTAGCCCTGAGGGCAAACGGCACCTAACCTTAGACTTCATTATTCCAGGGCCTTTTCCTCCAAATGCACATATGTAAGCATATATTTATATCAGTCTCCCAGGCAGTAACAAATACGTTAATTCCAATTGAAAAGCAGGAATGTGAAAGTCCTGGTTTGCCCTGGACTAAAATCAAACCAGGCTTCCCTCCCAGAGCACAGGGCTGCCTAGAGGCTGCACACCAGCTGCACTGGACGGGATATCTCCACTCACCACTGCCAAGCATGAACCGACCGAGTGTGTGTGTGTGTGTGTCACATTAAACTCTTGGAGTGACAAAACACACACCATACAGTGATCAGAGAGAAGCACTTCTGATGACGCATATCTCCCAAGCAGGCGATCTGTCTAAGTTTTAAAGCCTGATATCTGAGATAATATCACAGCATAAATCTAGACACCAGCTCTGAGGCTTTATGTCTTCAGCAAGTCATTTATTATCCGCCCACTACATGCACCTCTCACACCAGTCATTGTGACTATAAAGGGTCTGGATGTCCTATTATGGAGGCTAGACATTTCAGTTCTGTGAGTATGACTTTCCATATAAAACACCTTAAGCTGTCACATTGGAAAATGAGACTGGAATCTGCAGGGTGGACTGGGATTTATGGCAAATTCCCAATGTGAGAGGCTTGTGACGGTGCATTATTTGCTATGTTGGATGGAAATCCAACAGTTGAGTAAATTTTATGGAATCTTTGAAATGTAGAAAAAATGAATTGCTAGTTAGGTGTTTGCATTAAAGCAAATATATGTTTATCAAGGCTAATCAGACAATATTACCTGTAATAGCATTGTCATTGTCCAATACTGACAGCAAATGTTTTGTGTTTATTCAAAAATGAAAATGCACTTTGAAATATTTCAAAAAAAAAAAAAAGAAAAGAAAAGAAAAAGGCCATTCAGCTTCAGTGATTTGCATTAGGTCTGATGCCTGTTCAAAAAATTTTGTAACAAATTACAGCAAACATGTAATATGAGTTAACATGTTAATTAAATCTCAGGCCAGGTATCTTACTGCGTTGTGTAGGATTGATGTGGTTAACATGCAAATGTTGAGGATATAATATTTACTATCTCTGTCACTATCTTGTTACCATGGTCACTACCTATTGTGTTAGCTGAGAAGTTAAGGGCTCAGCAAAGTCATTAGGATGCTTCCTCTGGGCTCCATTGATATCTATACTATATTTAATGACAATCCAAGATGACATTTCAGTTGTTCCTAATGGTGGCGGTAGACAAAAAGGGGTTATCCAAAATCAGGAGGATTCATTATCAGGGAACGATGAATGTCAAACCTAGTAGCAAACCATCCAGCAGCCAACCTGTTGAGCTGTTTTTCTCTGAACTAAAGTGATCGTTTGGCACTTGACACTTTGATCTCTAGAACCTCATCATTTGCAAAGAACAAAAAACTTGTAACACTACTGCTACTGAAGGCTTAATTTCTGCTTTCATTTCTGCTTTTTGACCTTTTGTTATTAATGACATAGCCAGACAGTCGTTCACATTGTCACTCGAGCTATTACTTTCATCAGGTGTAGTGTTTCTCCATCCCAATATTGCTGGGATGCGGTCTGTGGTGAAGCATTTGCTCAACTGTAAAGTCTTCAAAGTCTTTCTATTGTTGCCAGGTTCAAGACCTCTTGTTCACCTGCTGGGCACAGATACAAAGGCCTCGGGGTGATGAGAGATTTATGTAAAGGGCTGTATTTATCGGACAGGCTAATACTCACAGAGCGTGCCTCTTCGCTGATCTGGGATGGAAATCAAAGGTCAGATGAGATTATAGACACAGTAAATTTAAAATTGCTAGTGAAAGGTGTAGTGCTCATGCATCCAGTACAGCATAAGTTATTTTTTCTGCCATTTTATTGCCTGAAAGTCAGTAAAATGGCATCAAAGTCTTGTGCTTCCAGTTGTATGATATTTAAAAATTTTGAGAAACATGCAGCTACAACAAGATGTAACAACAGTAGGATTTATGCTAGGAATGTGGGTTTTTGAGCACCGCATTAGCACAAGAGAAGATGTTCTTCATACAGGAAAGGAGTTGTACTTCATTTTGCACGTGTCTGAGCGGGAACAAGACGGCATGTATACCTGCATGTATTTAAAATGATAGAACACATGCATACATAAATTTTGGATACATAATGTGAGCGTATTCTCAAATGGCAATGTTCATGCCAAACATGCGTAGCTGGATGTTCAACTTTTGCCTTTCCCGTTTCCTTGCTCATATCATTCAGTAATGTGAGCACTGCGCCAAAAGTTCTCCTTAATTTTTATGGCCTTTAGAAAGTGATGTTTCTGTCTGTGTGCGTACATACTGTACTGCAGAGAAGTTATCCCTACACACGTGTACATGTGTGCATCTGTTTCATCTATGTGCCTCCCTTTGAGATTTCGTTGCTCGTTCAATGCGGAGGTGCTGAAAGTGCTCTCGGCGGGCCTCATAAGGTACGAATCTTTTTCCAATTAGTCAGCCAGGTTGGGGCTCAGTGGTGCTTAAATCTATTGTAAATCTGGCCCAGACAAAACACCCACTGGGTCCTGCTCCAAAGGGACAGATAGAGACAGGAAGAGGCAGGAAGCTGTCAAAAACTGTGTAGCATTTTGTCGTATGGTTTCCGGGCCTCTCATGCCGCAGGTCAATGTCTGGCCCTTTGTCTGTCAGCATCCACATCAGTTAGCCTCTTAAAGGACTGTCATATGGTTTGGTTCCATACAGGAAAAAAAAAAGCCACACTGATTTTGATCTCTGTGACCAAGTTACAACCACACATACAGTCACAAACAGCCCTACACGCAAATATCAAATCTTTTCTCTGGATTGACTGGACCAGAAACATGCCTCATGTCAGCAGAAGGGTCTCTTGTTTTCAGTAAACAGTGAGTAGGTTATTGTCACCAACTGAGATTCTCTTTGTGTTTGTTAGTCTTTCCAGCCACTGTCATCTGAGCACACTGTGGTTTATGTTTCACGGTAACTATGAATCAATTTTGTCCTTAATATGTTATGAGACCATGTAATTATTTCCTATTTCCCTTCCTTTCATTCTATGAAAGTGTTTCTTTGATTCAGAAATTTAACCATAATCAGTTAAACCAAAATTATATTCCAAAGAAACAAAGGAAAGTGAAACATGATCACTGAAAACAATCTGTTTTCAGAAAACCACATTTGGTTTCTTTTGCACTCGGTATGCAGCACGCACCATGGGGACATTTGCAGTGGACATAAAAGCCAGTGGAGCTGAGTGAATGAAACCTGGATGTCCTCAGAGATGTGCTTTGGAAGACAAAAGCATGACTTTAACTGTAAGGGAGCATCCAACATTCACATTTTTTTCTCTTTACTTTTATCTTTGTCGCTGTCTGTTTTATCTACTTCTTGGCAGGTGTGAACGAGTGTGAATAGATGATGCTGTGAGAAAAATGAGGACATGTGTTTGCCAAGATGAAGGTGATGACACTTTCTTCTAAGAAGTATGTTTATCTGGCACAAGTAACCAGTTCATGACTTTGTCCACGCTGCGGAGGATCCAAATTTTTTCTTCAACACCCGATATTCTTACCACAAACAGGGCCTTAAACACATAAAGGTTTGATTTAAATAATTTATTCCTCTTAAAATCTGAGAATCACAGTCTTTGTAACAAACAGAAGTATGAAGCATCACTAATGCAATAATTTAGATTCAACCATTAGCAACCCAGTCTTTAGCACTTATGTATTTTTTAGTCATGCTAACAACGTGGCTGTTGGGATTTTGGCCCACTGCTTTGGTAGAGACTAAAATGTCTAAAAAACTATTGGATGGATTGCTACAAAATTTTACACAGACATATATGGTCCCCAGAGGATGAATCCTACTGACTTTCCCTCAAGCACCATCATGAGGCTGACATTTGTGGTTTGTATGAGATACCTCTCCAACTATTTGATGGATTTCCATGACAAATTTCCTTGACTTTGTGTTTCTAAAACCATGAACATAAATGGTAAACAGTGAGTTCCTGTCACTGCGAACATATCAGTTTACTGATGTGAGCTTCTAGTTTAAAACATCACTACAAATTAAAACATTTGCTTTTAAACTGATTCACTGTTTTTACAGAATTTTTTAGTAGAACCTGTAAAGACGTCAGTTGTTGAATTTATGTCACAGTAATTTGACTGGAATTAATTTTGTCACATCTGTGACACAAAAAAACACTAAAACTAACACGAAGCTATGTCACTGATGTTGCTCTAGGTTGTGGTATGGGCTGCAATAAGAATTTTATTTAAACACTAAATCTACTCAAACACCTGAGGCCAGCGGCACCCACCATGCCACTGGCGACACCTCAACCATGAATACTCGATCTACCAGGGTGGACCTGGTGGTGAAAACTCAAAGAGCGGACTGTTCAGAGACACAGCCCCCCATTCACGCCCAGCTCCGGTGCTGCATGGTCTGGTTCAACTTTACAACATGAAGGGGGGTCTTAAAAACATGCCCTGTCACTACTCAGCCTCCAAAAAATGTCACTGATTTACACACACACACACACACACCTGCCCATGGCTCACCAATCTTTGACAGCTAGGTGGGGCCACAGTGTTAGCGGGGTATTTATGACATCATGACATCATCAGGCCAGGTGATGGAGTGCTGTGTCATGCTTTGTTTGGTTTTCCAGCACTAACCGTATTAGCAATAACACCAGCTTTGGGAAAACATGTCAGTGGAGGATATTACTACGATTGGCGCACAACTGGGGGGAGAGGGCAGAAAAACATAACATAATAATAACCCAGGGGGGCGAACGTGTTCGGAGGAAATCTGGCGTTGAACATAAGTGTGCAATTATAACAAGGTGCCGTCAATCACAGTCTCAGCTCCCTCAACCAGTGCCCCGTCTCTTCCTTCACACCTCAGTGACCCCTGACCCCCCCACGAACACGCCACACAACACTAACACTGTGATTCTTGTGACACACGAGGTACCTCTCAACACCTACATGCTGTATGATGGCTTCATTACGTATAATGTAGAGCAAAATACATGCATGTAAACCTACATGTCAGTGTTTTGGGATGTTTTACCCCATTTTTAACTACAGTGTTAACACAAATCACATATATTGCAGTTTTCCAAGGCATTTTATTAGTTTTTAGAAGGAGTTTCTAACTTTGAGACAGCCAGGGGTTTGTGCTCTTATCTAATCTGTCACAGTGAACTTCTTTATCTTTTTCTTTACTTTTTGACAAAGATGAGTGCCAGTACTGAAGCTGCAAGCAGGGGCGGTTCATGGAAATTTTACCAGTACCAACATTTTGATGCAAAAACAACCAAAAACATACATAATTCTTTTCATAATTACCAGGCTTATTGTTTGACTTCTGCATTTTAATTTTATGGCAACATAGCTCATTGATGTGATGCTTTATTTTTTTTGCAGTTACCAGTCCCTTTTTTGTGAATAACAAATAAAGACCAGTGATTGTAGAAATTCTATGTGGTGTGTAGCTGATACTCTAAACCTTCCAAAACAGAACAGAACAAAAACAGAACAGAAAGAACAGAACAAAAATTACTGTGATGGATTATATCAAGCCAGGTTAGTCTTTTTATAGGTTACAGCAATGAATAAGAAACCAGATGGTATAGATTTAATGTGATGATCCTTACAGTCCATGAACAGGACTCGAAGAGAAAGAGTGGAACAGGAAGGACTGAAAGGCTGTTGGACAGAGTGATAAATGAATGGATAGAGGGGTGAATGTAAGCCAGTAATCTTTTTTTTCAGCCATAATATCATCATTTCACTGCACAATAAAAGCAAAATAGAAGCCGAGACGGTGAGCATAAGCACCAATATTTATGGCTACGGTGAGAACAAGAGAATGACTGTAGTCAGTGGCCAGTGGTGCAAGGTGTGGACACTTGAATCAGCAAGGAAAGACTGACAGGCGTGGTGGATGGTTCCACAAAATGTGAGTCATTCATTAGCACCTCTTTATGAAGTTGTGTACCTTGTTTTAAAAAAAGGTACACCACCTAAAAATAGAAACAAGTAACACGCTTGGAAAAGAGCATCTGATATTTCCATTTTCACATTCTGGGCAGTTAGGTAAGCTGTGTGACGTGGTTAAAACTAAAATGATGGTGTAATGTGTTCAAGGACACATAACACCATGTGGAGACCCACCCTGGCTTCTGGTGTTCCAAAGGCCAAGTAGGCCTGTAGCACCAATTGGCAGCTCCAAAGAAAGTGCATAGTTATTTCCATTTCCTGAAAGGGCTGGAATCTATATATGTCCTCTTTGTGTGTGTATGGGTGTGTGTGTACAGTAATATGTCAGTGTTTGTCAGTAACATGGAATCATTTAAGATGAAATACCTTCCATCTGCAGTATTTAATGTGTATGGTTGCTATCTAGCACCATTCATCTTTGTATTTGACAACAGACACATGTTTCAAGGACAACTGGATGGTGACAGTGTTTCCTGTCTGCTGTTTCCTTTTCAGGGCACCCAGAGACTGAGGTGGGAGGAGTGTCCATGCCTGCCACAGCTGACAGATAAGGTCACTGTAGGAAAAGGAAGTAGGATGCACTTGTGTGACCTGTCAAGTGGGAGTGGGAAGTGTCAATCATCATCTGGGGCCAAGTCAGGCCAGGTCAGTGTGTCTTTCATGCCTTACAGTAGCCCCCTGGTCAGTGTTGATGAATTTTGAATGAATTTTTGAGAAACTGTGATGGTGCACAAGGCCTTAGAAATGGAAACTAAGAAATTGTAGCTATTGACGGGATACAAGCATTTAACTGTGTATAGTTAAAGATGGGAAGGACAGCTCTGACACAACTAAACTGAGGGCTAGGCAAAGCTCTTTGTAGCTTTTTCAAGGTACCACGCTCAAAGGCAAGGCAAAAAGCTTGTTGTCATAGTGAGAGGCAGGATGCAATAATTGTTCAAATGGGAAAAGGGCACGCACTTTCAATCCTTTCTTGTTTGTACATAAGTAATGCTACAGACACAATTGGGTGAAGAATTAAGGAAGAGAGCTTGAGAGTCAAGTTAAAACACTTCTAACTCTCTCACCTCTGAACTCCTGGCCAATTGCTGCGCAAAGTGAATATGAAAGTCAGACTGTCGGCTTTTGAAAGTTCTAAAAATCATTGTGACTTGTTGAAAGGTGTAGGGACAGAGGGTTTCATTGGACAAACACCGTGGTTGAAGGGTGTTGGGATGCTGTAAATCTCATCCAACCAAAAACCAGTAATGGAGGCTCCCGCTTAATTATGCCAATAACAAATGGGGGTCCTGATAGGTTTCTCTTGACAAGCTTTGGTGGGAACATATTTGTCACGCAAGCCCTCCCCTCCCCTCCACCCCACCCTTGAACGTAATTATGAGGTCAGTGGTGCAAGATAATTGGCTTCTATTATCCTTGTCTGGATGAGTGAGGACAAACAAAGCTGTCCTGCAGAAGAGGGTTACAATGGTCATCCCCTGTAAAACCTGAGCCACTTCTGAGGTGAAACTGGAGAGAACCTCCCATGCTGTGGAAGAACTTGGGATAGCTGAGATTTAGGGGTTAAGATAATGAATGTAGAGATTATGAGAGACATAATTTGGCATGATTATTTAATAGAGGTGTCACACACATAGATAGAGGATGAATTTAAATAGAGTTAAATAGATGAGGTTTGGCCTGAACCCGTGTGTTTGCAAATCCCTGTATCCATTATGTCATTCCTGAGCATAAACCACGGATTACTTTTCCTCTTTTCAATATTTTAGACCATCCTCATCTCCTACTCACTCAGCTTCTCCTCTGCATCATTTTCTCTTCATGGTCTTATGGTTTCAAAGTGATAATTCCAATTTACCTTCACAACATAAATCTTTTCCACTTGTCTTCAACATGGACTTACCACCACATAGCAGATCCAGCCCAAATGCACTTTCCTTCATAAACCTCTCGATCCTATTTCCCAGACTATTATGCTTGCATATTTCAATCGGCGTGGAGCGCAAGTGAGGGGTGGAGGAGGAAGGAGAGAGAGGGAGGTGGGAGAAGGGAGGAATGAAAAACACAAGGAGGTCAGCGAGAGAGACATTTCTTTCTTTCACACCATGTGTTACTGTAAGATATTCATTTCCTCTGCGATTCCTCTCCCTCCCTCCAGCCCTTTGTTTTTCTTCTCCATCACTGTCAGTGTGCACTGGCTGAGGTAGTCCAGGTCGCATCAAGTCCACTGGATCCCATCTCTATCTTGGATCCATCCCTCCAAATCGGTTTCACAAATTGTGAGCCGTGCAGAGTGCAGCTGTGGTAACCTGAGAGCTTTCTGTTGTAGTTCAGAGCCGCCAAAGCCCATTAAAAATGAGCATGTTTGACTTCTGAGCCTGGTTTTGTGATTGAACTAAAGGGACAATCTTATTTATCAAATCGAATCTAGATAGAGATCTGTTGACTTCGTGTGAGATTTGGCTTGAATGTAAAGCAGCAGCAACAAGACCTGGTAACAGGGCTTTCATTTGCAAGCCATGGAAATGTTATTAATTTTTGTCATACACTAATTAATAGATTATTTAACAATCAAGGCAAATGGAAAAAAGGACTCCTCTCCCTCATTTCTGTCTCATTCTTCTTCTTTTTGTCTTTGTCGATTTTTAACCCACTGGCCTGCACTGTGTCTCCAGTAAGCCTGACATTATTATTTAACAGTGCAGTATCAGGCTCTGAGTTCAGACATTCTCATCATGAAATCATAAAAAACATGACTGTGGTTGTACTTCAATATGCAAAGCATTCTGGCACTCAGAGACCGAATATAAGTCATTCCATGTGGAGGGGAGGGTTGCTGAGGCTGAAAGTGTCACATGCTTCTGTTGCAGCTCTTTGGTTCTCATGCACAGTAGTCAAGGATCCTCATTAAATAGTGTGTTATCATTTAAGGCTCAGTGTGCTGTGGCTAACTCGTTACATCATGGAAACGCATCAGAATAAAGAACAGGATGTTTTTGACATCCAGCTTGATCCAAATGTGATCCATCTTTGTACCAGATGTACTGTGATAAGCACATCAGAGGTCGTACAGACACAGGTGCTCCGAAATATTCGCTCAGTGGTTTGGTATGCTGACAGGAAGCTGAACTGTTACTCAGGGCAACCATAAGGTGCCATACACCTCTGTCCTGCTTATTTTCATGTGGTTGGTGAGGGTCATGTCATAACCAGGCAAACCCACTAGAGCCCTGGATTTGTTCAGAGAAAGATTGTTCAGGCTCCATCAGTTACTCAGTTGAACATTTCATTTTCACACTCTCATTCTACAAACATTCAAAAAATGTAATTTTGAGGCTCAGTTTTCAGCCCTTTTACAGTGTGTTTTTTACAGTAAGTCCAGAATTATTTCACAATGGTCAAAACTGACCATTAACTAAACCCCACCCCTAAATAATGATTGTCCAGTCTTAACTTTCTTGTTTTTAGATTTGTTCTTAGATTTCACCAAGTTTAGCATTCTTTCTCGCCTTCCTTTTTTTAATTTTTTTTAAACGTTTTTAAACATGTCACTGGTAATTTATGTTGATAGCAGTCTTTTGTCCAAATATTTCCACAGTTACTTTAACCAAGAAATCAATTATAGGCACGCCATACCTAAGAAGCTGTGGATTTCACTACACATGGATTCGGTGTGCATAAGTATTGTATCAGTAGTAGTATTATGTAGTAGTATTTCCCCAGTGCATTGTAGTAGACTTAGTAGTATGTTGAAAATATGTTATGTTGAAAATAAGTCTGATCTTACAGTTTTGTCTCATCATGTATACTAAGCCTAGCTCCAATACAAAAATGCAGCCTTGCACGTGCAGTTATATCCCTAGTCTTTTTTCACAACATTATGTATGTAGCCATCAAGTGCATGTTTAACATTCCTTACATAAAGGTAAATCTACTACCATTATCATTGTAAACTGAATGTATATTGGAGTTCGAAGAAGTGCATTAGAGAGCAGCATGTCATTAATCACAGCGGAGAATTTGTCATCAGACACATCGAATACAGTCGTGTTGTCTGAGGACATCAGCAAAGCACTGCAGGGATAATATTTAGCCAGGTGCTGAATGGGGATCGGGAGACGTTTATAGAGCTGAGTGCTTTATGGAATCCATATCCTTCCTCAGCGGGCCCTCTTTGGAATCAGAGCGGTAATACGGAGGCCTGCCTGCATAATGCCCCCCAGAGAGAGACAGAAAAGGAGAAGGGGGAAGATGGAGTGAAGAGGAAAGAGCAGGACACAATGATGGAGAGAGTGGAAAGTAAGAGAGTACCAGATATAGACAGAGACAAATACTCTTGTGTCTGACAGTGACAGTTAAATCCACAACCCTGCAATGTAAATCAGGCCCTGTGCTCTTGCTATTTTCAAATAATTTGTAAGGGAGATAATCACATTTTGGATAGAAAGAGCTCCACGCCGCAGTGAAGTAGAACTAAAGAGCTCTGCTAAATTCCTGCCTTTGGAATTTGGATTCCTGTGTTTGGAGACATATGCTTTATATACGAGCCTGGACGGGGCCCATGCGCTGCTTTATTTTCTTAACCAGACACCCACTGGCATGTAACGTAACTGTGGTTCAAAAACAGGGAGAGGCTTTAGTAATGTTCAGACCCCACCCCACCGGCCGACGTCCATGCACGGTGCCTCACCCCACATGTTCAGCTTGCTCGCATGAGTCCGTGAAAGCGCGAGAGACTGAGAAATTCAGGAAGGAGAATAGTAGGATTTGGACATTACCAGAGGGCCACCTCGGCGGCTTGGGTTACCTCCGCTCATTCTTCTCTCCCCTCTTCCCTCCTTTTTTCCACATGAACAGGAAAACCCTGGCTCTCCCTCCTCTCTGAGTAGCGGTGTGTAACTCTATGTGTCTATGAGAGAGCGGTGGGCCAGGCTGGATCTTGCTTGGCCTTGGGAAAACCACATAGAGTGTACCCAGCCTCCAACACGCTTCCCGCTGAGAAGCGCACATCAGGGACATCCACAGCCCCCCTCATAAAATCTGCACCCCTCTTTCATCTCGGCAATGTCTTTCTTTGTTTCTTTGTGTCTTTCTCTCATTCTTTCTTTTTTGTTTTTCTTAGGTTTCACCAAGTTTAGCATTCTTTCTTTCCTTCCTTCTTTTTCAAACGTGCAAACATGTCAGTGGTAATTCATGTTGATAGCGGCCTTTTGTCCAAATATTTCCACTGTAACTTTAACCAAGAAATCAATGGTAAATCCTTCTAATCGAGCTGTTTGCTGAGGTGGCCACAAAGTCCTGCTTTCCTTGGCTTGTTGGCAACGACCTGTTTAAACATACAGTGTCTCTGTGTTTAGAGTGGAGTTTTGGATTTAACCCCTCAGCCCACCAGTCATCACACCTGATGGGAACAGATAGGCCGAATCTGCTTAAGCTGTCAGTCAGAGTTGGTCTTGGCTGCAAGTGCAGCATGTGTGGGTGGTGTGTGTATGTGCAATGGATCTACAGTGTGTCTGTGTGTTTGTGTTGTGTGTACGGATTTGTGGGTATGGTACATATGCAGGCAGTAGGTCATCTGGATGTACAGTGATTAGAGTATGTGCTGTGTGTGTGTGCGAATTGAGTGTGCAGCTTACATTAAGTTGTGTGAGTGTGTGCAGTGTGTAGGCCACTTGAGAATATCAGCATATGATATATGCTCATATCTGTGCAGTGTGCATTGTTTGTTTGCTCTGCGTGTGAGTGGGTTTTTCAACAAGGCCAATCCAATAGGTTTGGTTTGTCTGCAGGTTTTTTGTCATCCAAAAATAATTCATATGAGCCTTTTACAATATGTCACCTGGTTAGGTGTGTTTATTTTTGGGCAAGTAAAAAGACTGGGTTAATGTTAAGGAAAGATTGTGGTCAGGTTTTGGGTTTAGGAAAGATTGTCTTCATGTTTAAAAGAAACCATTGTGGACTGTTGGTAGGAGACGTGGTCTAACTGTGGTCTCTGGTGTCAAAGTTACTGGAGACCACCTAACCTCCAGTTCATCTTCCTCCCTGTGAGGTTTCTGGCAGTATAACAATATCATGTGCCTTTGGCCCTCGCTCCTGACATGCAGCTGTCATTACTCACATGACCTCAAGAGGTCGCTTGTCAAGTAAATCAAAATTATATGTTGGTTTCATCATTTTCACCATGTTTATTTCAAAATCGTGTGACGATGTCAATATTTTAAGATTAAATGTAAATTTGAATCTGTCTGCCAGCTGACCAGGGCCTTTCTGTGTGAAGTTTGCAACCCTACCTGCATGGGGTTTTCTCTGGGTGCTCTGACTATTGGGAATTGTGGAAAAACAAATATTAGGTTTGCAATGTTCGTTTAGCTGTTTGAATCCTGGATTCGAAATGTGAAAGTTAACACGCTTTCCTGAAATGCACATCAGTAGTCATTCTGATCTGTTGCATGCCCTGTTAGTACACAAGGTGTTGCTGTTCTCCTCACTAATTGAAAAATTGAGAAAACTAGCCAGCTGTGCAGAAGGGATAATTATGACATGAAACCTTGTAACTAGCATACAGTAACATTAGCAGGTTACTGAACTGATTCAGTGGAAGCATCACGAATGTGTGTGTGTGCCCTTAAACTTAACTGATATAAAGCAATACTCTGCTTGGCATCTTGAACACACACACACAGACACACAGACACACACACACACACACACACACACACACACACACACACACACACACACACACACCTCGTTTTGCTCTCTTCATACATATGATCCCAATTATAGAATTATATACCCTGAGCAGGCTTACTTTCCCCAGTGACTGATGACTGTGGGATTTTAGGGAGTCAAAACTGTACCACCTCATGGCACACACACATAAACATACTGATACAGTGACACACACTAAAGCAGTAATACCAGTAATTAGGTGTCCACAGAAGGACTCATACATGTTACACATACATAAACTTAAATGCTGTTTGACATAAATGGCAACCTACCCACCTATTCATCCAACCACACACAACCACAATCTCCTTTTTAAACACACACACACACACACACACACACACACACACACACACACACACACACACACACACACACACACACACACACACACAGAGCGCAGTCTGTTCTCATCTGCAGCCCGTCCCGGCCCACAGATGTTCCCTCTCAGGGTGATCTCCAGGATTTGGGGAGTGTTTTGAAGCGTTGGGCCAATGACGCTCTGCAAAGCCCCGGAGATTTCAGTGGCGGGCCCTAAAAGAGTATTTGCCCTACCTGCTGAACTCCTCTGAGATGCTGAGCTGGTGCTGACCATGGTATCCGAAGGGGCACAAATGAGTGTGCATTTGTGTGTACAAGTGGAGAGACACATTCATTTTCAAATTATGTGTAGCACAGTAGCCCTGTGAGCTTTCATTTACGAAGTATGTAGACCCTTTCTATGTAAAGATTGCATGTTGGCAACCTTACCTCTCATACACATGTTTTCTATTCCCTAATTGGAGAGACTTTACATTGACCCTATTTACTTCTCTCCCACCCCAAATTAGCTGATATATTTTGTAGATTTGGCATCTCAAATGTAGGGGCCAATGGGGAATGTTCCTAATAAAAACCTGAAAAACCACTTGTATACAAATCTGTGCCTCAAATGTTTGTTTTGGTCTGCTGCACACTTTGAACTTTTTTTTTCATATTTAAATGTTTTTATGAGTTTCCTGACCAGTGAGCATGACATACGGCATGCTTGTCCTTTATTACACCCTGGAATAGTAACAGGCTGTTTCACTGTTATTTGTCATGCTTGCCCCAAGGGTGGTGGATTAAAACATTTAACCAGGCAAAATTTGCACCATATTACCGTTTTGTTTTTTCTGACATCATGTCCACACATCCAGATGGTTTTTGCTTTGATAAATACCACACATAAGAAGAATAAAATGATAAGAAAAACCCATAAAACAAGTCCAGACTCAACACACTGTCATAAACATTTCACTGGTTTCATTTCAAACTGGATTCTAAAGGAAAATCTGCGAATGATTTTACAATTTATTGCAACACAGATTTTTATCAATTTTTGGTTACTATAAAGTATTTCATTGTTATTGCGCAACATGCGGTATGTCACAATCCTGCTTTGTCAACAAGACTGTCTCCAGCCACGCAAGCGGCTGTGTGACACTGTACTGAGGCACAGCAGTACTTTGAGCTGAATGGTAATGTCATCATGCTAAAATGGCACCAGTGAAAATGTTAACATGCTCACAGTAGCAGGTATCGTTTAGTTTTAGTGTGTTAGCACGCTAACATTAACTAATTAGCTGTAGAGTATAGCAGAGGCTTGTGGGAATATCATTAGTTTTGCAGATATTTGATCACGAACCAAAACATTTGAAAAATTTAAGTTTTGATTACGTTAGAGGACAGTTCAGCTTGAGTGGAGCAAGAATGTCTGTACCAAATTTGGTACATGGCAACCCATACAGTAGTTGTTTGTTTTTGTTGAGAAATTTCACCAAAAATGTTGACCTCAAAGGATTTCCAAAAGATTTCCAAAGTCATCTGGCTTCATACACTGGGAATCATGAATGTCTGTACTGAATTTTGTACCAGTCCATTTGTAGATGATTTGTGGATTTGTAGATATTTTGCTGGATAAATGAAATCTTTGACCTACTGATGGCACTAGATGAAAATTCATGGAATCACTAATGGATCCCCTGTTGAAACATAGACTCCTATGGCAATATAAAATGCTAATATAGAGACATTGAGACATGTTTAGTGTCATTGTGATTCTGCTGTATGGTAAAATCATTTCTACTCTAACTGATTTTACTCAGAGGCAAGCAGGATATGCTTGTACGCAGTCCCACTTTGGGGTTGCACAGTCTTGTGGTCAATTTGGCCTCCTTCCCTTTGGAATTGAACGATGAATACAGAGGACATTAATAATTTGATCATTCCCACCATTACCATGGGAAGGCAACAACAAATGGACGGTGTCCAACTGTGGCTGTGGGTTCACAGAGCCAAAGTGGCGGCACAGGGCCTATTCCAGACCTTGATTATACACTGCGAGCTCCCTAAAAGCAGCAAAATATATAATAGTACTTAAATGCCAGGAATAGTAAAAGTTTTCTCACAGCTGAAAGAAATAGAACATCTTTAAGTTTTCATTTGGGCTCAAAGCGAGGGCATCACACAACTTAGACGACCAGGGGCATTTTGTTGCCCCGAGACTCGAGGTTTCGCAACTTTTGTTATGTAACTCTTTCTGATTCAGCAGTGCTCGCTGCCGATGAAGAATGTACACAACTAAAAGAGAGCTGGATCTGTACCGAGGTTTCAATATGTTTCCATTTTGATCCTCAGAACCCACACTGGAAACACACGGCTCCAGCCAAGACCATTTTTGAAACAAGCGCATATGAGTGAATGTTACAACTTACAAACACGTTTTCCTTTTTGTAACATACAGAATGGAAAAGGAATGAGCAGATCTCTGTAGGACTTACTACTAATGACTGCCTTTAAATAGATCAACTCATAGGAGGGTCTTGGCTTTGCTGCCATGAAAACAGCACTGCTGGCCATCAGACTACTGGACCCTTTCATTTTTGGTGTTTTTTTTTTTGGTCATGATGCACACAAAAATCCCTTCTGGGGTGCGTCCATGTTGACATAACAACATGAATGCGGCCATTTTGCTTTGCATCTCTGAGAAGGGTGTTTTAGTGGACTGTTTCTAATATATAATTCTCATATTGAAACTGATGTTCTCTGTTCTAGTTTTATAGAAAATGATCAGTCCATGAGATATCAGTTTTTCAAAGGTTTTGATATATCGCTCCAGATCTGAAACTGATTGATCTGATTTCCTCATTTCACTTCATGATCAGGAATGTGTCAAACACTTGTCAGTGATTTGGGAAACAACATTTACTAAAAAAAAAAAATCATCAAGCACATCCTTCCTAAAGGAGCCTCTATCTGGCCTTCAAATACAGCCTTGTTTATGAAAATCAATAATGGTTGTGCGAGGACCAATCAGTTGATATAAATGAGTTCTATTCTCCGATTCTACCAAATGCCTTTGTTTCTGTGGTTCTGAAATTTTCCACTGAGTCGACATAGAGTGTAACCATCTCTCCAGGCCATGGTGTGTGTGCGCCTGTGCGCTTTTAAAGGATGAGGATGGGATTCATTGAGGTTTGAAATGGGAAACAGACTAACAGAGACTCTTCCAGGGGTGATTATATCTGTGGGATAGTGGGGTCCATCCAAATGTGTGTGGCGTCTTTGTCTCTGCCTGGCTCCCTAATGCCCCTCAGGGGTGCAGAGCAGCCTGCAGCCGAAGGGTCCTGCTTTATACCTGCATCTCTCAGGACTCCATCACCATCACCATCTCCCTGTGAAACTAACCATTTTTTCTGAGGAAGGACTGGTGTTCTGGCATGTCCATGATCAGACTCATTATTTACAAGAGTAGATTATTTGTATTTTACTAGGCCAAGGAAAACAGATGAAATACCAAGAAGCACTGCAATAGAAGACATGAAATCATGACTTCAGAAAAGAGGTTATCTTAGCAAAATATGAGAAAAGAGATGATAAGCATCTTGTTGGGAATATGACATTGAACATTGTGTATCTGTTGTCATAACTGTGCCACTAAGGGCATGAGTGGTTCTTATGTCATATGTCCTTTCCTCTCTACTTGTCAACAGTGATGCTAGCGGTACTTTTCTGGAAGTTCTGTGGAATTTTTTTTGTTTTGTTTTCTTGCGGAATCAGAAACAGGCCCCCTAATAGTCCGCATACACTCTGGCCTCTATTAGGAACAAATTCAGAGACTACTTTGCTTTGATTACTTCAATATGAGAATTTGTGCCTCGTCTCTGTTACCTGTTTATCAGTGGTGCATTAAGACCGCAGAAACAAAAACATGGAGCGTTTGTGCAGGAGGAGGTGTGCCTGAGCCTTTACTCTTTTTTGAAGTTACAAAAACCATGAAAGCAACCTTTCCATTTCCTAATTGACATGACTTGATTACACATGATTAGATGTTGAAACAATGAATAATTTCAGGTTGTTTTCTGTATACTGTTCGCAAATGACAGCTGGATTTTCCAAACAGTTTATTTAAAGTCAGATGTATGCTGACCTTGTGCAACACAATGGGAAAATGAATGGCCTGCGGGGGAGTAAACAGGTTTCGTTTGAGAGTGTAAATTTTGCTGGTGTGAGATGCTTCTCCACAGGGAACAAACACGCCCCCTCTCTCTCTCTCTAGAGCAGTGGATAGAGACAGTGTGATAATGTTGTGTTTAATAAATGAACCTGTGTGCATGTTTGTGCACTGTGTAACAACGCTACCAGTGGTTTAGAACCCCTATGCCCCTTCAGATGCCTCCGTTCAGATACAAGCTTCTCCTTTTAGGATGTTCATGGCATCGAGTCGTAATCTGAACTGCATGTTGGCGTCTTGGTTCCATTTGCTACCATCCTCATTCCTTCTCTCTTTCATTCCGACTTCCTCTCACTCTCTCTTCCTGACCCTGCAGCTGTTTGGGGGAATATTTCCTTTGTTTCTTTCACTCTCTGTTTGATCAGAGTGTCTTAATATATTACCTGGTTGAAGAGGGTATGTGATGCTTATCTCTTACTCTCTGAAACTTTACCTTGTCTAAAACCTCCCTCTTCACATCTCCACTGGTAAGGTGTGTGTGTGAATATGTGCACGTGTGTATGTTGTGCACTCCATCCATCCATCCACTCTATTCGGCACATCTGTGCTGCAGCTGAACCCTTCCTTCGGGCAACGTCTGCACTGTTTAGTTTTCAACATCTTGTATGTGTGTGTGTGCGCGCATTTGTGTGTGTGTGTAGATGTGTGCGTGCGTGCGTGCGTGTTTATGTATGGTCTATAAGATAAGACGACTCAGAACAGGATAAGTGATTCAGAAAAAGGATGGATGGATGTCTTTTATGTCTCAGCATGTGCATTTGTGCTTTAATCACAATCACAGTGTGTGTACATGTACATCTTGCATGCATACATTGTGTGTAGGATACAGGTGGATGTCACTCCTTTATGAACCCAATCACCCCTGCTTCTATACAGCTTCCATACCGTTCCAGGGCAGAGCTAATATTTTATTAGGTAACCAAACACAGTCAGTATGGGAGAACCGTACATTGCAGACATTGCAGTCTCTTTTATTTTTAGCTTGTGAATCAGACCTAGGTCCACAGACAGCAGCAGTGGCTTATAGAGAACGCCTCTTACACAGCACAGACTCTCATGCAAGCATTGAGTCTTTGGCAGGTAACAGGGCCTGTGTGAGCCGAGCCAGGTGATTGTCTTCAGGTATAAATATTTATTATATGGAGAAACAGAACAGAAGAGGCTGTTTGCGTTCACTGCCTCAGCCCCCAGATGATTTTCTTTATTCATGTGTTACGGATTTTGCTCGATAATTCGGATTTGTTAACATAACTTAAAAATCATAGTAGCAGCACAGAACGTGGGAGCTTTGCTTTGTGTTTGTCATATATTCAACTGTGGAAAATGTGGTAAGTTTTGGGCTGATTTGGGATTCAGTTTCTCAAATTTGGCCGGCTCGTACAAACACACAAGCGCCTTGTTCGTTATTGTCGTTGTAGGACGTTCAGACTTCCCTGGCTCAACCAGTGAAATGTTTTGCACATCAAACACCAATGCGTGATTTTCTGTGATTTGTCTTGATTTTTTCACATTTGCGTTGCTTTGGTGGTAAATGTCTTAATTTCCTTGTGTTATTTCACTGTTTACAGCCACAAAGTGGGCAAGCAAAACAAAGCTGTAGCAAGTATATACACATTTCTATGTGGCAGTGTTTTCAACTGTGGCTAAATTATAGTTAGCTCTCCAGAGTATACCTGGAGTTTTTCAGTGTAATTGACTGTGGTTGTTTTTGTGTCTAACTTAAATCACCTGGTATTAAACTCAAAGTGAAATTAGAATTAATTTTTCATCAGTATACTGTACATCTACTTGTAATGATGAGAAAGACTTAGATTTTATTTATTTTTCTTCACATTACAAATCACACTGGGTTAAAAATGGATCCAGACTGAGGCCAATACAGCACCGACACAGTACTGGGTTAACTTTACCCAGCATTCATAGGTTGTTGTGTCCCAGTGTTGGTGGTATTTATGTATTACCACTGAGGTCATTAGATCACAATTGATCACAATCTGAACCATTGTCTGGGTTGGTTTTCTACTCACGGGCAGTGAGTAAAGTTAACCCATTACTGTGTCAGTGCTATATTGACCCAATTTTAACCCACTGATTTATAGTCTGTCCTTGTAATAATAGCACAGTAGTGTTCTCCAGCATGCATACGTTTTGGTTCTGACTCCACTGTCAGTACTGGAAATGTGATCGGTGTAAACTGTGTGCACTAAAACAATTTGCAATGTCACTTAAATTACAAAGGTCCTACAGTCAGTTAACCAGAGCTGGGTGATGTCAGCCCATCCCTGATCTGTGCACTCTCGTTACTCAACAAATCCGTATGTTATCCTCTGTCATGCTTCGAATCACAGGATAACATAGTGCTGACTTCACAGGACTACTTGTTGCTATGAGGTTTGACAATCTGGTCATTTGCCATCACCACAACTGGGCCCATGAAAGAAAGACAGCTAAAGTTAATTATACCCCCTTCTTTGTTTAATGTGGGACAGACACAACACGAACACACACCAAGTGTGTGGTTAAAGCAGCATAAGTGAAAAGTAATGTCTAGTGCTAACCAGTGCTAACATTACCAAGCTTGGTGTGGAAGCTATTTAGTGTAGTTTTCTATCTTTCACTTTCCGAATGGAAAATAAATTGAACGACGCGATGGGTCCTTATAACATCTTGTATCAATATTTATAACCTATACAAAATTACATGCTCCAGTAAGTTGCGCAACACAGAAGTTAACAGGATTTCTAGTAACGAGCGACATGAGCTTAGACACAGTTTCCACAAGTAAGTCCAAAAACAGTTTTATCCTCTGAAGAACTGAAAAATAAGCAGCAGTTAAAGAATCCAAATTTCAGTTCGACATTAACAAATAAACTTCCACAAGTTAGTGTTAACTGCTAAAGCTCATTAACAACAGTAGAACAAAGACTATACCACAGAGCAGCATGCCAAACTGAGTTAGAATGAAGTTTAAAACTCAGTTAGGGTTTTGTACATGCAGAGCATTTATTACCAAATACACACTGGGCACATGTTTTCAATCTGCAGTACTGTGTGACTTGTCTTGTTTCTAACATGTCTTGCAGACTGTTATTCCTCAATCTAGCATTTCTTGCTCCTGTGGCAAAACAAACTGTCCAGCGACAGATATGAATGAAACGTAGATAGAGGAACAAGACACAGAGCTGAAGGGAAAAAACACAGTGAACTTCCTGAAATGATCCCTTATGCTTTCTGCACATGATTTCAGTGATTAATGGGCAGGGAGCGCAGTGATTTGGTGTAATCGAGGTGGCAGGGATTGGTGCCATATACATCCAGATTGAGATTAATGGAGAGGACTTTATGTACTTCCCTAAAAAGGTGCCCTGCACTACCTCACGGAGGTGGGTCAGCTGCTCGCCAAGATTATGTTTAAAATTAAGTCATGTGAATATGTATAAAAGTTGTATTTCAAGATATATTGTGGGCCCCGCCACAAAATTCATCAGTGAATGCTTCTCACAACTGAATTACTTGCATCACACCCTCTTATTTTCACATTTGTTAAAATGTGTTTTGTTTTAACTATATGGAACATTTCTAAATGGACAGTTTTCACATTTACTTGAGTAATCTGATTTACTTTGACTCCCAGTTTGGTTCATTTTTTAAATTTATCCTCAGCTCAAACCTAAACATGTACAGAATTTCTAAATGGTCCATTTCACAGATGGATTTCTGTTCATTTTTCTCTTATCAAACATGTATTTGTTCAATCTTTTAAAAACTGTGGGAAGCTGAAGATGGCTGAATGCACTTATTGACCTCTAAGGCATACATACACACACACACTGCAGTTTTTCCTTATCACTGTCTGCGTTTGTGCTGATAACATTGCTGCTAGGGTCAAGACATGAACCACTAAACTCCAGAATCATTCAGACCATTTTAAAATTTATAACAGTGGATTTACTCGTGTTATAACAGTCAGTCCTAGGTGTCAGACATTCATTGGAATGAATGTCACAGAATTACACACACACACTTGCGAACACAAAACCATCAACGCAGCGAGTGGTCATAACACGGGAATGCAAAACCAAACGAAAAGAGGAATTCTGGGAACAAAAGGGAAAGTAAGCCAACAAAGCAATAAACTGTAAATCAAGAGTGTGCTCTGACCACTGGCTGATGGATGCTGGCTGCCGTGTTTGTGTTTACTGGGGTATCGAATGCTGTTTATGAGCACGGGGGTTACCATGGGAGCAGACAGACTATCCGGGGGTCGTGTGACGGAGGCCCGGGGCACTCTGTCATCACCAAGCGGAGCTCTCTGCTTTGATTTCCTTTATTAGCTCCCTCATGTTTGCCTCTGTGCGCATATGTGCTTCTGCGTCAGGGTCGATTCACTTCACGGGTGCTTGCGTCCTCGATGATTAATCCAACAGTGGAATGTTATCCATAAAAGTTGAGTGACATGTCAGAGCGTTGTTAAGTATTGTTGTTTTTTTTTTTTCTCTTAGTCACAGCACTCTGGTTTCTTGTACAGTCTATCTGCTTTTAATCACACATATAGTGTGTGACAGATCAGACCACTCGTGACACACAGTACAGAAACACAGTATACCACTTGCTGTGGTTAGTACAGTACATGGGGCCAAAGTCTTTAACAAGCTCGTTACTGCTGTTTTGCAGTTGGTGCCTCTGTTCTGCCTGGTGCAGGCTAAAGGGTGGATCACACCAGACTTTAAAACAATGGGCTGATATTAATTCATTTCAGTGGAATCGCCCCCAAATACTTGCATGCTACTCTGCTGAGTTCAGCTGCAACATGCAAATTTGCACCGTTGACAAGTTTCAAACCCTCTTGACGATCCTGACCTTTATGGAAAACAGAAAGTCCCAAACAAAAGAAGCTATTGTATAAAGTTATGTTGCACCATCCAGTTTTATTTAAACCTACAGTGCACAATTCCAGCATCAGCACCTACTCTCTGTGGCTAAGGCTGTTAGATTTAGAAAAAAGTTTTGGACTTAGGTGAAGATATTTCTGTGAAAGCTCTCTGTCAGCCTAATCTGAGACTCCGAATATGCATATTAACATAGTTAGCAACAGTGGCAATAAGACCCTCAGTTTCCAAATGTTTTTACAGTCAACATTCATGGTTTTCACCATGAAGTATGTCAATTACATCATACAAGTATGCACATTCCTCTGTCGTTGGCTGAGGCCTCGGCTAACTGCCAAATGGGAGGACACCAAAGAAAAAAAATGTGATTTATCATCAGACTAATATGGGGAACACATTCAGGCCGCAGAGTAATTTTAATTCAGACATTAACTTAGTGTAGCTATCTACTGTATCTGTCAGTCACTTGGCAATGCCAGAAGAATTTGGGAAAAAGTAAAACTGAAGCTCAGTGAACACGAGAACTGGTAAAGGGGATGTTCACAGATACTGAGACTAAACATTTTTCTGCAGTTACAGTAACAGAAAAAAAATTTAAAAATCTGACACCACAGTTATGTAGTTTAGTGAATTAGTTTAGGAGAGGCTAGCCACACTAGCAAGACTATTTTCCAAGATTATGAATTATATGGTGATGAATGAAAGCAGGACGTCTTTTGCATTGATTTACTTTGTTGTTTTTTTTGTTTTTTTTTTTCTTCCATATGGTAGTATTTTTACTTTCTGCCTCTCCCATAAGATTTGCTAGGTAGTAATGAAAATTTGTATCGAAAATCTACAGTATGACTCTTTGGCTCCACCTGTTGAGTTATCACCAGTGAGATCACTTTTGCCTCCAGAGCAGGTTTGACCGTGAGATATTTGTGTAACTAAATGTTCAGTCTGCTGTTTGCGCCTGTATGCAGACAGGATGTTATGGTAGGCCCACTTTCACAAACAGGAAGCATTTTAACCCAAGCGACGGTGAAGTTTGCTGTATTTTGATTATGATTTGTTTAGATCTCAGCAAACCCCCCCGTCAGTATTGTATGCAATACGTGATTTATTTTGATACACTCGCTTGCTCCTCGAAGTGATGACACATGGATGCTGGATCCATTTAACGTGGTGAAAGCTTCTTTTTTCAACTCTCCTTATCACATAACGTTCGGGTTTTTCTAGTTGGTACAGAATGTGGGAACTTCATTGTTTTGCCATGTCAGTCAAGCCATTTACAGTGGCTATTGGTACTGTTGGCTATGGTTTTATTTTGAAAAAAACATGTATTGACATTTTCATATCAGAACAACTCAAGCTGTGAAAAACAAGCCTTGAGTAGTATTTGCACCCAAAAAAATCACATGTAGTGTGCATTTTACATTTTTTATATGGGACTTAAATGGGACTTCCCAATTACTCAAATTCATGCTATTACAGCCTTGCATCTCATGCATGTGCATGTTTGTGTTTCTGCTCTGCTCTGCACTATTGCAGCGAAACTGATTTCCTCAGATTGTCTCATCACACAGTGAGAGCAGGAAGTAGGAAGTGCTTGTTGCCATGGCGCAGTGTGAATGTTATGCTCTGACAAGCACTGCCCAGTGACACTTGGCAAGGAGCGTTGTTGCCGTCTGGACCGCCCTGCGAATGTGCAGACGCGTGTGCGTGTGTCCGCATCTGTGCGAGTTTTCCTGCCTCCTTAATGCGTCGCTTCCTCCGTCTATTTGTCTTCTCACAGACAGGCGGCTGACTTTGCACAGGGGGCTCATGGGAGATAAGCTTAAGAGGTCGCGGAGCGCTCATAAAGTACTCCCCTCATTGACCACTTTGTTGTTTTCAGAAACTCTCTGGACCTCTATATCAACGAGTGTCAGTCCGGCCAGTAACGGAAATGAAATTAATATGGGACAAATGGCAAGAATAAATAAAATTTGTCACGTATCTGGCTCATAGAAGAATAATCCTCGATGCCAAATCAGTAAGGGGGGGGGGCAAAGGGGGGTGGTGGTTGCAGGCACCCAAGGGAAGATGGATTGAGTTTGGGCCCTGACCTCTACCTCCCTCTCTCCCTGGAACCCATTGCTCTTCCCTGGAAGTCACCCCTGACAGAGGCCCTGTTTGTCCAATTCACATTTGCTCATTGTCAAAAACAAGAAAGACTGATAGGATGAAGGGCAGGACAGAGTGTGTGTGTGTTATGTGACAGTACTTTGATATCTACATCCACAACCCTAACACAAAGCTGTGGGCATGCTCAAGAGCACATGCAGCGGCCTGTCAAAAAGTGCCTTTGATTGCACTGAAGCTGGCTAGTGTCATGTACCCCAGTGGGGGTATATGTGAGGTCGACAGACTAACTACCCGCTGGGGAGCAGAGACTTTATGACCGACCTGTAATCACCTGTCACCCCACAATCCTCTAACTACCTCTGAGGTCACGCGAGCATGTGTGTGGTTTTTAGTCTGAGAAAAGAGGCAGACAGACACATGGGAAGAAAGAAATACTTAAACTCATTTGTCATCTTAGTTACAAGACAAATGCACGGAGAGAATTAGTATTAGCTGGTAATTTCTTGCTAGACATCAAGAGTGCAAAGTAAGTGAGAGTCTCTAAAAGCATTTGGAATGTATAACAAATGTTTCGGGCGCCGTTTTTCAGTGTTTTTACATTCCAGACATACAGTGATGAGGGTCATTTGTCTTATGTGGTCATTTGTGTGAGTGCCTGCATGCATGTGTGTGTGCAAATGAGTGTGGGCGGAGCGCATAGGATGGGAAACAAAGCGATTTTGGCCAAGGGATTAGGTATAAATGGGTGTACTGCGAAAGACAGGAAAAACAAAGTGAAGATAGATAAAGTGAGAGGGTGGAGTGAGGCGGAGAAAATTAAAGGAAAATAAATGGGAGGGTAGAGAGGCAAGTCGAAGTGGAGGGACGGAATAGGGTGGAAAATGGTGGAAAAAAATAAGGAGGGCAGGAGGGAGGGCTGAGGGCCTGAGGGAGTGGCAGCGAGGGTCGTTTGAGTTGGAGCGAGAGGAGAAGGGGCTTTGGGAGGGGAAAGGGAGCGAGGGACACTGTGAAATGTTGAAAAACCTCACAATTGATGGTGTTTGATTTCCACAGTAATTACCATTCCTCTGGCTCCGTGCATTCCCAATCTGGGCCTATCTTATATCCACGCCACATTCCGCAAATGATTAGCTGGCCCACTGCTTCTCCCTGCTGCCCACGGACCGAGTCTGTGAGAAACACAGGAGGAGTTTAGGTTTAGATGTTCCTCTGTGCAGCAAAAACAGAGAAAAAAGTCACACAAATGCCTTAAAAACTCCTAAAAAGCCCATGACAGAAAGGTGCAGGACCATTCCCAACAGCATTTCCACGGGGTGCAGAAGATCCTTGCCCTTGTGTTGCGAAGAAGAAAGAACAAAATAGAGGAAAGAGAAAGACAGAGCTGCTGTGCCAAGCTTACTCGCACACAACTCCAACAACAGCCATGCTTAGGCTGTGTGAAAAGAACTGGCTCCCGTCTTTTAGAAAACGTCCACTTCACTTTTCCCTTGATAATTCTTCATCGGAGCAGAGCTGGTGTGCGAGTCCAACGTACATGCAGCCCATCAGAGCAAACTGCTGCTGGATTATCAGTTTAGGCCTCCACTGGTTTCCTGAATGTGTGTGTGTGTTTGTGTACACAAGCTCTGGCAGCATATATCCTCTCATGTCTGCTTGTGGTGTTTCGTGTGCTTGTGTTTGTGTGCGCGACTGCATAATCCATAGTTGGTGTGGGAGAGATTTAATGCTGCCACATGCAGAGGAGCAGACCGTAGATCAGCGGGCCCCCAGACTCAGGAGCACCTGGAGGTCTCGGGGCCCAGCCACTATCCCATCAGCACTGTCATCAATCACTGTCCAGTTACACAGCAGGGGACTTCGCTGTACGTCCCTGTGGCCTGCAGAGCAATAAAGTCACCCTCATATTTTCCAGCATTGCACAGATCAGCATGACAACAGTCCCATACTGTAAACTTCTGTTCGCTGAGCAGACTCATCTCACATGGATATATCAGTGAGGCGCAAACAGGATGACCTTCTCTGATAGCAGTGTTCTGCACCCAGGGGTGATCCTGCATCTCTGCAGTCTAGACAGAATGCCCTGAGGTACCCTGTTCTCTTACTTCTTCCCCCTTCTGTTCTCACTGACTGTCTGTCTCTAGAGGACTGCGGATTGAGTTGTTATCTAATATAACCACCGTGGCGGTGTTGAAGGGTGTTTATTTAGTTTATTTAATGTATTCTCCTGAGCCTTGGACTATGGGTCCATTCTGAGTGGGTGGGGAGCACATGAGCCCACTGTGCTTGAGTTACTGTTAGCACAGTCGGCTCACTTCTGTTTTGAAGCACTGTTTCCTGCTGCAATGTGAGATGCAGTGCACGTAGTATTATGGTAGTATTACCATGTTCTTCTTTTCAGAGCTGTTGTGGAGCGTCATGTTATAATGTAAGAACAATTTTAGCACCCTATAACCCTCTAACTGCTGCTGTCGTGCTTTTAATGATCCTTTTAAACCCTGTTTCCACTCTCTGCTGTGCTTTGCTTATTTTTGTTTTCATCATGTGAGATTAAGTTGAAGGTGTAGCAGAGTTGTTACCACTGTCTCCTCACAGCAAGAGGGTTGTGAGTTCAGCCTGAACTGACAGACAGAAATGTAACTAAATGGATGTTTTCCTGTCGCTGGACAGAGACTTAAAGGTACCTGGTGGAGTTTTTGGCCACTAGTAGTGCTGTGAAGTAATGTTTTTTAAGAGCGGGCCCTTGTTTTTGTTGTTTTTTTTTGTGCACACACCAGTACAAGAATTCAGGTGGTGCAATTTTCCTGCTGTTGATATTATACTGTTCTGTTGATTGACAGGTGATGGCTGTACGATGGGAACAAATCACAAACATGGATGAAAACGATGCATGATGTAACACACTTTAAAAACTGGCTTTGCAAATGTTTTACGTGGAAGGAAATACACTCAGTGTGTTTGAGAAACACTGAATGCAAATAGCTTTTGTTTGTTTACAAGAAACCTCCTTTGTGTACAATTAATTGTCAAAGGAAAGCTCACACTGGACCAGTGAGAAATCAGCGGTCTAGTCATATCATTTCTGAAACGTATCTACATTTTCATCAAGATTGATTAGAATATGCACGTTTATTTTTCCCACAAATTGGGACATGGAGTTTGACAGTAGTTGCTACAGTCACTGTAATATTTCTGCTTACAATTTTTACAGTATTCGGTATTTTCCTTTGCCAAAACTAAAGAAATCAGTGTTGTAGGAAAATGTTTCGGTTTGTTTGTCCTTGAAAGAGAAGCCATGCAAATTTCTGCATTAAAATAACAAATTTCATGAATAAATAACGACACACCGTTCATAGCAAAGTGTTTCCTGATGCAGCAAAGGTCTTTTTTATCATTTCTATTTTACTTGCCAGTCAAAGCACACCTAACTCGCATTACATTATTTTGTTACATGTTTATGTAAGATTGCCTGCACAACTGGATGGAAACACTATTATGGATTACTTCTACCTTGGCTCTTTAAACAATTCTGTAGTGGCTTTTGTGTTGTTGATAATTTCTAACTGAAAAAAAGACCAAATATGTTTATTTTACTTTAAAGAATCACACAATAGAACTTTCTCCATTATATTTAAACAGGCCCAGTTAAACTCATAGCTGTGGATTCCTGTATAAATGGGAAATGACGGATGAAAGAGATGGGGTTGCTGCTGTTGGAGAACTTTCGGGCAGATTATCAACATTTCTTCTCCCTGAGACATTGAATATTTGGAGAAGTGACAGTTGTGTATTTGGGTAAGGATGAGAAAATTCGTTTAAGCCAAAATAGAGGAGGGAAAATGAAAGTGAGAAAACAAACAGTGAATTCGGTTGCACACTTCAGTTGTGCAATGATTGCAAATATGAAATACATTTTCCCTCTCTCTGTCGTTCAAGGACAAACCTGCGTTTTCCCTCTGCCTTGAATTCTCTTTCTTTTATCCCCCTTTTCTAATCGTTGCTTCAACCCCACAAAGCAAGTTTTTTTTCCAGCACCTCTCCGGGGAGCTAGGATAAATATTTAGTGTTTCCCTGTTCCAAGCTTGTGTCCTGCTGTATCACATGCTTTTTTTTCCGCAAGTGGTCACAGGTGTGTAGCTACGCTCACAGCTTTGGAAATGTTTTTCCCTTACTAGGTTTGATCGATGTATCCGGAAGAAGCTCGGAGCGATGCCACGGTCTGGGATTGCACAGGATTTTGGAATTATCCGCTGACGGGTTGCAAAGGGTCTGGTGAAACGCTCCTCAGCAACAGGCTTTGATCAGGCATGCTAGGAGAGGACAGGAGTGGCACTGACTGTATATATTTTGACTGGCCAAAGTGGAAAAAAAAAAGGCTGGCAAAGATTTAGAACGGGCACAGCAAAGGAGAAAGTGTAAAACTGAATTTGTCAGACATTTTGGTTTTATACAGTCTGGGTCTTATGAGTTTTTTTTTTTTAAGTTTTAACCATCATTCCTTTTCATATTCAAAACATTTTACTCATATTCAAAACATTTTACTCACTAAGACTGATGGATGATGCTAAAGTTCATTATCGATCGCTGTTTACAGGCTGTACTAGCTGCAGTTACACAGCCATGGTTTTCCTGACATATTATTACCAGCATTTTGGGTGTGCTTAGTTTGGGTTTTCTTCTAATGTAATGACTAAAGTGTTGGAACCGTCAGGGAACAAGCAGCAAGAGAACATAGATTTTTGGATTTCAAAAAAAGCTTTTTTTTCTATCCCCCCACAAAAAGAGGGAAGGTGAAGCAAGTACTGATGAACTAAATTAGTCCCTGAGAGCAACTCAGAATACGGCAAACTAAACTACCACTGAACTTAATGACAATCTGAGGCCATCAAAGTCAAAACTGACCTAGTTCAATGACCTGAGGGGAACTATAATGGTTGGATGAACCATCTAAAAGACATAAAGGGTGGGCAACACACTAACTACATTAATAATAAATAAACACTAAATGGATGGATGGTTTGCTAGTAACTCAGTTTTGAAATCTTCTGTTCTTCTGTCTTGAAATGTCAAAACAAAGCGTGACAATATTGTGACACCAGCACATTTTGGCTCTTTGGTCTTAGGGTTGTTGCATCCGGCCTGTATGACACCGATGAAAGAAACTGTGTAAGTGTGTAACTGTACTTGTGAAGCAGGTGTGTTCACTGAGACACCGTATGTCCTGTCTCACAAACATGGAAACACATTGGCGAAATTCCACCGTCTTGCTGTGTCACTCCCAGCATGCAGCAGCAGTTTCATTAAGGAAACTGAAACAACATTACTGAGGCGATAAGCTGTGTATTGCACTCTTAGGACAGCTTCACCGTGGAACTGGACAACGCTGAAGCAACAACCTCTCTCTTCTAGTCAAAAAAATACTTGACAGCAGCCAAATCAAGGCTGACAAATGACAATGTTTATTTCATCAAGCAAACACTGCATTCCTGTCTCTCTTGCTGTTCTTTTCATGTGCCATCACACATGCACCTCATAATCCTATCTTTTAGAAAAACTATCCATCATAGCCTTTCAGGTTTTCTTTCCTCCATTCTGAACAATGGCAAAAATGTGTCTGCCGGTTCCCTTTTTAGGAATTGGAAGGAATTCTCCCATCAATCTCTCTCTTGTTTTTTTTTTCCCACCACCTTTCATTTACAAAAGAATCAGCGGTTACAAGGTGCATGTCTAGACCCCTGTGCAGTGATAGTAGTCAAAATAAATCCAGGGGAGATGCGCTGGACTAGATGAAGTGGAAAGGTACACCACTGATTGCGTATGAATTTGCTCTGTTGTGAAAGGAATGGGTAGCGAGGCGGCTGGGATAGTTGGAATTGTTGAGAGACCCCATGGGATTCTGGGACGTGAAATATAATTCTCTCATTCATGTGTTTTCTTTTTGTCTGGCAAATAATGTCATCATCCAAACTGGACCTGTCTTCCTCCCATGGCTAGACTGGTTGAGCAATGGTGTATGATGGATTTGTTGGTTTGGGTTTTTTTTCAGGCCACTGGCATACGGTGATATCAAGAAATGCAGTCAGCGGGAGAACAAAAGGGTCAGGGTGTCAGGGAGAGGACATTAAAATTGAAAGGGAAACTCGTGTGTGTTCTGTGTTCGTTTATTTAGCCCAGAGAGAGAGAGAGAGAAAAAGGGAAAGCTGTCCAGGCAGCAATGTGTGTATTTGTTTTAACTGCCAGGTCAAATCCAGGGCAAGGGTCACATGTATTTTAGTAGCCCCAGGCTGTTCTTGCAGGAATGGGAAAAGTGGAGAGAGATTTGAACGGGGTGGAACAGCACCCCCTGTGATCGTTTATGGCTGGATCCTCCGGCAAAACGTTTGACCCGCAGCTATCAGTCAGGGACTCTCATAGGTAATCCAGAGGACTCAGAGATGTCGAGAGGAGGGGGTCAGTCAGACTGTACATGTGAAAATAAAGAAGAAAAAGTCAGTTTCCACAGCTTAAACTCTGCATCAGACACTGAACTGACTGTGTTCTACAGTTTTCTAAATAAAGATGTGATGTTCGCCCTGCAGCTGACACACCGTACACACTGTAGCTGCTCTTCCTATCTGAGTCACATCAGGTGTAATCCTCCACTGTGCTTCAAGCAAGACACTATCAATGGCAACAAATTCCAGCCTCACCCCCTGCACGCTCTCCAATCCAACCTTAGAAATTCCTCCACATTTTCAGCATTCTTTGCCCACACTGGCATACCTCGTGAAATGTGTCCCTTTGACACGGACAGCGAGGGGAAAAGCCAGAGAGCGGTCACCCAGAGTTGGGAACGACGGGCGTGTTATTCAACAGAAGCAGGGCGTCAGGATATTACAACATAATGGCATGTTAAAACGCAGGTTATACAAGACCCCTGGTGCACAGACTCAGACTTATGAGCCACAGACCTCAAATAAAAACGTATAAAAATATGGACATTGTTTCAAAATGATCTAATGCCTAGCATGTAATTTTCTGCCTCTGAGCAGGCAGGTATTTGCCATAGAGAAGTTCACAGCTTATATGAGCTAGAAGGGCTTATAAAATGTGGCCTAAAGTGTATTATACCTCCTGAGTGATTACACCTGGCTGGACATTTGCATGTGTGCATGCCAGTGTGTGTGTGTTCACATCGTGCTTCTGTTTGAGTTGCTGGTTGTACGGCTAAGTCGAGACGCAGTGTCAGTTTAGTCTCAGTTTTGACATTTTGACATTAAAACTAATCACCTCTTACTGAGACCAGGCTTCTCGCCACACTTCATTAAAAGAGCATTAAAGCAATAGCTAGTCAAAACTTCTCTGAACCTCTGAAGTTCACAGGGCGCAGCCATTTTATGTCTGTAGTTTAAACTTAAGCCTTTTCACTGGAGCAATTTTCGATGGTCTGAAATGATACAAAGTTTTTTTTTTTTTATTCAGTTTAATTTTTTAGTGGCCACAGTCGGAATCGCCTTCACCAGATTTTTACCATTTGGTGAAATAGAAAACTGACAAAGAACTGTCAGTGTAATATTTTCGTGCTACTCAAGCTGGATCAAACACAACAGGAAGTATCAACCCAAACTGGATCAACCCAAAAAACCTGAAACCCTCAAAATCCTGAAACACTCTCATGGAGTGTATGGGGAGCCGTCTCGGTACACGGTGTCCAGTTCTCTTAATACATCCATTAATGCAACTCTCAAATATAAAGTATACATTTGAAATTAGTAATTGTCAAAATAAACCACTCACTTGTATTTGTTGTCTCTTGCAATTCAGCACACCAATTGTGTGTCTCTATCTTTGAGAGAAACTCTTCTGTTTCTAAGAGGTTGATAAAACATTACACAGGATTAACAGAGGTAGCCAGAAGTTCAGCTCAGCTCAGATAAACAGCCCTTCAGATGACTTTTCAACTTTGAACTCCCAGGGCCATTAGTCAGTCCGAACTCTTTCCCATCTCCTTCAGATATTCATCTTTGTATCTGAGTTTGAGGTGGTGATATGTGTGTCAGTAAAATCTGACATGCTTGGAAAGGTTTTCTCCTGCTTTCCCAAGAGCTGCAGTTTGATGAGCTTCCAACTCCATCTCATGTTTTGAGGCAATGATACACTGCGATGGCGAATGTTTTCATTCAGCACTGGCCTTCTGCAGCGAGATGACAAGCATTCAAATAAGAATAAGACTGGGAGTTTGTACTTTTGGACTCAGGTTTTTTAATGAAATTTGCAGATATTTTTGTTGTTCCACTTTTGTAATGAAAGACATGTACGGAAAGAGTAAATAGGATGTATGATGAGAATCTTATTTTCCTTCATCTGGACTTGGATCAACAAAGCTGATGTTCAAAACTTTTTGTCGAGTTCAAGTTGGTTGCTGGCTGCTCAGGACAAGATCAACTGTCTTATTTTCTTCTGAAAAAGGGAACTCAGCCAACACACAGAATAACACCTAAAGCAATGTGTCTTTGGCACTCAGACAGTTTCCTGTAACATTTTAAAATGATGATAAGGCTTTTTCTCACCTCACACTGTGGTTTTTATCCCTGAAAAGATATGAAGAGATGGAAGTAGAAGAGACAGGGCCCCCACAACAAAGACCCGAACAGAAACTGTGGGCTTCTAACTCATATTATAGTGTCGAGTGTCCTCTTGGTGGCTTTTGATCAGGGGCATTCGATTATACTTTTAGCTCCTCTCTTTGCAAATTCCAGTTGTGTGACTCAGGCTGTGGTGTCTCCTTTAATATTTCCACACACACAGGCACACACACACACTCTCTCTCTCTCTCTCTCAAAAACACTTCAAACATCAGCAGATATTTGGACACGTTTGGCTTTGTATTTCATCAGTTTAGTGTTTCTTTTTGTTCATTTCGCTGCTAATCAGAACTGATGTATAAATCACACAAAGAGGAAAGTCGCTTCAGCATGAAATGCTGCAGCACTCCTTTGGTGACCCCCCCCCCCCCTTCTTATGAGCTGGCTACAGACAGCATGATGGGACTGAAGCTTCTCGTGAAAAATCACTTCTGATGTGGCGAGGTCCCTCATCGAGGGATATCTTATTTTGATTCCGGTGTAATGTATGTATGTGCGCAGCTGACTGCATCTCCGTGTGTGATTCATTCATCTTTTATGGCCTTGCAGTTGTGTGATTTGTGTGTTAAATGTGTGCTTTTGCATGTTGCTGAGCTCTAATTTATGCGCACCGCGGTCTTCGTGTGTGGTCTACCCCAAAGCGCTGCATGTGGCCGTGGTTAAAAGTGGATTATTTCAATTGTTCAAAAAATCAGAAAAATTTCTTCATCCCCTCCCGCCCTCCCTCTTCTTGTCACCTTCGCAGAAGAACAAATGGAGTCTAATGGCATTCTTTGCATTCTTGGTGCGCGGAGCTGCTGTTTCCGTATTTCACGGATCTGAATGGTGTGGCCCAGGCAGTCTGGAATTCCTGGCTGGGAGATCAGAGGCCTTGATTTATCAGGATGTACTCTCTGTAAGGTGCATGGTCAGGGAAACTCGGACACACACACCTGCTCACATACAATTTAGAAAAGATCTTTTGCACAAGTGTAAACTGGACCAAAGCCTCTGTCGTTGATTCATGAAGTGTCAGGAACAGGGTTCAGTGTGGTCTCTATCTGGTTAGCATTTGGTAAGATTTGGTAAGGTTACGTGTGCACGAAGAAGTGTCAGCACACGTGTGGGATTTAATGTCTGGATGTGCACTGCGCACCATGGGCACCTATGGGATTATGAACAATCTGTCATCATGCATTGCCAGCGGGTGTGTTGTGGTCTCGTAATAACTATGGCAAGTCATAACTTCTCTTCTCATTTCATTTAAAGCAGAATCCCTTCTCGCCAAAGGCTCTGCCCCAGTAACCCAGTGTTGTTGGATGAGGATACAGAGAGAGGACTGTAGAGGACTGAAGGTTCTCAGGGATTTTAGTGGCATGAAGAGAGAACTCTGCTCAGAACTCATAGGCAGGAGACTTGGTCAGTCTTAACAATGAAATTGCAACGCAGTTAATTTATTGACATGGATGTTGTATTTCTAATAATCGCTTTTACTTTTCAGAGATATAAAATTCTTCCTCTTAATGCTGTAAATCAGTGTGCAGCGTTTGGGTGTCTAATAAACCTTCGAACCGTGGATCAGTTACTCAGATTGGGCTTTTTAGATTGTATTTCAGGTCTCAGCGGTACCTAAAACAACACACTCCCATCAGCGCAGCCCCTTGCATTTTCTTAGGGCTGAACAAACCTCATACGTGATGATGGAGAGACATGAACCTGTCGATAGCCCTTAGTCTCCTGCTGTAAAACACAATAACTCCGTGGTCTAACGTCGCTTCCCTCCTGCAGCGTAGCAGCTAGCTATGTGAAGTTTTCCTGCCTTGTTCCCTGATGACTTAGCAGTGTTTTTCTTCATGTGACACTGCAACCTTTGTGGCTTTACAGGAGGATTTTCTTTAGGCCTGAGCACTGGTCCACCCAAAAATACTGTACACGAGCCAATCAGTGTGGTCAGCACACAAAATTTGCATGAAGGCACATTACCAAATATGTTACCTAAAACTGATAAAAATAATCATGACTAATGGGCTTTGACTGGCCTTATTACTCTCCTCTACAGACCGATTCATAAGCATGCTGTATGAGCAGGGTAATGGTATGTGATTTTAGTTGATTATTTCTTTAGATTATTTCTGCCAGATGCAGTTAATTTGCACTAAGTGCTTCCAGAAACATGCTCACTAGTTTACACACTATAACACGTTACATTGTTTTATATTATAGTAGGTTTTGTATCCTTTGAAAATATGCAAGTGTGTCTGGGAAATTAAGCTGACAGAGAAAGAGAGATGACATGAATAAAATTAAGAGATGTGTGAACTGAGGTATAAGCAGCTCTTTTTTGTTTTTTTTTAACATTGTGTGGGAACTACCAGGGCAACCAGATTTATCAGGGAGCCAGTTTTAACCCAACCCCTCTGGTGTCAAAACAATTTATCTGAAGAAATGCTTCCATTTAATGTCTTGGCAGTTTGCTGAAGAGGGCATGTCAGCTTTTTTGAAAGCTCCACTTGCAGTGGGAATGTCAAACCAGGCCATTTGAAAATGTGTCCCTGTGAGGCGAATAGAGTCGACACACTTCTGACGCTGGGGGTAAAATTAATCACCATCACCAAATTTTCCATACAGGAAGCCCTCTCATTCATAGAAATTATGAGGTAAATGTTGAAAAGGTTCTTGATGATTATTTTGGGAAAGAACAAGCTCTTAACCTTTGAGGATTGACGTAGAAGAAAATGATGAAGGTGGCAACAGCGCACTTTCCCGAGCTGTTATTTTGAAAAACAGTAACATTATGGTGAAGTGTCTTGAGCAGAGTCATTGGTGGTATTTTGCGAACTTTGCCCATGTTTGCTCTTCGTGTCAGCGACACTTTTGACTGTTGAACACGTTTCCTATTTGACAGTTTCATCATGGCGAGTTTTGTTTTTCCTCCTCCTGAGTGAAAGCCTTGTAGGAGTGCTGAGTCATGGCTTCGAGGTGGCTGAAACTTTGTTAAAAAAAAAAAATCACTTGTTCACCTGTGGTACTCAGGTCCCAAACCCAGCACTTTTACTCAATCACAACCAGCTGTCCACATGCCTGAAAACACACAGTAAGCCACAAAACTTTGTTAAAATAAAGAGTGAACCTGCTTTAAAAGTCCCAGATGTATACAGCTGCCCGCTGTTTTTGCTGAGGACTGGAGCCACGCCTGAAACTTTTTATTGTGTACCGACTGTGGATACTTTTTTACCCCTTTAGTGGCTGTAAAGAAAGTATTACTTCTGATTGTGGTATTTGTGTATTAGATGTATGCAAAAGTCAAAACAGCAATATTTTCTGTTGAGATGTTGAACTGTAACAATCTATAAACCTTTTATTTGTGCTGATTTAACTGGCAAAGTTGAAAAAATCTGCTTTACATCAGAGAACAGCTTAAGTTTTCATTAAATTTTCTCATAGTTGTCTTTGAATGTAACAGTTTTCCTATTCAGTCTGAAGCCAAATGCTTACTGGTGTCACTGTGCTCAACCCACCCAGCAACCCACCAATGGGACCATGAAAAGGAACTGAGAAGTCACCCCATGGCAGCGTGCATGCTTTAAATTCCCAGAGCCTGAGGAAATCAAGAAAGAGGCAGTGGCCATTGTGCACCGAATATCTTCCAAAACCTATTCTGGCTTATCCTGTTCAGGGTCAGAGGAACCCATCGCAGGATGCACCGAGTAGGAGTTACATCATGGATAGTACGTCATTCTATCTCAGGGCTTTGCAACACTATACTGAGTACGATGTGCAGTGACCTTACTTTGTACCACCATTAATGAATTAACCCTAATTAGCACAGTGGAACAGCCAACGTCAGTACCTTATACTTGGTATTACAGGACTGGGGAAACAGCCACAGTGAATATAAAGTTAGACACTGAAAATGTTTTACATCACAGGTGCCATTGCAATGCATTTAAAAGATCAAAGTGATTAATACATAACCTGTAACATGTAGATTTCTGACTGAGTTCTGTGATTTCACACAAAGAACAATCCAATCGTGAACATACCATAGTTACGTCCTCATTCAGCTGGAAACGTTTCTCTTTGACTTTAGCCTGTTTTTTTTTCTTGTCAGTCCCATTTGAAGACTTTTAATAGCTACAAGTACGACATTGAGTTGAGGTAATATTCATACCCTAATCATATAAAAGTATTTCTGAACACATTTTTGGATATAGCCACTGAAAAGCCACACACACGCTTTAGCATGGGAGAAACTCAGACAGAGGGTCTCACAGAAATCATACTGTCAGGCAGTCAGTCATTCATTCATTCAGGCAAACACACACACACACACACACACACCATTCCACAAGTTAAACTCTCTAGCTAACTCAATAATGACCTTTAAAAAGTATTCTCATTATCCCTAAAGCAAACGGGCATCCCTGTAAAAAAGGTTAAATGAGATTCTGTAAAGTCAAATATACATGTATTTTATGGCCTGCTATTGGATCCACATGCCAGGGGTAATTTGGGAGGGAACACACTTCTACATGTGTATCCCTATGACTTTTTGATTGTTACAATTACATGTGCATGGCTCTTGTTAAGACTCCTGACCGTTTATGGTTTCCGGCTGAGTACACAGGTTCAGATATTTTTTTCCTCCTCATTTAAAGGGGGAACATTAAAGACCGCCTCTGAGGCCTCTTGCCGCAGATGGTCCGATGAGCTGTACGCTGAGGACCCCACACTGGAATATTTGTACCCTTTGCCTTTCTTCTCCTCTTCTCTCTCTTCCTCCTTCTCTGCATTTTGTCATTTCTCCTGCCAACCAGCAAAGCTCAACTCCCTGAAAGCCATAAAACGAGTGTTTTAACAAAAAACACTGGCATGCCTTTGCACTCCTTCAAAGGCGACTTTTCTGGCGCTGGAGACAGTACAGAGACTCTGCTCATGTCTCCTTGGATATTCTCAGACACATTCTCAATCGACAAACACAGACGGGTGGGATATTTGCATGGCAATTCCAAGCATCACCACAAACTTCAGACACATGGTGCACAGAGACAAAAGACAAGAGTGACAACTTATTAAAAGGAAAAAAAAAAGGAAACACAAAAATATCCAGTCTCTTTATACCTGAGATGGCCTTGAGAATGAGTGTTCCCAGGGCTCTGGTGAGTGTTGCACTCTGGTGAGTGTTGCACTCTGGCGCTGCGGTTCCCAGGAGGTTGTGTGCTCCAATCTCTCTAATGAGAGAACCTTCCAGGCTAGACATTGTGGGCTCTGGCTTCAGCCTCCAGCCCATGCTGTTCTCACCACAAAGAAACAAGCCAAGTTATTCACTGATTCCTCTCTGACATCCCTGGCCAAAATGTCTCCAATCCCATCCTCCTACTGCCACCACTCTTGACTTTCTCTCTAACACTTACTCTCATCTTCTCTTTCTGTTCTTTTTCTTTAAATTTCTCTTATTTTCTCTTCTAAAATGTGGTTGAAGTTGTTGTTATGGCTCAGGGAGTGCACATTCTTCTTTTAAGAGGGTATGAGACACGCAAATAAAAAAAAAATGTAAGGGCACAAATCCGGCATGGGCAACGCTTAGGCAAACTGACTCACACATTCAAACTCTTACAGGAGCGCTGCTGTGCTTGGCATGTTCAGCGAGCGTCGGTGTTTACACAGCATGTGATAGCTCTGGCTAACGGGAGGGAGGAAATAGCATCTGCAAAAAGGGTGGCCAGTTCTGAAGGAGGAGGTCCATCTGTGCAAACAGCACCTAGTTAAGGGAGTTATTAATTACCCCGGGTCACCGGCCAAACTTGTGGCCCGGCACAGGAGCAGGAGCACAGGGAGGAGAGAGGTGACGTTAAATAACAAAGGAGAAGGGAAAGCGGGGGTGAGGATAGTGAGGTGGTTGATTTTAGGAACCTTTTTTTTTTTTTTCGTGGTGCTCCTCAAAACTGTTTCTTTGCTTACAGCTGCACAGAAATCGACCACAAAAACAGAAAAAATAAGCTGCAAACTTCACTGGAACGTTTGGAAGACCTTATCCCACAACAATACACACCCAAGCAAGTTTTTTTGTTTTTTGTTTTTTTTTCCATATGCCCTTCTCTTTCCTTCTTCACTTTCTACCCCTCTTAAATTTGGGAGAGTGGGGTCAATTGCTCTTCTTTTTTTGTACCCCTCCTTTCTGCTTTCAAGAATGTCTGCAATGCTTCCCAGGAATCCTGCCTTGTTGACTTTGGTTTGGGATAAAAGGTATAGCCCTCTCTGTTCTCCATGCTGATCCGAAAGGTGATTAGGCCGGCCTCAACATGAGCCCATGCGTAGCCCAGCACACTGGCCCAGACAGATTACCCTACGTTCCTGTGTTCTACTGTTATTTGGGGGGGGCAGGTGAAGAGATAGATGAGAGGCAAGAATGTTGGTAACTTGGTGGTGCTATAGAGGCCATGTTTGTTTTGAAGGAGAGTGAAAGTTCAAATGCTAATTGTATTGAGATGCTGAGTCTTGAAGATGAGGCCCTTGTGGATTATGGCTCTTTTCTGGGAAAAGTAGGTAATTCTACTGGATTGAGTAATTCCTGTAGCAATAGAAGCTGATTCCCGGATTGACCACATCTCAGCCAGGTTAGAGGTGGAAAGTATGAAACCCTTTTCTGATTCAAATGTTTTCGCTCTGCATAAAGATTTGTCCTCACTGACTTCTGCTCGGTTTTGTGCAATTCACTACAAAAACGTTCAAAGTTCACATATCTGCCTGTCTGCACCTTTAAGGCTTACTATAAACCATAAACAGTTTGTGGTTTTTAGATGAAGTTATGCATCTTCTTTCACCTAAATCCTCTTCGTCTCCTGTGGGACTTAAGACCACAATGAGCACAATGAGCACCCTCCATTGTTATCTGTTCTTGCCAGCGTGTAATGCCCCCCTAAAGTCAAATTCATTTTGGCTAGTTCACCAGTCCTCCAGGTTTTTCTTTTGCCTGGAGGAGTCCATCTCAGCACAATCTTTGGACCTTATCTGCCGCAGTTAGAATAAAGGAAAATGGTCCCATCACTCAACACTGTTTATGCAGAGCCAGTCCATCAGCATTTTCTTATTGTCATGATATCAGTGTGGTATTTCCTCATTCCATTAAGAACTTGTGCTGCCTTTGATGTCAGATGCATGTTTTGGACGTTCCATGTTCCTGGACGGGTCTTGCTTTTTGCCCCAGTACGTTCTCTTTTGTACCCCTGGCTTCCAGCAGGTTTTCACCGGGGGTCATACAGTCACTGAGGACTTCCTTTGACACAGTGAGTTAATCAGTGAGGTTTAGAGGCTGGTAGCTGCATTTTCGCACAGTGGACAGAGCCAGTCTGTTTCCAGTCTTTATGCTAATCTAAGCTAATCACAGCACAGACACAGGTATCAATCTTCTCAATTTCTTCTTGGCGAGAAGGCAAGTAAGTGTACTTCCCAAAATGTCAAGCTATTCTTTTAACCACAAATTATGCCACTGACATCAAAGTCTCCTTAAACATTAAAAAGTGTGTATTGAATTCAGGGTCAAACAACTTTTTATTCCTCTCTCCAATGCAACAGTCTTGGAGATGCATTTTTTTTGTTCCCTTGCTGCTCCATTATTCCTTTCCTCTCTACACTGTAATTACCCTCTCCCTCCTCCTTACCCTTCTCCCCAGAACTACCATCAGGAAGCTGTAAGTAAAACTGATGTTTTGAAATAAGGACCATTTCCACATGCACCACGCTCTGATGCATGGGTGAGAGAAAATCGTGATTAGCTTGCATGGGCCAACAATAATATTGTGTTTAATCTAGATATCATTACATGCAAAATGAGCAGGAGAAATTCAAGGGCACCATTGTTTCCCCTCGGCCAGTTTTTCAGGGGTCCAGTGATGGAGTGTTTCCTTTAGAAACCCAAACCAGGAGAGATGTGGAGGTGCCACTTACAGTATTTGAGCAAAATGAAGAGAAAGACCTAGAATCAGAGTGACAGGAGGGTGGAAGATGAGGTGAATGCTTTGAAAGCAGGACAGTCATTGACTACTTTCGAATAGCATTTTCTTATGTGTGTTGATTAGCATGGATGCATGTGATCGCTGTGACAGCACAGATGACCACACATCCAGTCTTTTGGTGCACTATTGCAAAACCAGTGTCAGAACCAATGTTCTCATGCTGTGAATTCGATGAGAAGGCCAATGGGCTAATAAGGCAATGGGGAATAATTGCATTTTGCTTACTGTAATGTTACAGAATGGTTTGTGTTTTTCTAGAGAACGACCAAAATATTACACACTGGCAAACAGAGCAGCTTTACCTGATAACAGTCAGACCAGTTCACGTTATTGATGTTGATTATCTACAGCTAATAAAATCTACAATCGTGGTTGTCATCTTAGTCATCAAATTCAAAAGCTGATGGCTAAAAATGAGCCAGGGCCTGATTTTTTTTTTCTCCCTATTTTAGGTTTTCAGTTGTCAAAGGTCAGAAGAGGGAATGTGAAGTGGAAAACCCAGTGCTTCTACTTGGCGCTGGTTCGTCCTCATGGATGAGGCACTGGGACAGAGGCAATCCTCTGCCGCCCCGTTTCTCATCGACTCTATCCAAGAGGACGAATCAGGGCCAAGTGCAGCAGTGGAGAAACAGGAGGAGGAAACAGAGGCAGGGACATCTGTAGGTTCCCCAGATTGAGCCAGAAAGACTGACTGAGGCTTGTTGGAGCTTATAAGAGAGGACACACAGTTCCAGACAGAGAGGGAAGAAGAAAGCGGAGCAGGGCAAGGACCAACCGCCCATTCATCCCTTATGGAAAAAGATGTCAAAAACTTTTAACAGCTGCACAGAATATGGAAAAAAAACATATTTCTTATTGGAGGTGATGTGTAATATACCTGCAAAATTTAGTATTTACAGCATACATCTGTTATCTTGGACATCTCTGTCTGTATGCCCCCTTGATAAAGCGACTTCACTGAGATGCAACACATCAAAAGACAGATTCTTACATCATTTTCTTATAGTTTTCCCTTTTCTGCCGTTGTGTGTAGAATTAGAAAATGTCTGACTTTGGCGACTCCCAGTGGTAGTATCCAAAAAGACACGCACAGACACACACAGAGAGCAATGCACAACACAGCAACACCCCCACAAAGACTACACATACACTCAGCTGTCTGTTTATTGGGTACACCTGGATAAAGCTAAGGCAGTCCAACTGTGTGGCAGGAAACTCTACCTACATGAAGGTTATAATGTTGAGTTTTTAGGTTAAACACCTCACTGTATAATTTAGTACACTTCACCCGCACAACAAATTACAATCTCTAGAGGGATTATACAGCTGATCAAGTGGAGAACTGCTGTGTCTTTGTTTTCACTGAAACATGGCTACACAGCAGTATTCTGGATCCGGCCATTCAGCTGGATGAGCTAACTCACTGGGGGGACCCAAAGATTGTTCTGTGCTGATGGACTTTACAGTCACAAAGTGCTGGTCATACAATCTGCCGAGGGAGTTCACTGGTGTTGTCATTGTAGTAGTTCACTTGAGGGCATCGCTGCCTTTGCAGTGGCGTCAGTGATCAACAAACAGTTCACCAGTGACTAATTTATCATCAGTCGCTGGTGACGTCGGTCGTGTAAATTTAAAGACTTTTTTTTGCCAAAATTCCTCCAACATGGCAAAGTTTTGTGACCAAATTGGTCACAAAACCAAAGGAAGACCAAAGATATGTTTCACCTGACTGTTATAAATATCACATATGCACTTGTTTTAAGAGATGGTGTGTTTTCAGTTTAAGTAGCAGGATTTTTCTTTCCAGTGGGGTTCCAGTGCAGAAACAGATTTCTCTGCCATATGTAATACATTGCAGAAAGTTGGCTAACTTTGATTAATCAAACTTTAACCGTAGCCTGTTCAACATGGCATTACCTCCCTGTTGTTGAGAGAAATTTGGTGTGTGTCTCACAGCAAATGCAAAACAGAACAACCTCCTTTTTGTGCACCCAATTCATAACATTTTATGTGTTTATTTATTTGTGGAAATATAAAACGCTTTTTCTCTGGGACTGGAGTCAGGGGATCAGATAAGCAAGAATATTTGCCAACCACCAAAATCTGATCCTTGACTTCCACAAGTGATTTACACCCTAATATTACACAGGAAAGGAAACGATAGGATCAACTAATGCTCACGGCCTCCCTATCCTTTTCTTAATAACTCCTCAGAGAAGACGAGAGGAAGAGGAAGGAGGAAGAGGGAGCTCAGAGAGGGTGAGAGTGCCACGGGATGTGATTAGGCTGGACCTCCCTTTTATGATTTCTGTATTACAGGCGCTTGGTGCCAGACATTCCCTCCATGGAAGGAATGTCTTCCTAACCAGTTCCATGTGAATGGTTTAGGAGGGAACCACAGCCCACTGGTTGGGTTGAGGGCTCAGCCTTTAAAACACACACCAAGGGAGAAATATGTAGAGGATGCAGGGCAGGAGGCTGGAGAGGAGGGAGAGCAAGAGAACAGAGGGGGAGAAAGATGATGAACAAAAGGTCAGAAAAGAGTGAGGGGCTCTAATGTGTTATATACGACATGCATACATACAGTTTTTTTTTTAATCCAAACTATCTACTCTAGTTGCTATGGACATAAATTAACATGGAATTCTGAATTACATGATATTAAGTGGTAGTGGGGATTCAAATAAAGTTAGTGATGTGGCTTTAAGTTTCATACAAAACAGCCTAATATCTTTTCCAGGAGAGCATGGCTCCAGCTTTATAAGGCAAATGTGGGGGGGTTTAGCTCTAAGCAAGAGAAGAAAGTATAGTCATAAAAAAACTGTTGGCTTTCTATATATGAGATCATCAGATATATTGCTGTACATATATGTGTTAAAATGGTGTTGGATGACTCATCATTTACTGTTGCATTTGTGTAGATCCGATCCAAAGGTCGTGCAGCACATGCAAAGAGATTTGGTTTGAATTTTCATTACTATGGCACTCTATCACACAGACATCTAGGCACTAAAACATACTCAGACATTACACGACATCGTAAAAGCCCTGCTTGCTGTCTGTGTTTAAATGCAAGACTTCATAAAATTCCACCGACTGCATTTGTAACAATTTAACGCAATTGAATAGTAATTGCAACACCAACAAATCATTATTATGTTTTGTTTTGTCTTTTTTAAGTGCTCCTGCTCTGCAGTTCACATTCTATTTCTCTTCCCACGAGAAAATGGCCTGGAGAGAGCACAAGCCCTGCTCCGTCCCTCCACAAGTTATTTGCATTTTACAGCTCAAGAGTAGCACAGTGTTGGATGCAAAGTGTGAACATTTGTTTGTCCTGGAATTTTTACTGGACTGGATTATTCTCCTGGTGATTTTGGCCACGTGTAACATAATGATAATAGTGCTTTTGCTGGGACGGGCTGCAGTCTCTGACCATTCTGTGCAGTCCAGTCCAGAGGGCCCAGTCCACAACCCAGTCTCAGAATGTGAAATAGCTACGTTTGTCCACAGTACAAAATGTATCAGTCTCACAATTAGGGCCTGAAAATTGTGAAAAGTTCACGTTTTTTTTGTCCCATTCTTTTCTATTGCAGTCCACCCTCTTTGAGTCTTTCCTGAACACACACACACATACACACACACACACAATTGACAGAAATCATGACCTTGTCCTATACAAGTTAATGGCCTTAGCTCCAACAATAATGTTTGTCTGTCTCAGGAAAGAAAAGACACGCCTGCCACTAGCAGCTAGTCAAAGCAGGAAATCTATGAGAGAAAATGTAGATGTCCTGGACATGTCCAAGTCTACATCTCCTGCACATAAACACTTGTAAGTGAGCAAACAGACAGACACAAGCAGCGTGCAGAGAGAGACAGGCTCCAGCCCCGAGCCTGTGGCAGGCAGTTGTAATTGGTAATTGAGGTAAAGTGATAATTGGTTGGTGTGTTGCTTGGCAATGTGGAGGATTTGGAGACATGTTACTGAGAAAGACTGCAAGGAATAAAGACCTTCTCCAGGTCTCAGCTTGTGTATGCGACCTTATGACCAGACACTGATTCTGTAAAACCCTGAACCTCCGGTTCCTTCAGTGTATGTGCATGAAAACTAAAGTATGGTTACGTTTAGGAAAAGACTGTGTTACTAGCAAATTAACTATGCTTAAAGCTATCCATAAGAGTTTTGTGAAATCAAACCCCATTTTTGGCTGGTCTGCAACAGCAGGGCCAGCCCTATAAATGAAAATGTCTGTCACTGACTGACTGACTGAGTGCAGTTACACCATTGGTTGGCTGACCAAGTGTTGGAGTTTCCCCCTTGGCCATTGCTCTTTGAAAATGAAGTGGCATGAACAATTTCTACTATGTCATTGGGGGGCATTTAAATGCAGCTGTGCCAACTTAGCGCCTTTGTCACTAGATTCAGTGACTGTTCAGACGCTTTTAGCAACTTTTTTTATTTATTTTTTTCAAAAAAGCACCTAGCGAAAAATCTAGTGACTTTTTGGACAAACCTTAGCTAGTTTCTGTAGAAGACGGTTGCCAGCCTCTAACTCTCTCTCTACTTTCTATCTTACATGTGAACCAGCAGTCACAAAATCACCACGCTCATATCAATTTGTTTGGCTGCACTGGAAACAGTTTTACCTCTTGTTAGGGCCCGAGCACCGAGTGGTGCGAAGGCCCTATTGTTTTTCTAATGTTTATTATTATTATTATTATTATTATTATTATTCCTCCCAAACAACTGCATTTTTCAACCCCTTCCCATGCTCTAAAACGCCTGAAATTTTGCACACTCATCAGGTCTGGTGAAAAATTTGATATTTTGTGGTCGTTGTAAATGGGGGGGGCCAAATGGCTCCGCAGCGCCCCCTTGAAATTTTCAAAACCCCCCTCCCATTGGGCTTAGTTTGTCATAGGTGCATGAAAATTGGTACACATGTTGATCATACCGAGACACACCAAAAAGTCTCTTGACACCATGACCTCAACCCAACAGGAAGTCCGCCATTGTGGTCGGAAGTTGGCGATTTTGGCGAATTACACCATTGGTATGCGGACGAACTCGTGCTAGGGATTTCACCTGATCCACTTCATATTTGGTGGACCTCACCTCAAGACCATGATGATCAAAAGTTATTCAAGGCTTTTCTCTAAGTTAAAGGGCGTGGCCTCTGTGGCCCGCCAAAGTTTGATGGCGTTTGGTGAATTTTCCATGACATTTTGAATGGCTCTCACGTCCACATACTTTATCCAAACATCTTCAAACTTCATGAGCTTGATCAGGGCTCTGCCCTGAACGCCTCCATATGTCAAACTCCCGCCTTACTCGTGGCGTCCCCTGCTGGTAACAGGAAATGACCTATTCTTACTCTGAAGTGTACTGCTCCTTAATAGTTGACACCATCGGCTTGGTTTCTGCTCTACAACCTTCCCAACTACTTGGTGAAGCTACATTATAAAGGCCGTGAAGCTGGGTGCAATGGCATCTGTGTGGCGGCGCGGCAACTGACGATCCCTCGCCGTGAAATTACGTTTGGATTTGTAATGACCTTAACCACCTCCTATGATCCTAAAAATTCATACACACGTTCTTGGGGGCTGGTCCTAGACTCTGATGGGGTTTTTGTAATTGGGCGGGGCAAAATGGCTCAACGGCGCCCCCTTGAAGATTTAAAATACCCCTCTCCATATGGGTTTTTTTGGAGTATGAAGATGAAAATCGGTACACATAAAGAACACTTCCAGACGCAAAAAAAAGTCTCTTGACACCATGACCTCAACCCAGCAGGAAGTCGACCATTTTGTTTTTGGCGGCCAAATTTCACTGCTTTCCACCACTGGTATGCGGATGAACTCGTGCTAGGGATTTCACCCGATCAACTTCATATCTGGTGGACCTCACCTCAAGACCATGATGATCAAAAGTTATAAGAGACTTTTCTCTAAGTTAAAGGGCGTGGCCTCTGTGGCTCGCCAAAGTTCGATGGCGTTTGGTGAATTTGCCATGACATTTTGAATGGCTCTCACATCCACATACTTTATCCAAACATCGTCAAACTTCATGAGCATGATGAGGGCTCTGCCCTGAACGCCTCCATATGTCAAACTCCCGCCTTACTCGTGGCGCCCCCTGCTGGTAACAGGAAATAACCTGTTTGTACTATGACGTGTACTGGGGAGAAGAGGAGAGGACATAGGAGGACTCTGGTACTCTTGGCTGCGCCGGCTGCGACTCCCGCGGGTCGCAAGGGGTGCGAGGGCCCGTCATCGCTGCTTGCAGCTTTAATTCTTCTGTTGTATTCCTGACAAAGTACCTCCTTGATGAGTTTTTGCTGTACCATTAAACTGTATTTGTTGTTACTGCAGTAACCATGGTAATCCCCAGGGCTACTGGGCTGCATTATGATATGACCACATTTCTATTTACTCCTGAAACTGTCCTTCATTTCTCACTCTTTCCACTTTTTTTTTTTCTTTTTGGTGGCACATCTGTATCTGACTCTTAATCCATCCATGCATGTCATGCTCTTTATCTAGTAGCACCCTGATCCAAGAAGCTGGTTTTGGTCTTGGTTGCTCACTTGCCACCTCCATGGGTGGTCCCTGCTGCAGTTTTCCTGCTGTGGTGTTTGTACAGTTCACAGGTCTTTGTTTTTCTGGCATGTCTCTCGACTCTAACCAAAGCCGGAGGCCTGCTGCCTGTTTTCTTTTGCAAAGCTACATATCTGCAGGCTTTCGAGGAGAAACTGGGCAAAAAGCAGAAAAACAGAAGGAGAGGGGAGAAGCAGACAGGCAGAGAAACACTAATGCTTTGCCTTGAAAACAAAGTTGTCCCTTTCTCCCCGTAGGTGTATGTGAGAGTTAGTACTCTAGCCCCTGTTCGCTGACATAAACTGTGGTTTGTTGGCAAAGGCCTGGCACACATGTTGACAGCCTCATTATTTATATTCCATTTTGACAGCTTGTTTTGTGTAATGTACAGTACACACACGTATTTCCATCCTCGCGCCGCCCTGTCTTCTCAGTTTCACAGGAATAAGTCAACTTAATGAATTTTGTATGAAAAGAAAAAAAACAGTGTTTCCCCTAAGGGTGTGTTATGGATCAAACAGTCACTCAGTCACCAGCGCTTTATGGCTAATTCCCTGGACTCTGAACAAGGTCATATTGTTCCCTATTTATACTCCTAGAATGATCAAAGGTGAAAAATGATCCCTTCCGACAGTTAATATTTCTAAATGTCTCACTGAGAACCAATTTTGTGTTATTCAAACTGTTTTCCCAGATGCATTTATCAGGACATATTACCCATTCAGAATTTGAAATTCATGATGTGATATCCACCGACCGTGTGTGAACCGAGCTCTGAGACGACGGTGACTACAGTGTACTTTCTCCATTTCCTCTTGTTTGGAGGATGGTGGGTGGTGGGACACGTGGAAACAGCTGTTTAGGGAGGAGGTTCCTGTGAGCATCAAGGTCAGGACACATTCACAAAGCTAGACGGGAAACCAGGTGGGACAGGATGCCAATATACTGTACATGAATGTGAGTGTGTGTGTATGCGTTTGGCAGGATGCATGTGTGCGTTCGTGCACGTGCCCCTGCACAGACAGCACTACTGACAGCTTCACTGTTAAAGCTCAGTGGGGATATTTGCCTATAAAGGGGCTGTAATACAAAACAAACAATACTAGAAAGTTCTCCAGGGTCAGCAAGTGGTCAAGTGAGTAAACGAGTTTGTTATAATAGGACTAAACTTACAACAGCGGGTCTGAGAGGACCGCAGTGACCTCCTGAGGCATTTGCAGTGGGAACACAGAAGCTACTTAGTGTGAACAGGGAGGGTAAAGGTTAGAGAAAGGATTGCTGCCCCACAAAAGGTCACAACCTAGGTTGTTGTAGTGCTTGGGAGAGCAGGACCTACACGCATAATACAGTTGGGAGACTTGTCGTCTCAGTGTGATGCAGCTTGGGAATTTACACTGAAATTCGATCAGTAGTTTACTGAATCTAAATCCAATATCGGATCTGTTTATCAAATCTAATCTAACATAGGTAACTAAAACTTTTGTACTTTTGACTGAAAGGGCAGAAACTCTAAGTTGTTTGAGTTGTAAGCTAATGTTCACAACTTGTATTCACGACCTGAGAATAAGATGAACACTTGCTCCAAATTGGGTCCCCAGTTTTGAACTGTTAAGCTGATTGAGTAATTAGTAATAATCAATCAACAAATCCTCAACCTTTTGGTGATTGATTAATCATTTCAGCTGTTTTTTTTTTCGAATAAAAATAACAAAAGTGTTCTGGTTCTAGCTTTTCAAATGTGAAGATTTGCTGCTTTTCTTTGTGTTATATAATTGTGCCTGCTTAACATTACATTGTCATTTTGATATGAGTCTTCTTGTGTTACAGGACTTGTTTATTTAATTATCTAGAGACAACAGAAATATATATTGTGCGTTCAGCTGTCCCTGAGAAAATTGTTATCTTCAGATATCAACTGTCATTGTCTCATGATTACGGCCTAAATATCTTTTTAATCTGATATAATATACTTTTGTTGAATAATGTGCCTTTATGTGAGTCTATCCATCAGACTGACTGAGAATGGACTCTGTCAGATGGAGCGCTAACAACAGCAGAAATGGCATTGGGTCATCCTGCTGTTTTTGGGCAATGAATCTCTGTCAAGTCTCTGTGGGACAGAAAAAAAAGCCAAAGTTCAACTTTATAGGTTTGCGGGCAATTCAAATGAATTTTGTCACTACAATAACATAACATATATATCACAATGATTTATTGAAGTGATCACAAGAAAACACCCTGTCAACATGTCTGACATCTCACTGTGATTAAAATCGTGTGTGTTAATTAATGGGTTTGAAAAAAAATGTAACAGTTGGCACGGCAACAGTGCGATCTATTATATCGAGATAATGAGATGATTAGGTCATGATAATGAGAAACAGTTTGTTATGAGAGTGAATGGGATAATTAAGATGTGATCTCGAGATAAAGGACCTAAAAAACATTTGGAGGCAACCATGTCACTCGGGGCTTCACTACATTTTACATCAAATAATACACCTCCTGTGTTCTGCTCAGAAGGCTTAACATTTTCCTGTGTTAACAATAATTCCTGAGGGTTAAGACACTGAATGAACTTTGCCCATCCTTGGACCACAGTGCCAGCCCCTCATATCTAACCAGGGTGGAGTTTTTGGATGTGCCGATGAGATCTCTAAACTCCGGCAGTTGACTTTATTTATTCTGACCTGATTGTTTGGGTTTGAGGATTCTGTTGCTCCTGCTGTGAGGGAAATTGCTCTCTTGCCTGCTGGTCCTGAAACGGAAAATGGTTTTCTCTGTGTGTGTGTGTGTGTGTGTGTGTGTGTTTGCAAAGGATCACTATTCTCAATGCCCTGTCAGGACCGGGTAACCAAGACAAGTCTGTCAGCGAGAGAGAGAAAGAAAATAGAATTTGAATTGTTAAATAGTTGGTAGAGTGATGAGCTTATCAGTTGAGTACAGATCTCTGGGTGTGTTGTTTTTACTGTTTGCATGGAAGTGTGTCAGGTTAGTGGTCAGGGAAATTGCAGCTGCAAAGTGTGTTTGCGTTGGTATGCACCTTTAAGGTCGTTAAATGAAAGATGAAGAGGAATAATGAAAACTTCACAGTAGGCTCATAATCTGATAGCTGGGCTTTGACTCAAAGCATTGACTCTGCCTTTGGATTCCCAACACTGGACGCTCTGCTAATGCACGTATCTCATAACCTTGACTACAGTAGATACGTATTGGTGCACACACACACACACACACACACACACATGCTGCAATGAAAGTTCTTCTGTTTGAGATATAGCAGCACAGTTGCACTCTGGAAACAATTACCCCGGCAATAATCTTCACATTCTTTCATCCCACCACCAGCTCAGCTGATTGGGATATTCACTGGTACGCAAGGCTAACCTCAAACACACTCACACACACACCACTTGCACGTTTAGTGTTTCTACCATACAGTACAGTACAGTAGGTGCTCTCGCTCCCTCTTTGGTTACTTACCAGCCCTCTTCTCTTTCTCATGCTCACACACACCTGACATCTGATTCCCGGCCCGATGATTAATGACCGTAGAAGTCTTTCAGCAGGGACCACCCAGGGTCAAAATAACTTGCCATAAATACAGAAGCTGTAAATTACCATTCAGTCGCCACTCTTTTGTTTGCACGTGCTGCAGCATCTTGCACGTTTCAGTGCGTGCACGAGCGTAAGTGTGCAAGTGCCTGTGCAAGAATGGCAGACGAGTTACAGCCGAAACACTGAAAAATGCGCCGCCCCACCTCCTGTCTTCAATCAGTGGTGCATGTGGTGTTTGTGAAGAAAGTTGGGGGTGGGGGGGGATTACTTTGCTAACACCTTTCAAAGTGCACAACCTCTTCTTCATTTTCTCCTTTTTCTTCCTTTCTCTGTTCCCCAGTCTCCTCTTGCCCGTTTCAACAGACGGAAGAATCGCCCTGGCTGTCCTCTAATCTCTCCGGAGAGCTTTTTCCCAGGGTGGAAACACTGCCATCCTTTTTCTCTCCACCGTCCCCCGCTTCCCCCCTTTATCAGTGTCAAATGATTACCCGAGGGGAAACTGAGCTCGGCAACAATATGCGTCAGGTGAGCCAGGGGGAGTCCGGCCAAAAACATCTCCTCCTCTACCTGCTCTCTCCCTCCATTCATCCATCCCTCCATCCCTCCATCCATCGACCTCCCTCCAGTCACCCCACCCGCACTCTCCACCCATGTGCCAGCCGAATGCGGTGGCAAAGCCCCAAGCCCATCTCAGAGGAATTTCCCTGTTGAAATTTATATCAGTTTCAGAGGCCTCAAGTTTTATCCACAGCGTGTGAAAAACTGAAACTCCTCTCTCCCTCCAGCATTCACTTTCCATTCCTTCCTCTCTTCTGCCTGCTGCCTTCTTCTTTAAATGTCGCTTTCTTTCCCTTTCTGATTGTCCTCCCCACATTTGTTCTCTTTTTTTAATCCACATCAGCCACACTTCTCAACTATTTGTCTCTAAATTCACGTTCCTTTTGCATTTTCCTTTCTACTTTCCCTTTCTCCCTCACCACCTTTTTTCACTCTCCTTAACAGCCCCGTGTAGGCACAGCCTGGTGAATGCCAGGCATTCCTTTGTAAGGTTAGAACAGACAAAGGTGGACCACATCACCTGGGAGAAAACGGCCCTTTTGAATCGTCGCCCGAGGGAAAGAGAGGCTGATAGCGGAGAAAAGAGGGAGTATAAAAGCAGGGGAGAAAAGAGTGAGATGGCAGAGAGGAACACCTGTCCTCTGCTGTCCTCGTGTGAACCTTCAACTCTGACCTTTGTTACATGATATCAATGCCTTGTTTGAATAAAGGGGGCGCAGCTGAAAGGAAGTGCTTTAGGCATAGGTTCAAACTCCCAATCCAGTATTGAAAAGCAAGGCGTCTGGGAGCTTTTAAAGGGTTTTTGTTCATCCGAGCAATGACATTAAACCATATTAGCTCATGCTATCAGTGCAGTTACAACCATACAATACTTTACTCAGAGAGAGACAGAGAGAGACCACTGACTTGAATAAACAAGGTCATATTACAACCCAAAACTTAATTCCAATCAAGCTCACAAACAGCTCCACCCATCAACACACTCCAACCATTCACAAAACCCACTCAAGGAACATACACGCTCTGAATGCACCCACAAACAAATTCACCCCACCCTAAGCACACCGCCACTTTTGACTAGAACAGACCCCTACACGTTAACACATAGTGGGTCTATGTTTGGTGACGCTAGGTGTGGTGTAGGGTGGAGTGTATCAGTGACGCCAACCTGCCTTTCACAGCTTATTTTTGGGCTTTTGACTGAACATCAAGGCCAAAGTCTGTGTGATGCAATGCAACGGTTTTCCAGTCAGTAAATGGCTCCTGTTTGTTTTTACTCTCACTAATGGAATGGAGCGAAGGGGAAAAGTGGACCGAAAAAAGAGAAACTTATGACAACCAGGTGTTTTTTCCCTCTTCTCGGGAATGTTTCACCTTGTAAAAGCAAGTGAGTGGGAGGGAACTTGTGTACCGTGCTGAAGTGAATGGTTTGGGGATTTTTCAAGGGGTGTGTGCTGACCAAAAGGGTATGAGTGAGAATGAATGTGTGTTGTGTGAGAGTATTAGATTGTGAGCTGAGACTTTTTTGAGGAGCCCGAGGCAGAATTCTTCAGTGGAGCTGTAGCATAGCCATGGCTGGAAGAGGCAGGGGCTCCCTTGTGTGTGTTTTCGAGCCTCCACCAACCAATTTTTTGCCTCATTGAGCTACAGAAAGCTATTGAGGGTGTGATCAACAACACACACACACATGCATTCTCACGCAGAAACACACACCTGGGGGAGATGAATGAATGGCAGGCCTGACTACCACACAGGGCTCCTATTGATGACATCATTGCTGGGCATCTGGTCACTCCACCCTTTCCATGTTCAGAGAGCCATTCAGTCAGCTTCCACTGCACCATGGCTCTTTCACAGACATGACGCCAGGTGCTTATTTTTTAGAGATTATTCATTTAAGACGGCTCCACTTGTGAACAAAATACTTTTCTGTTGACCCTGCTGGCACAATCAACAATTGGCCGAGTTTATGACCCTCCGTCCGTACAGGAAAGACATCTGTGAATAAAATAAAATTAAATCAGTTCCATTCTTTATTCCTCTAATGTATGTTTAATCAATTTGCTATCTTGATATTGATGGAATTTGCCAAAAGAGAGTAAAAGAAGCACATTAAATCCTGTCTGCACTGTAAATTTTGTCGTAATGACACTTTTCAAACAGCGGGTCCCATTAAATGTAACTGACATTATCCAAATATGTCCTTATTGAGACGTAGCCCTACAATTCTCATGCAAGGAAAAGCTGAGTTCAGCCTGACTTTGGTTCTAATGGTTGGTAGATTACACAGTCTGGAGACGTTTATTAGACTTCATGAGCAAAACATGAATGAAAGGAGTGCAGCACAACTGCCAGCTTTTGATAACTAGCCGGAATTTATGCAGTGATTAAAGTAATGAATCAGTGGACGTTACTGAAATGACAGACCTTTTAATAAATCAGTCCCAACTGGCACGATGTGATGATGAGCAAAGCCCAAAAAAAAACACTTGGACAAACGTTTGACACTGAGCTTTTGCTTAATTCTCTCTAACCCTCTCTCCTCCCACTGAAGCGTTTCAAGATCCACTTGGAATGACAGTCTCTATCTGATCTCTACCTCAGCCAATGGCTTAGTCCCAGCAGGTCTTTCAGGAAAAGGCTCGGCCAGTTTTCCTCCAGCTCGTCCAATCACTAGCACAAAACAGCTTGCTCTTCAAGCTCCACTACCATAGCACAACCCCAGCTAACTCTCTGCCAATTAAACACTGAATGCTAAGCCTGAACTGGTCTTAGTAAACCTCTGCTCCGTTGGAAGTTACCTGGTGACCGATAAGAGCTGGACTTAACTGTCCAGGTTAATAGCTAACGTCCAAAACATGATTTCCGATCACCCATGATGAGAATTTATGCATTTTCCCAGCAAATGCTTGGCACATTTTAAATGTAAGGTCTGTTAGATACTTGTAATACATCTTGTAGCAATGAATAGCCGGGCTGTAGCAGCGAAATGTGAACCGATGTCATTTACTGCTGTGCTTTGGTGATTAACCCCAAGAGAGTGCTATCGTGTAACGATTATACGCAAACTGCAGCAGGGTTTAGGCAACAACACAATGCTCCTTTATGTATTGCACTTATCCAGTGCTATGTCAGGCATAGAGATTATTAATTTGTTATTGGAAGTACAAGGCAGGTGAAGTTTTTGTGGGAGACTCTAGGATTCAAATATCTGGGTTGTTTCATGCCAATATCTACAGGTTGAATTCGATTTGATGATTTGATTTGTGAGCATGTTTGAAAAGCAAAAGGGATGAAGGGCAGGGGGATTTCTTGGAAGGTGAGTTTGGGAAGGAGAGGAGAGAGCAGAGGGAGGCAGAACATGAGCAAGAGACGCCTCCCAATTCCCCTCTTCTCGTCTTTTTTCGTTCCCTTCCCTCCTCTTCATCCTACCCCACCCCTCTCCGCGCGGCTGCTACCCCACCTCTTCCTGCTCACTCCCCTCCTTCCTCAGCGCAGCCAGCTACAGACACTTGCTTTTTGTATGAAGGGGGTTAACCCAATGAACAATCCTGTCTGTCTTTCCCAAAATAAGCCAGTGGGAGAGGGATCGGCGAGTAAGCCAGGGAGATTGGAGCAGTGAGGTGCACAGCCCCTGGTTATAAGTCCTGGGAGTGGGAGTGCAGCCTGCTTGGACCCACATATACACTGCCTTGCTGCCTGCCTGACTGCCTGACTGACTTGACTGACTGACTGAGTCTCACTCCACTGTTACTCACTCTCTCTCCCTCTCTGTCCTGCTCCCTCGTTCCTTCCCTCCTACTTTCCACCCTGGAGAGCGAGAGCGCACAGATTGGGAAGGTGCTCTTCAGACCTGCGTCTGGACAGCCTGAAGACGGCACAGAGAGGATTTTTCCCTCTTCTCTCATCTTCTCCCACACTTTCACCGTCTCTGCCAGACAGCACATGGATGAACTTTTTTGCTTTTTGCTGGAGGCAGAAAAATAAAAGTTAAACAGTCAGTTTGCTCCACCTGCAGTTGAAAATATTCAATTTTTAACTTTTCGTTTTGGTTGTTTTTGTTTTTTCTTTCTTTCCCTGCACTTGTGAGCAGCACTGGACCAATTCAGGGTGCCAGCTCTTTGCCCAGGAGGACACCACTCCTCTTTTTTGGCTGCATGTTCACTGAATATCTGATGCCATTGCATCCCATGGGAGACACGCGTGGCTGAAGCAAGGAGGGAGGTAGAAGAGAGACCCACCTGAAGCTCACACCTACCGCTTCCCTTACCCAGTGCATCCCCCTGCCCCTTAACTCGCTCTGAGGAGAGAAAGGTAAGCTCTACCTGTCCTCATATTTCCTCTGGCTGTGTTAGCAGCCTCGTGTCCTGTCATCTCTTGTCTTTAAACTTTTATCACATGTGGCTGCGGTGAGCGTGGCCAAAGGAAACAGAAGGAGAGAACAGGAAAGGGGGAAAAAAATAAAATAAAAAATAAAAAACAGACGGTGCAATATCTTAGTCATGGGACCTGCATAATTCTCCTCAGTCCTAAGCTAGTGCGCAGAGTAACAACTTCCAGATTAAAAAGAACCTGTACAGTTTGTTCACCAAGCTCCAGCCGAGACACTGTATGGACACTGAAGTTGTAGATGTGCAACATCTATTGATCTGCTTTGAGTTAAAAAAAAAAAAAAAAAGACAGGGATGTTTCTATGCTCTGAGAAGTGATGGGATTGATCAGGGATTCTGCTTTGTGTATGTGAATTTTTCAGATGTTGGGACTTAGACATTGTTGATGCATCCACATACATCTGGGACGTTTACTGATGATGTTTAAGTGGGCGTGGTGTGCATTTGGATGTATCGATGGTGTATCGAGGTGGGGCAGTGTGGTAGCTGGACGGGTTTGGCTCTATAGCAGATATGCTGCTTATCCTCTTAAAGAGGAGTGTCCTCCATGTGCATAGATCGTGTGTTTGTATCTGTGAATGTGATTGTGAGTGATCATAGTTGTGACTCACTGTCACGTGTTCTGTTGACATGCACGGACAGTTTTTGATAGATTTGGTAAACATATTATATCGTGCGTGGAATGTACCAGATGGTCACATGGTCCTCTTGTTTTCCCTCTTCTCTTTTCTTCTCCTCACCTCTCTCTCCGCGTTGCTTCACTCTGTCCATCCACTGTGACGCCTCTGGCAGGCGACGCTGCATTCCATTGTAACGACATCTCCTCATCGCAAACAGAAAGAGGAGAGATAGGCGCGACTGCGAGTCCTCAGGTATCCCGCAGGACACAACAACAGAGAGTGAGACAAGATACAGAGAGTTGGGTGAAAAATGAAAAGGACAAAGACAGAAACAGGAACACAATAAAGAGAAGATTCCAAAATGCATGCTTTGCTGAGATGATGCATTTATCGATCACATGTGTTTCAGTGAACCAACAGCAGGCGTTCTCAGGAAGGAGAGAAGTAGAGGGAGACAGAGAGAGAGAGAGAGAGAGAGAGAGAGAGAGAGGTGCAGCTTGAGGGTAAGAGAAAGAGAGAGGGGAGGGAGAGAGTCTGGAAAAGACAGTGGGCTGGAGTTCTGAAATCCAAAAACATTTGGCAGCATCCCTCTATTTCACTGGCTTACGGCAAGAAAAGTCGACTGGATATGTACCTGTGGTTGTGTGTGTGTGTGGGTGTATGTGTGGGCGTGTGTGTGTGTGCGCTGGTGCACGTGTAGCCACACATGCATGCTCCTCGGTGACTGAATCTGTGCGAGTATCAAAGTGTGTTACACAATCTTCAGGGGGGAGTGGGTGAATGGATACACACTAAAGTGTGAACTCCCCCCCTCCCCTCTCCTCCCCTCCCCTCCCCTGGCAGTGAGGAATGACAGGAGCTCTGCGGTCTGCAGAGCTGCTGGTGCACAGCAGCGTCTGCTTCACTGTTTAAAGTAGTATTTGCTCATAAAGTTCAGGGGCCTCTCATATAGATTTAGTGGTTTCCAGTCAGCTTCCCACCCTCTTTTTATCCCTCTGGAGTACCTGTAGGTACTCCCCACCCCCACACACCTTTTCATGGCGTGTGTCTCCATGCCTGGCACAAGGGTGATGGCAACATTATTCTGTGACCACAGCAACCCCATGACACTGACTGGGATTCCATGTTCTCCAGTGGGAGGCAACTGGTCAGCAATTGGTTGACTGGTGGTTACAAGTAGCTCAAGTGTGTGTTTGTGTGTGTGTGTGTGTGTGTGTGTGTGTGTGTGTGTGTGTGTGTGTGTGTGTGTGTGTGTGTGTGTGTGTGTGGAACATTAGTTAACCACAACTAACAGCCTCCAACCAGCCACCCATTCCAGTGTTTTGATATTCTCTGCCAAAGCGTGACTGACCGTACACAAACAACAGTCACGCTGGGTGCTCAGCAGCACACATGTGCAAACTTTATGCCCTGTGCAATGCAAACATCTACACAGGATTTATCACTCCATACAGACACACACACACATCTCGAACAGATGAACACACTCACACAGTCCGTTGCCAAACCGCTTGCTAATATAGCGCTGAGCTTCTCACGCCCCACTGCAGTTACTTTATAGGCCAGAACGTGTTGAAGTTGGGACTTTTAAGACTCCAAACTTAACATCAACTCCTCCATTTTTTGAAAATCTTCAAGGGATGATTCCTGTTCTGATGTCAAGGTGAAAGAACAAGGTCCTCCCTGCAGATCTGTAGAGATTTTTGAGCGAGCTTTCATCAGCAGAGCAGCAAAAGAGAGAGAATTGAAAGGGAAGCACCTTTGGATGGCTCTGATGTAAGGCCGTATGAATGTCTCCTCCAGGCACCTTAATGTACTTCGGACTAAATGAAGGTGTGGAGATTTCAACTGGTCTTTTAGGAGCCATTTCTGCACTAATACCCACAATGTATCAGTCTTTGCTTTATTAAATAGTCTACACTTTGTGGCCACAAGGAGGCAGAATACCAGGCTATTCACTTAGAAACACATAGCATCTTGTAGTTAAGAGGACCTGTTGTTATATTTGTGAACGCTTAAGTGATTAATTATTGTGACTTTATGAGTGTTATTACATCTGACAAATGCAACTCTAAACTAAAATCTGTCGTAACTGATAATAATCAATGCAGTTTCTCATTACTCTGTTACCATTCAGACACCATGATTTAGTCACATCCTTTCTCACTTTAAGGCTCAGTAGAGATCACGCTGTCTTTGTTTTTAAAATTTTTATGTATCACTTGCATGTACTGTATTTCACTCCCTAATGGTCCTGTAGTCCATGTTTGTATATGTATATGTGTGTGGGTCACTCTTGTGCAGTGCTAACAGGAAATGAAGGAGAATGCCACTCATTCTCAAGGAAAAGTAAACGCCCACTTATTCCTTTGCTTCCCTGGAACCCAAACACCTTCAGAACACACACGCACCGACACACACAGACACACACGGGGACACACACAGACACACACACACACATTTTCCTGAGGAAAGAGAGTGAAAACAGGGCCCTCCTTTAAGGATCTCTCCGACAAAGAGCGTGTTTTCTTAAAGTGCTCTTTTGTGCCGGAAGACCAGGCCTGTAATTACACAAATACACACACACACACACACACACACACTGTACATGCACACACTCTTCAGCACGTATTATAAGGCTTGCTAACCGGTGCTGCTGATATTCTGAATGAGGAATTGCCATGAAGGGCGGTGGAAACAGAATACAGGCCCTGGTCTTAATCATTGCCTGGACCATAACATTCAAGATTAATAGGCCGGATTTGTTTTTCAGCTAAAAGGGGAGAAGAAAAAAAGAGACACAATAAAAAACTGAAACATATTTTTGCATGCCGTTGCACAAAGATTTGCATCTTGTCTCCCTCTACTTCCTTTTGCCTTGTGTGTTTATAGTCTCTAAGCTTGTCTACACATCACTAGTTGCCATCTTGGCCTGGACATGTAGCTGAGACATGTGGAACTCAGTCAGCTATATGGCAGATAGAGACATATGGTGCTCCAGAGAGGATGGAGGAGCACATTATTAATCCAGCCCTTGTAGTGAAGTCTGTTATGTCGGCTCTGTATGAGCTCTGAAGAAACCGAGCAAAGGGCATTAGGAGGTGGACGAAAACAAACAAAAAAAAAACAGTGGAGAGTTTGTGCAGTTTTCTATGATTCTAATTTTATTTGTATTACAATTTTGGCAACTTAACTTATTTAGTTCTCTGTCTGTGTCATTCTCTGATTCATTTGTCTGTTTCCCTTTATCTGTGTTTATCTGTCTCCCACTTGCACTTTCATTCTCTCATAACTGTGTCTGGACCAAAGGGAGTTTTTCCATTGGGCTGGCAGCAACAGGGGGACAGAGAAAGAGAGACAGGGAGACCGAGCAGTGGGGAGGCTTGGCAGACGCCCCTTGTTATTTTTCCTCCGCCTCCCATTGACTCTGTCAGCAGTGTCTCAGTCTTAGAAGAGCCTGCAGGCTGAGAGGAGCTTGACAACATGCCCTCTTCAGCTATGAGAAGGAACTTATTGCAGGCACGCTTACGAAACAGAGGCAGGAGGAAGTGGGGACTCTCATCGTCGCATTGCCACTTTTTCCCCCTTCAGCATTCCCCTCCCGTCTTGATTTTCATTCCAGTTGCCCCTGCTTCTTCCCCTTTCTCTGTCCTTTCCATCCGTTTTTACTGGTGTAGACTACAAATCCTCTTGAATCAAGCCCTCGCTTTTTACTGGCCTCAAACTAAAACCCCTGTGGTAAAGCAACCTTGTTCTCCAATGCCAGACATTGCTTTTTGTCAGTGAGGCCTGAACAAGGCGCAGTAAGTAAGCCATGGACAACGCATGTATTAAGCAATGCTTCCTGGAGTCAAATCTATATTTTTCCACGTTTTTGGGGGTGGGGTGGGCAGCAGCTTGTATTTTCAAGGAGAATCCAGCAAGAACAAACAGGAATGAGAGCCTGAGCGCTCATCCAGCAACAGTGCTGTTCCTAGTTAATGGGATGTGACATCTTATGCTCCACCACTGAGGCTGAGTCTTTCCTGGTTCAACTCTGGATGCAAGGAAACAAGAGTTTCCCTTTGCCTCCTGAGGATGTGCGTAACCTCCCCACTTACCAGTCTCAGTTATGGAAACACAAAAGGGGATGGGGGAATCCATAACTTTGAGTAAAGCCAATTGAAGAGTGTTTGATGTTTAGTTGGCTGCGCAGGGCAGATGTTTGTATGTTCAGGTAGTGAGTACAAATGAGCATGTGTGTACAGTGTAGGTTTATTTGCCTTTGGTTTTTGACTCTGCTACCTCTCATTCATTGCCCCTCGGTTCACCGTCTGGCAAGAATTTTGTTTGGGGCTTCCAAAAGCAGGACACTGGGCCAAATCTTAACAGGGGTCAACTCCTCAGTATAAAACTCACATTATCCCTCTTTTCATCTTGTTACAGACATACTACCCGAGCCAACTGTTTATTTTTATTATATCATTTCAGATGCAGGATGGATATATCTCTGATGGGTCAGTATTGAGTAAGGGGTTGGAAACAGCTCTTCTGAGACAGTTTGAAAAGCTCCAGACTTTGTTATTGTTCAGTCTGAGCTTGATTTAGACGTGTGCGTAGGTGTTCGTAAAAAGAGAAAAGAGACCAGGGTTATTGTGGTGTTATGGTCCCCTCAGAGCAGGATAATAAAAAGCATTTTATTTCAACCAGATTTTCTGGAGTAGGAAATGGATGCTTACTAAGTGACATACGTATTGTACAATCACACACTGGGTTTTTTTCCTAATCCTTAGTAGCAGACAGCAACTTCATATCTACTATGAATCAACAAGTTTTGTTCCACCAATTACCTCATGGTGAAGCTTGCTGCTGTTTTGAGAAATAGCTTTCTTACCAAGGCTATCTATGCCAGACTACCAGCACCTCTAAAACTCATTAATAAATAAGAAATAGACCAAGATGAGATGTTTTGACTCACCTCTCGTATTTCTGCTAAGCTAAGCTAACCAGCTGTTAGTAATTGCTTTATATTAAGTGAACAGACAGGAGAATGGCATTGTTTCTCATGGAGCTCTTGGCCAGAAAACAAATAAGTATATTTCCCTAAATGTAAAATGTTCAATTTTCCATAGAAATCCATCTATAGCTCTTACAAGCTTAAATGTTGGCAATAATTATATTGTTGCAGAAAAAAACAAGATACTTAATGCAAAATGTTGCAGATTTTTAAATTCTGCTATTTTTAAACATTTGTAGTACATTTAAAGCAATAAATTATTATTTTTTTGGCCACTTGGAGCAGCAGAACAAGCTGTAAACAAACCACTGACATACTGTTTTACATGGCAGCTAGTGATGTAGTTGATGGTGAACATGTTAGCAAGAGGTTGCATATTTACACATATGGAAAACATGGAACAACATTAGCTTTCATTCTTTAGTGTTTCTGGCCACATGAAGAATTTAAGTCCAGTATGCACCCTGCTTTTAGCTCTGTTTTGGTCTTCACCAACAAGAAATATGTCATCCTTTAGCTGCTAAATGCACATCTGTGTGGGCTCGTAGCACAGTTAACAGTCGGAGGTTATGACACAAACAACTTAGAAGACATTTCAGACATTTTAGCATCTGTTTTGAGCTTATTTTGGTAATGTAAATGACGCTCAGCGTGATATGAAATGGAAACATTTTAGACTGTCAAAATGTCTTATGTCTTTTAACATATTAATCACTCTGCCATCTTTCACTAGCAGGTGATTACAGGTGTCCACCACATGGCCACAGACATCTGTGAGCCCTCTCCTTTCCAGCCTTAAACAAACTGGCAGGGGTTGCCAGTTTCTGCCCAGATAAACAACTGAAATTTAGCTTGGCTCACAGTGTTGCTCAGAAAGATGGTTTTAAGTGGACTCATCCCCTACAGTGGACCACCCGGGGCTTTTGGGTTGTTTCTTTTGAAAATTTAGTTATGTCACACCGTATTATGCGTCTCAAGAGCCTAATTTACGATTCTAGTGGTTCACACAGTCTTTTTGTACCCTGATATATGTTTACCATGGCTTCAATCCCATGTGAAGACAGTGAATTAAAAAAAAAAAAAAACTAATTAGACAAAACACACAAATTTCTACTTGAGCTAATACAGTATCCCATGATTGTTCAATGCAGGGTGCTGGTTCGCTCAGACTTTATGTTTACATGGCCTTGGCTTAGAGACTTAATCCTTTCTGTACAGACTTTGAGCTCATTGAGCAACATGTGTTTCATAATGCAACGCTCAGAGGCATTAAGCAGCATTCAACACAACCAGTCCTTCAAGGCTTTTGTCCTAATCATTTCCTGTAATCAGCAGCAAAGCAGTGAAACGATGAAATGAAAAAGCGACTTTGTGCTCACTCCAGCTCATTTTAGGTGGACGCTGTGTGAGCCTTGCTCTACTGAGTGCATTCTGTGTTTTGTGTGTGTGTGTGTGTGTGTACATGGTCTTAACTGCAGTTCTCTTGTTTCTGTTTATCCCTACAATACATGTAATGCTTCCTGAAGTTAGACACGAGAGGCAGTGCAGTCTGGCAGCATTCCTGTGTGCTTAAAGAAGCTGTTGAAGAAGAATTATTTTGTTTCATGCTCACAAGACAGGAAGGGTTATTGCTCTGCCTCCAGTAACAATTTAGGAGGGATACAAGTGGAGTAGAGTTTCATGGAGAACATTTGAGATGCTGTACAGTGAAGACTAGGATAAACAAACACAAGACTAATTGGATGACAGCCTCACTGTTTGCCTCTACATCACGGCATTTTGCTCTGTTTTGTCTGTCAATGTGAGCCTCTATAGGTAACATGAGTAAACATGCAAGCAAATACGGAAAGCTTATCCTTATAAAACCTGGCATTTAAATCAGTGGTGCCTCATTCACCATATGTAGTGATGACATTAAGTAAATCTCTGTAGATCAAAAACATCAGTGGTCAGCTCATTCATCCATATGAGTGCAGAGTTTTGACCTCTTTCCACGTATGAGAGCAATATCACAGGGTTTGAGAAGCTGCTGTTGTCCATAAGCTGCAGTTGCATAAAGCACCACAGAAGTGAGCTGTCTTGTTAAAAACTGGGGAGGCTCAGAGATTTACATGAGCGGAGTTAAAACCTGGATGTTCTATAGATGATAGATTGCAGAATAAAAACATCCTCTACCTGACATTAACCATGCAAGCCTGCAGTTGTTTGGACAGTGAACACTGCAGAAGTAAAACCACTTCTGGGAGGATGTTCTTTGGCCAACCAACATAATACTTAATTAGAGGGGGCTTTGAATCAATTACCACTCACTTTCATGTGGTTTGCAGATGGCTACATTTTCTCTCTACTCCACTTTTTCTGCTCTTTCCTCTTCGAGCCGCCAGCAAAAAGCCCTGTTGCGTTGCCTCATTGCTAATTTGAACCAGAGAAGTGGTCATTTCCTAACAGTGGGCCCCGGTCTGCTCCACAAGCCGAACCGACAAACCAGCCCAATGGAGCCTGAGCTGGAGTACTCCCAAAGCTGGGCAGAAACCACACAAACCCAAGTCTTCCTGACATGTGGTGAAAGTGTGATAGGGATATGGGAAACATCAGGAAGCGTTAGGAAAGAGGGATGGCGATAGATCCATTTGGAAAAGAAGGAAAGATTGAAGTAGGACATGATGAAAATGGGGATAGAAGAAAGTGGAAGGGGGCGGTGATAGTGGGAAAGAGGCAAGGAGAGGTGAAAGTATAGGAAAAGATTTGAAGGTAGAAGAAGCAGAAAAGAGAAAATAAGCTTGGTCTGAGGAGCAGTCAGTTTGTAGCAACCATGTGGCGTCTTTGATCTGGCCGAGGATTTGAACCAGTGTCAACAGAAACATGCAGGGGCCGTCTGTTTGCTCCCAGACACAGATCATTCCTCCATGAATTACTCTGCTTCAGTTCGCCACAACCTCTTTACTACTCCAGTGTTTGTTTACCCTGTCGGGAACACCCGGCCCATTCCTCAAGTTGAGCAACAAGCTCAGTAATACCCCAGAACTCCTGCAATCAGCTAAACTTTCTATGCCGTTAATCTCTCGGGGGAAGCAAAAAAATCTGTGTAGTTTTGAAGATTTAAAAGATAGATTTGAGTCAAACAGTACTGCCTTTATATTCTGTAGTTTGCTCAGCAACAGAGTAAGCTCCCATTTCGCCCTGTAATACAGCGTCCATTCACTGTACTCCAGTCACTGTCTTCCACCACAGGGAAGAGGCATGTTCTGTATCCCTCATCATCTGGAAGGAAGAGGGAGGGATAACAAGGAGGCGGAGGAGGAAGACGAGGATGCAGACATGTCCGCCAGATCGTTATAGTGAGAGGATGTGTCCTGAATGCTGTGTCCCTGCCATATGACAGCTTGCTGATTCAAACCTCATGTTGGGAGCAGAGAGACAGTGAAGAGACAGCAGAGTCAGAGGCTTATTCGTGGTTAGACTGCAAAATGGGTCGTTCGTAGCGATGATACCACTGAGACTCTGCAGTCACACTCAGCTCTGCAGACCTTTTTTAGCATCTTTCAGCTCATTGTTTTGGATTCATGGCCCAAAACTTTGGCATTTGATGGAACTTTCAGAAGTCTGACAAAATAATCCAATCTGGAAATTTGGAAAAAGAAAGACCAAGAGATTTTATTGCATTGGATTATGGGAAGTGTAGTATCCAGTGTTTTTGGACCTTGACCTATACAAGGTTCTAAAAGTTGGGATGTCTTGACCCCAGCAGCATTTATTCTTATTTAAATTGACATCTTGCAAGTCCCCAGACACTATGGAAGTCCAGTCCCAAATCACTGGAGAACCTCTTTAATAATTTTGTATATTTTATATTTTTCTAATACTATACATAAACATAAAAGGTTGTTCTCTCTAAAGTTATATCTTCGTTGATTTGAATTGTAAAGAAATAAAACTGCATACCCAGACTGTGCAAGTTTTCAGTTGTTAAGAAAGATGAAATTACTCTTTCACAAATAATGTCTTATGGTGGTGTGAATCCTGTGAAAACAGGAAGGAATTCATTTTCAAGTTTCACGTCTTAGGTCCCACAATATTCATAATTTGCAGTATAAAAACAAACACCTGCCTGGTGTGAAAATGTTTGAAATATCAGAGACCTAAAGAGAACCACATATCTGTGTTCTTAATCCCTCTCTGGGAGGGGATCAACCAGGACATCTTGTCTTCAGGGATGCTGAGGAAGGCCAGCTGAGACAAGCCAGCTGTAACAAAGTAGGGAAACGCACAAACAGCCATCCACTCTCACGTGGAGACAATGACAAATCCAGACCCCTTGAACACTTGTGGGGATTGTGTGTAGACCCCCTCTAAGTCAGCACAGTACACACTAACAGTGCCCTAATGAATTGATGGCCTTTCCACAGCAGGCTGTATACAGTGTGTTTGTGATCCGAAAACCAGGTTCGCTAACATTTCTCTCTGCCTTGTGTCTTTTTCTGTTTTCTGTACATAATTCTGTTGATCACATATGTCTTGCTGTTTTCTCTGGAGCTTTTCTTGTTGAAAGGCATCTCCCAGTGAGCAGAGAGTGATGATAGTCATAATGTGGAGCTCTTCTCTAGGAAAGATAATGCTTCTGTTGTACTGCACCATATAACTCTGATCCAATTGCTCCTGATAGTAAGGGAAAACAATCACTTTCATTCAGGAGACTTGTGTTCCATAACGTAGGTGCAGAAATGGTAGGCAAACCTCTTTTAAAAGGTTGTTATTGTCTATAAAATAACATTGTCTCTGACTGCAATCCAGAATTTTTCAGAAATGTCCAACATTAATGTTATTGTCTGGTGACAGGGTTGGAAAGAAAACAGCAATTACGGTTCAAGAGTGGCGGGACTGTTAGCAATATGGCTACCATTGTTACAGGGTTGTCCCAGTTGAAGACCCCTCCCCCTTTCCTTAGCGGTGCTAGGACAGTTATTTTAAACTCCTTGTTACACTCACACACACCTGAGGTATGCAGTCCATGGAGTCTGCATCGATTAATCTGCTAATCTACTCCATGTGACACTCCTCCTCCTGCCTTCCTCCCTACCCATTACACCCCTCTCAATACGATTATTCAGAGAGGAGGGGAAAAAGAAAAGCATTAGTTGTAATGCTGCCAGGGTCCAAAATTGTCCAAATAGTTCTCAGGCCTGCCAGACACAACAGCATATTCACAGCCTCGGTCTGTCTGTGGATTCAGTTCTGTCTGGCACATTTGGATTCTGTCTTCTGTTGTGTCCTTTAGCAGTTTTGGCATTTTGCTAAGATACTGCCTACATGTCTTGTCTGTCTATTGTCAAGAAATGCCATGACAGCGCTGTTGTTTCTTGTGCATAGACTGTAAAACACATAGAAGCGTGAGCCCATGTTCCCATGCAGAGACTCAAACTTTGAGTCTCCTCGCTCCTCTACGTGTTCTGAGCTCCAGGGAGGAAGGAGTCGTGTCATGCCTCACCTGTAACCTCAGATGCACTTCATCCTATGTCCTCTCTGCATCCTCTCTCCCTGTGTGTCTCTACTGGTCCATCATTCCCTCCGTAGAGGGCGTGTGGAATGTATCTGTAATCATTTTCGGTGCATTTTTCTGCAACAAGAGGGAAGCTCAGACAGTAACACAAAGTGTCTGGTGGGTGGGAGCATATGCAGAGATGCAGACAGCACAGACAGGCAGACAAAGTAATGGATGGTGACGTTTGTTAGCTGAGAAAATCATCTGATCCACAGATACAGAAATTAAGACTGGCCAGGACTGGACCGGTTTCTCAAAAGTGTCCTAGAACAAAAAACATCTTTGTTCTGTTGACTTATGATGCTTTGGGAAACACAGTTTTCAACCCAGATGGTAGGGTTTTGTCTCCCCTATCAGTCTAGACTCGATTTATTTACACATCTGTGCCTGTGCGATAAGCAAATTGTAGCCATTACCTTATGAGTGTGAGAGGGCAATTGTGTTTTTCCCCACAGTGTGGATAAAGAAGCAGAGGCAGGAGGGGGGAGAAAAAAAAAAACGCACACAAGCAAAATTGAGTGTGACCACTGTGGGAGATGTGGTGAACATCAAGAAGTGGGGGGGTGGAGGTGGAGGTCTGGAGGAGGGGGGGTTGGGTTGGGTGGGTGGGCGGCTGAAAGAAATTTGGCATCGTTGATGGAAACGGGGGTCTGGAGCCGACGCACACTCGCACACAAACACATACATGTGCACTCTCAGAGGACAGACACCAGCACCCATCATTCAAACGGCATTTTAAGGGCCATTTAAGTCATTCCAATAAAAACCGCAGCCGTTATAATACGTTGTCCAGGGGAGACAGAGGGAGAGAAAGTTATGGCATGGGCAGGCTAGGGGTAAGGAGTAATAGAAAGAAAACGCAGGGAAAGTAAGTCAGACACTGTTTGTTTTCAAGTCTGCACTTTGAATCTTTTTCATGTCATTCTTCCTCCCTGCTTTTCTCAGTGAGAGAGAGGCAAGATCTCCAGTCTGGGAAAATGATTTAGTAATAGCAGGAAGGTGTGAAGGGTTTATATTCCTTATCAGTAATCAGTTTACTCCTCCTGTTAGCTGAGTGTGTGATATTTCCCACCGGTGTAGTTCTCTTGTCTTGAACGCAGTGATTTGTCCACAGTGCCAAAATACTGACCCCTTGTTGGCAACTTGTTGCCAGGAAACATTTCACGTGATGTCTGAACCTGTGGTGCTACCTTTTGCTATTTGCTAATACCTGTTTATTTACCCTGATGTGTAACCCATCACCAATGTCTGTTTGGTTGTTGCCGCCCCCAATCCCTCCCATTAATATCCCAGACTGCCTTTAGACAACAGGCTCCTCCGAAAACATGGCAGACCAGAACAACATGTAGCAGGAAAGTGGGGGGAGTTGATCTGTCTGCCTCACAACCTTAAATCTCCATCCAAGGCCAACAGCCACATAAGCAGCGTTGCATTCCGACGACTGTTATTTCGGCATTATGTCTATTTGCACTGTTCTCAACTGAGGGGCTGTGAGAAGCCGTCTAAACACAGCTCTCTCATACCACGCGATCCTGGTCAGTGTTAGCATAGCCGACTGAGAGCAAATATGGAGCATGGCGACAGAGATGTCGGACAATCGCTCTTGACTTCATGATCTAGTTTCTTAATTTTCTTTCTTTTTAGAAAAGTATGCATCCAATCATGTCGCACAAGGAGGAGGGAAACAGGTGTTTGCAGTGAAGACCAGCAGACAAAGAAATAATGACTCGCAAGGATTTGAAATACAAAAAGTTCAGGAATTCAACTTGACTTGAGATCTATTTGTGACTTGCCAAACAAAGATTTGTTCTACCAGCCTGTTAATCTGGATAATCCAAAGAACTCAGAATATCAGACGTTTTCATGGAGACCATGGTAAAAGTCTCAGTCACAGTCAATAATTTGAGTAACCAACCCTTAAGGCACCCATGCCAAGTTTGTGCTGTTATATCACAGTGGACTCTGGCTGTTCTTTCCACTCTGTAGCAATAGTTTGGACCAAAACCTTAATTTATTCTTCTCTGTTTGCACGTCTGTGATGCATATGTACTCATACTCACACTCATACACATAAATAGACATGCACACCTACAGGCATGTACGGTACGCACACCCGCACCCACACCGACATGCTAAAGGCTCAGAACATTTTTACAGACCATTCAAAAACCATTACTCCGGATTTACAGAACATGTATTGGCTTGTTCTCCTTTAAACCCACCTACCACAAAGCTCACCCTCGACATGCACCACCTCCACCGCCAACACACGTAAAGTTTTCTTAAACTTATGGTTTTGAGCATGAATCGATGTCTTCTGTCCCCATCTAGTTTTGCTTTGCATAGAAAACACACACACACACAAAGAGTGTTGGGGTTTTCGCTCCTACCTCTCCAGACCTAAGTAAACACGCTGGCTTCCAAACCATACAGAGTAGTGCTAAAGAGACGCGTCAGACAGGGCCTGGGGTTATGCTTTCTCAGCAGTGGATGAATGATTTGAAAGGAAAGAGAGGTTTTGTGGGCAATTTACATACGCGGGACTCTGAGTCATTTTGGGGTCGTTTGCGGGCTGCAGGCAGCCATTCCGCTGGCTCTGGACGGACCATCATGTCTCTGTTTGATGGCCTTCATTCACACGTGCCCTTTCACTACTCTGTTACGACCTCACACTTCACATGGGAAACTGAGGGAAAGATGTTTACATCTGCAAGGAGAGAAATAAAAAAAACGAGAGTGACACAAATAAGCAGACAAGGGAGACAAAAGACAGAAAGACTAGACATATAATCTATTTCCATTGTGTACCACATGCCCTTAGAGCACAGATTTCAGATTGTGTTGATGATTCTTTTACCCACCTCCCTCCTCTCTGCGTTGCCCGCTAGCATGATATTGCTCAACTGGAAAACAATGGCAGAAGCCCTCCATCTGGTTGCAGTTTGTATCCCGTGCCAGTTTGAGTGGGAGTGATACAGAGACCTCCAAAGGGCTTAAAACAACAACAGTTCACAGTCGCTAAGAGTCGGTGCATATTTCCAGCTACTGTAGCAATAAACACACACTCACACACACACACACACACACACACACACACACACACACACAGACACACCGAGGCACATGTTCATACACAGAGAAACCAGAGTGTGTAACTATTAAATTAATATAATTCAAAAATCTGGTGACTGGTCACGTTCAGGGAATGGTGGAACGGGCAGGTATTGAAAAGACATTAAAATTACAACCCGTACGATGCAACAGAGGGAGAGAAAGTATGGCCATGTATTTGAGCCCATGGCAAGTGCAGTGGTGGAATGTCCTGGGGTGTTTTAATGGAGTTTGTCTCTCCACACCTGTGGAACTAATAGTGTGCCACTGAAGTCAGATGTCCTATGAAAATATTTGGTGGAATGAGAGAGGGGGAGAAGGGGGGCGTGGATCAGTTCGGAGGTTCATACCTAAAGACAGGCGTGTAGTTTGGCTAAGGCCTAGGATTTCCATTAAACGGCAGGTTTGAGGAACAAGATAATTGCTCTAGCAGAGTCTCCAGCCTGAACCCCATCTCCTCCTCTGTTCCTGTTTCTCCAAGAAGCACTCTGCTCTCTCCATGTGCTGCAGAGTCTCTCTGAAAAAAAAAAACACACTGTTTATGGGCATGTTGTTTGTTGTTTTCAAGTTTTTTTTTTCAAATTGATTAAAATCAATGAATAGTTAATGTTGTCATTCTTATAGTATATTATCTTGCCATTTTCTATTGTTTCAATTTTCCAGTGAACATTTGCATATTTAAAATTAAAATTAATTCAGTTCTCTTTTGTGGATTGAGCAACACGTGTCCTCAGGGTGCATGAAACCTTTTCATTGCCAATTAAATTACTTAAAAAATGCAGGGCTTTCAAGCTAAAAACACTTTTTTCTTCTTCTTCTTTTTGTTTTCACCCGACAACAGTGATATGCCTACAAAGGTTTTTTGAGGTCACTGAGGATAAGAAGCCAGAATGTGGTATGGAAATGGGCCTGGTAGCATTAGGGGATTGGTTGAGGCTTTCCACTGTTGCTCCCTCTGTCTTTCTTTGAAGTCAGTGATGGCAATAGTTATCTCAAATGAGGATGTTCCCATGTCCCTTTTACATCTAGGGAGTGAGTTGTGGTAAGCCTTGGGCTGGGTCTTTTACAGTGTGTATACAGTATGATTTTTCAAATATGGGGCAAGATATTTAGAAGAACGCTCTTCTATTTATTTTGAAAAAGGTTCTTTGATTGTTTTATTGAAGCCAGTGATGTTAGTCTCCCATTGAAGCCATAGGTTCACTCGATAGGTCCACTTTGGTCCACACTGAAATATCTCAACAAGTATTTGATAGATTGCCATAAAATCTGGTCCAAATACCCATCCATCTATCCACAAATATCAGAATCCTAATGACTTTGGTGACCCCCTGACTTTTCCCTATAGCACTACCATGAGTTCCATGTTTGTGGTTCTGACATTTGTGAAATGTCTCAATACACATTGGTGTCCCCCAGAGAATGAAATGTAGAGACTTTGGCAATTCATTTATCTATGCAGCACCATCATCAGGTCAAAATTTGAATTTGTTCAGTATTTTTGTGTGCAATTAAATAGTTATTGTTCATGTTTACTGCTAATTATCAAATGTTAGCACGCTAAAATAAGATGGTGGGAACGGTAAGCATCTAAACTACTCAAAAAGTATTTGATACCTTCTGCAGACAGACACTACTGGAATACAAGTTTCTCTTTGTGTAGTAAGGATCCTGTGCAGGCAACCACAGAGTGACAAGGGTAACAAACATAATCCTTAACAGTGACTGACATGAGATTTGACCCTCTGACTCTTTCAACTGCTTCATAATTGGTGACATTTCCCAGGTCACGGTGGGTCACAGTGCGTGCACAGTAGGCAGAGAGGAAGCGGTGATGGTCTGGTGGCTTTTGACTGACGGGTGCTTAGCTGGTGGGCAGATGCTGGTTGATAAATGTAGAAATGGAGAGCAGGCAGGAAGGTTCAAAGGGAAGCTTAACCGTTGCTTGCTTTTACAGTGCTATAGGGTCACATTCCTCTGGAAGACTTTTAAATCCTTCCAGAGATGTTAGAGCACGAGGTGTGAATGGATAATGGGGGATTTTGCTCAAGTGGGTATGTCTTGAGTAGAAAACTGATGGAGAGTTGACAAGTTGTGTTGAGTGTGTCATCTTGGATGCGAGGAACAAAAGCCCTCCTTCATTTCCCAGCCGTCTTCGGTCACTAGAACAGAGCTAACAGTGGGCTGGCAGAGGGCGAATAGCTCCATGGATCAAGCCCCAACTAAAAGCTGTGGCAAAGTGCCGGGCTGCCCCATACCACACAGCTCTTCCCCTCACCCAGACTTTAATCTTCATCCCACTTTGATTTCAAAGACAGAATCACTAATGTGGGAGGAATGGAAGAAAGGGGGGAGAGAGAGGTAGAAAGAGGGAGGAGTAATGGGGGAATAATTGAGGAATATGGTTTTCAAAGCTGTGTTATTTTTTTATGAAGCTGTGAGACGTATTCAAGTCTAGAGATCAAACGGTGTGGTGCTTTTTATGTTCTCAGACCACAGTGAACGAAGGAGCTGAGGTTTCCCGCAGCGGCCTGTTCTGTGTCATCCCAGGAACTTGAGCAGCTTTCCCTTTCCTTGTCTACCTCTCCTTCTTTCTTTCTTTCTCCACTGTCTCTCCAATTCTTGCCATTAAGCTTTTGTGTCAGTTGTTGGAAGTCAGTCATGGGCTTTGCTTGGTCCAATGGAGGCCGTTCAAGTCCCTCAATCAGCTGTCACACAGTTGAAATGGCACACTGTTAAACATGTGTGCCTCTCCGTACTGCCTTTTATTTTCAGAATTAAATACAAAGTCTTCCTTTTCAGAGCATCATATAAATCACAGAAGAACCGAATGACTCGTTTTCTGTAGCTGTTAAAGTATCAGGTGTTTAACGGAACATAAAGTCTGCTGTGTGTAAAATTTGACAGATCATTAACAAGGGTGTATCCCAGAGGAAATGACACATTTTCTCATCTATGATCTCACTCGCACGCTTGCACGTAGGTTGGAGGCATCTGCCTGGGCTGGGCAAGATCACACAGTCAACCTAATCTGACTCAGTCTTGCCAGCCCGTGGTATTCCGACCGCACTTGGCCTGGTGTCCTCTTTCTCCGCTTTGCACTTATTTGCCAACTAACAACTTGTAAACAAACTTGGTGAAAGAGGTCTCTCAACACCCACTTCTCCCTCAAATCCCCTCTTCATCCTTGTCATTCCTTATTTTGGCGGGTCGGCCATTTAGGTTTGTTTGGAGTAATAACACTGCAGAGACTCCCACCCTTGGAGGGATTTAGTTCACTGGAAGAAATTAATATGACTTCATGAAGGTATACCTTTCACTCTGTCTTACTTATTAACGTTCCTCCTTTGACCCTTTATGTGTCTTGCTGCACAGTGGAGTTATTGTGCTGTACAGTAATTAAGCTTAAGCAAAAGATGATTTTTTTGGCCACTTGGGGGCAGCACAAGCTATGAACGCAACACTGATATTTTATTACCTTTTCGACGGGTCTAGTTTGTTAGCAAACACTTGCATGTTTACACATCCAGGAGATACAGAGCAACATTTGCATTAATATGGAATCATCGCTTTTCTGGGCACCTGATGAATTTAAATTTCCACAAGCTCCACCAAATCCTAAGGGAAATATGTGGCTTTTTAGCTTCTAAATGCCCCACTATAGTCACCAGCTAGTCTTTAACTTAATATATAGTATGTGTAATGTTTTTACATTACACAAAGGCTACTGCTGTGGTCGAAGATACAGTTATCAGTAAACAATAAAGTTGTGAGCGGGAGGAAAAACGCTATGAAACTCTTTGGAACTGAGATTAACTCCAGAGCTGAGTGATGATTCTCTGTGGGCTCATCACTACGATTGCCCCCTTCCACATACAAATAGTAATGTGATCCATTGTTGACATAGAAATACTGGCCAGAGCAGCTTTAAATAGGAGAGCTTGTAAAGTTCAGACAGAACAACAGCTGCATCGCCCAGATGTTTCAAAGTTACAAACCATTTTTTTGTAGAACACGTGCACCTCGAGCTTCCTGTAAAGACAACAGGGCCGATCTCTGTGTCTGTTCTGATTTATTTGCTCTGGATAGGCTCTGTTTAAGGAGCCTGGCCTCCGCCACCTCTCAGCATCTCTCCATCCTCCCCCTCTGCTCCTCTAGTGTCCAAGGATGTGTCTCATTCTCATGTCTGTGGTGTAAGTTTTATTCCTCTCTAACTCTCATATTCCTCCCACCAATCCTCCCGTCCCCTCCAGCTGCCAAGTGGAGACAAAGAAGCTGCTTCAGCCCTCCTTTGGTCTGGTGATTATCTAAGTGAGGGCCCATCAATCTAAAACTAACTCCAGACTCTCAAGAATGTCCCCTTCTTCTGGCTGCCAGGTTGGAGATAAACACATATCTGATCTTGAGAATCAGCTCTTAATGAACCATTAGATGCATGTGGACTGATGTAGCCTCCTCCAGCCTTATCATAACCTCTCAAACTATGCTCCGTCATGCTAGATGCACTGATATAATCTGACTGAAGTGCTGAGCACAGATCCCACTGTTCAAAAACAGGAAAAAATCCCTATTCAGTGTTTCTTTCTTTCCACTTAATTTCAACCATTTGCCTCATAATGCATAATGAGAAGGTTGTTATTGCGTCTAGCATCGCAAAAGCTGAATGTGCTGTTTTATTGGCTCTTGGCAGCCCCGCAGGAATTCCATGAGGCAGGTGAACAAGGAAATGGAGTTCATTCAACACGACACAATTATCCGAATGTTTGTTGTCATTAAATGCTCTTTTGTTTTGTTTTGTTTTTTCTCCATCCTGATGAACCACGCTCAAGCTTGACATTCTGGGGAGCAGACTAGACACTTTTACAGCGCATTAACCAGAAATTTGTCCCGATTTTTGTGTGTGTGTGTTTGTGTGTATGTGTTTGTGTGTTTATAGTGGTAACAGATGTGCAAATAATTCCTTTATACTAATGAAGATCTAATACTTAAGCTATAAAGTCTCACATATAGCATGTAGACATCTCAGGGGACTTTAAAAGTCATATCCAGATTATATAAGTTTGCAGTAATGTTATGCAGCAAGCTCCCCCCCCCCCCCCCCCCCGAAAAAAAAAAACGTCCCAGACTGACAATGTAGACTGACGCCGCCTTTGATCTTCGTTGTTATATCTTGTCTCGTAGCAACTGGAACATTCCACTGTGTGTCTCTGATCACCTCCTGATGACTGGGACTTAGAGATAAGAGAGGAAAAATGAGGAGATCTGGTTTTAATATAAGACGGAGCCCTGATGAAATCAATCACATAAACGGGAACTGAACAGGGAGTCACCCCTATCCGCGATTAGTGTCAAGAGAGCGGAGGGGTGTTGACAGGACGGGAGGGAAGGTCAGAAGGAGAGACAGTGTCACAGAGGGAGAGAGAGTGAGCCAGAGAGATAAAGGCAAAAATGGGACGTCCTCTTCCCCATCTGCATCGTAAGTTTTTAGGGAGGAAATATTGAGTTAACCTCTGTATCTACGAGGCACGCTTCGTCTGTCCTGCTGCAGGCTTGGACTGATTTATGTCTCCTCTCCTTCTCTGTCTCATCTCCCACACTCCATTGTCCAACAGCTACACTTCTTTTTCTGTCCCTCATTCACCTGGGTTCAGCTTA